>NC_072801.1:62992371-63295401 GCF_028583425.1 Eublepharis macularius | reverse complement strand
TCCTGTGGTTGTTTAGGCCCGGTGAGCAATTGGTCCAATGAAGAAAGCCATGTTAGTGACCCTGCCACCTTCCAGCGGGTAATTATTCTGACCCATTGCCTTGTTGGTAGGCGATGGTTAGGGTTTAAAGATCCTAATTCAGGCCGAAACCTGAGTGTTTTCAGGGCCAGATTAGCAGTAGGGAGTCTTTGATGCTAGCAAGTATGAAGACTAGAATGGTCCCTCCGGCTATCAGCATCTCCCTCCCTTTCCGCTACTCACCTTTTGCTGTTCATCCCATTCTCCCGGAAGCCTTTGGCAAAAGGGTTGCTCTCAATCTTCATTTGTGTGATCTGAGGAAGGAAGCAGGTAAATGTTGGTGATGAAAGGGGTCTTTCTACATGTCTAGATGATGCGCATCTATACAGTACATTTCATCTGTTTTTATATGTAAAATGCACATGTACAGACATTTTTTTGAATGTTCTGAGAATCTTAGCTTTTCACTTTTTCAAAGTGAAACATTTCTTAGCTTTTCACTTTTTCAACGTGAAACATTTCTAGTTCTCATTGCTGTGAGATTAAGCTTGAAAGGTGTGTGAGTAATGCCTGTGGAACTCGTAGGAAGTTTGGGAGAAGCATGATTCTGACGCACAAAAATGTCCTATGTTAATTCTCCTTGTGTCTAAAAGAAACTGAATAGATTGCATAAAGAAAATTTATTAAAATGTGTTCAGTTTGCCCAATTTAATATATTTAGGCTGCACAATTGAATTTACCTTCAAGCAACATTTTGGCTTTTGTTTTTAAGTATACAGTCTTGTATATGTATATAGAACAATGATCTATTTGGGAAGGAAGGACAGGGAGAGCGAGGAATTGATTTGGAAGTGTTATGACAGCTGAAACTTGGCAGGAATGAGGAAACACTCTGCTTGTTCTGGCAAAGGGGTGGGGTGGCAAAGTTGGCGCATTGCACTGCATAGCACCTACCAACGTCACTAGTATTAAAATTCCAGTCTTAAATTTCAGTTGCTGCCTGTGTAGGTGTAACATCTTTTTCAATTTCCCTGTTCTGTATGGTTGCCAGTGAGAAATTCTGGCTTGGAGATTTGTGGGCAGTTCTAGGGAAGGGGCTTCCATTTGTCTTAGTCTCTATAGTATACCATAGAGTCTGTCTTTTGAACTAACCATTTTCTATAGCAGTGCTTACCTCTGTAGTCGGAAGATAAGTAGGAGGTTGGTAACCCTAGTGGGTCTGCACTGCTCATACCTTTTTTACAACCTGACATGACAAAAAGTTTAGCTGCCATTGTCTCACACTGAACAGACGAAACTGTGGTGGGTAGCTAGAAATAAACTCTATGTGTCTGCTAGTAGCCAGTGTTCTCTATCCAAACCTTCTCTCCTCTTACCCTAGCCATGACAAAATTCAACCTCAAAGATCTGGAACGAGAATAATAGAATCATAGGGTTGGAAGGGATCTCTAGGGTCATCTAGTCCAACCCCCTGCACAATGCAGGAAATTCACAACTACTCCCTGCCCCCCACCCCGACTGCCCCATAACTGAATTGGTTCTCTTCTTCCTGGACAACAGGATGATCCTGGGAGACAGGTTCCCTTAAGTACTTGATTGCTGGGCTCCTTACTCCCTACTGTTACTGATAGTGATTGGTATATTTATTTAATATATAAAAAGCTACCTAGGGCTGCCAACCAATGTGGGGCCTGGAGACCCCCAGGAATTACAACTGATTTCCAGACAACAGAGGTCAATTCCCCTGGAGAAAATGGCTGCTTTAGAGGGTAAATTTATGGCATTATACCCAGTTGAGGCCTCTCCGTTCCTCAAAACCCACCCTTGCCAGACACCCCCCCAAATCTCCAGCAATTTCCCAAGGTGGAGTTGGCAACTCTTAATCGCAAATATCAGTGTCTATGTCTTTGGAGGGGTGGGAGAGTGGGGACTGCATCTGATTTTTCTAGTTGTGAAAATAGCTTCTGTAATTTTCCATGTGTTCCCACTTCAAATGTTACTCTGCTCATGTGAGTAAACCACTAGTTACTGGCATAGCTTATGTCTAACGTTTGATTCATATGTACTCCCTGGGCTTTTTTTCTGGGAAAAGAGGCGGTGGAACTCAGGACCGCACAATGACATCACTTTGGGTCAGCTGGAACAAGGAGGGAGTTTTTTAATGTTTAAATTGCCCTCGGCAAAAATGATCACATGGCCGGTGGCCCTCGCCCCCTGATCTCCAGACGGAGGGGAGTTTAGATTGCCCTCCGCGGGCAATCTCAACTCCCCTGTGTCTGGAGATCAAGGGGCGGGGCCACCGGCCATGTGATCATTTTCAAGAGGTGCTGGAACTCCGTTCCACCATGTTCCCGCTGAAAAAAAGCCCTGTGTACTCCTCATTCAGGAGTTTGAAAAGGTAGAATGGAGTAATGCATCACTTCAGACTGCAGGGGGTGTAGTCCAGCTTCCAGTTTAGCAGGGGAAAAGGTTCTACACCCTCTGTTTTCATGCTGGGCTGGTTTTCTGTTTGCAAGTTTCGGTGAGAAAGGTGGACTATAAACGACATAAATAAAAAAAATAAAATAATGCAAAGGAATAAAAATGAAATCCGCAACCTGCATTCTGAAGCACAGCAGTCTATTCTACTACCTCATTCGGGTGTGAACCAGGTTTTAGCTACCCACAAAATATGTGAAGTGGCAACCTTCCAATATACTTTTAATACTGCTTGTATGAGTTGTTCTTGTTCCTGAAGAAACCACTCAACTGAGGTGCACTGAAGGAGAACAAGATAGTTCTTTACTGTAACTCATCGCAGTTCTGAAAGGCAATTAACGTGTGGGCTGGCTTGAAAGGATACAGCTATAAATGGTAAGGCACTGAGGGACTATATAAGAGGCGGAAGGATATGAGGGACTATTTAAAAGTAGGAAGAAATGCCATTTAATGGAGTGTGTATGAGAATAAAACAGCCGTTCCTAAATAGTTAAGGGAAAGGGTCAGCAGACTGGTGAGTGGAAGCAGAGGGATATAATAAAGATGGGAGCTTCCATTACACGTCTACTAAGATGAAAGGGTATTTTGAATGAAGGGGGAGGGAGGGGGAGGTAAGAGCATAGATGGTTCTTCTTTTCATAATCCAGGGATAATGGGGGTGAGAGAAGATAGGGTACTACATGAAGGTAAATCGAAGGAAGCATACAGAAATTTTATGTTTACCCTTTTGGAGGTGGAAAGATATTGTTTAATGTCAGGAGGAGAACAGACATTCCCAGGGGAGGAGTTGAGCTCATTTAGAGGCGGAAGACTAACATGGGAAAGGTTTAACTTCATGATTTGGCTGTAGTAAAATGTGTTTGGCATATTGTATGGAGTTGTATAGAGGCAGGAGAGGAGTGGCTGTATATTGGGAAGTCAGGGAAAGGCCTGAGATCCATGAAATGCTTTTTGGAAGGGGGCAAATAGGAGCTGGGAGGCTCATTTGATAGTGGGGGTGCCTGTTGACAATACTAGACCTCCCTGCAGACATAATGTAATTTGACATTTGCCTGGTTTGAGACGAGTAGAACCAGGGTTTTTTTTTCTGGGAAAAAAGGTGGCGGAACTCTCAAGAAGAAAATGAGGAAGAAACGCATGGAATTCTTTGAAATCATATTTTCAAGCACTATTGCAGAGTATTTTCAAGAGGTGTCGGAACTCCGTTCCCCCGTGTTCTCCCTGAAAAAAAGCCCTGAGTAGAACAAAATGGGAGATCTAATTGTGCAGAACCTCCTTAAAATTGCATGTTCGTGCAATTGCTAACTTTGCCTTTGAATGTTTTAATGATTTTTTTTTAGTATACTGTGATTTTATCTTTGCATTGTAAACCTTTATAAAATGCAATATTGAATGCTGCTTGGAAGGCCTTTTCCTTAACCATAGACACAGGGTGTTATCATAGCCAGCAGCAGGGTTGCGAGATCCAGGTTGGGAAATTCCTGGAGATTTGGGGGTAGAGCCTGGAGAGGGCGGGGTTTGGAGAGGGGCTAGAGTTATAATGTCATAGAGTCCATCCTCCAAAGCAACCATTTTCTCCAAGGAGGCTGATCTCTGTGGCCTGGAGATCAGATATAATTCTGGGAGATCTCCAACCGCCTCCTGCCGGTTGACAACTGCTCTGAGAACCTCATGGCTGGAGCCGGTTTGGTGGTGTGGTTAAGAGTGGCAGGACTCTAATCTGGAGAGCCAGGTTGAATTCCCCACTCCTCCGCTTGAAGCCACCTTGGGTCAGTCAAAGCTTCTCAGAACTCTCTCAGCCCCATTCACCTCACAGGAGGAGGGGGGTGGATTGTCGTGAGGATATTAATAACATACTTTGTAAACCACTCTGGGTGGGTGTTAAGTTGTCCTGAAGGATAGTGTATAAATCAAATATTATTCAGTTTGCAAGACCTGAGCAAGCAGGACATTTTGGAGATCACTAATTCATAGGGTTGCGATAAGTTGGAAGTAGGGCTGCTGTCCCCCCACCCCCCAGAAGCTATCCATACTCTACAACTGAGCACTGGCATACCCCAACTTCAAGGCTAAGCTTTGGGGAATATTTCCCTAAACTGAACCCCATGGTTTGGGCCCATCTTGCCTGCTGCTCTTTCAATGTCTGAAATCAAAGTAATGATGTTTACTCTGGAATGTACTGAAGATTTAATGCTTGTGCTAGTTCTAGAGTGTCTAGTAAAGGGAGAGTTTTAAGGAGAGATGTACCATTATATAGTGATGGCTTTGGTCTCACCTGTGGATTCTGGTAGGCTGTGACAGTCAGAAATTGAGTCTCTGGAAAGGTGAAGGAAGCACAGCCACCTCCTGCACCGCGGCGCCCTCCAGCTCCAACCACGTGTACCCGCGGTTGATAACGGTGCATGGAGTGGACGATGAGCTGAGAAGCACAAGAGCCAGAGGTGAGTCATCATAACCATATTAGCGGCTGCTGATAATATTCACCCTAGCATAGCTCATGTTTACCCACTTCCTCAACTTATCCTTTAGCTCTCCATGAAGGCACGTTCTGTAATTCTGCACAAGTGCAGATTCAGGATTCATCATCCCGAGAAAATCAGATTTCAGGGTTTTATTAAGAAAATAGTGTGAGAGAGATTACAAGTTTCTAGTCATTTGTAAATTTTATGATACCTTGGAGGAAGATTTTTAAAATTTATTTTAAGCACCAATCCAGTGTAGTGTAGTGGTTACTGTGTCAGAGTAGGATCTGGGAGACCCAGCTTCGACTCTCTGCCTTGGAAGCTTGCTGGGTGACTTTGGGCCTACCTCACAGAGCTGTTGTGAAGATGAAATGGAGGAGAGGGGAACAATATAAGCCGCGTTGGGTCCCATTGGGGAGAAAGGTGTGGTATAAATGAAGTAAATAAAATGGCAAATAAATTCACAGGCCTAGCTATGGTTCATACCAGTTTACAGTAATCCATTTTGCACCCACTCCCATAATCAGCCTAAAAATCCTCCCATATATTTTTCAGTTCCATCATATGAAATTCTCCACTAGAGCCTATTGAGGCCTTCCCCGGGTGCATTTTTCTCCCCATACGTTGTCTCCTGACTGCCATTCCCAAACAACCCTTCTCTCCCTCTTTCCATACATGCCCATGGGGGTCCAATGTATTGTTGGTGAGCTTGAGCCGATGGAAGGATACAGGTTGGCGCATCCAGTGGGCCCCTGATGCAGGTGAGTCAGGGTGGATGTAGACCCGGTCTGGTGGAGGCAGTTCAGCCTTGCCACTGGCTTCCCATTGCTTGCCGTGCCACTTGTATCGGGAGCCGCCTACTGGGACTACATCCACCAGCAGCAAATACTTGGCCTCGGGATCCAGTCCGGTTACTGAAACTTTAAGCTGTGGAAACATACGCCTGGGAAGTTGATTAAAAAGAGGGTCAGGAATTCTAATTAGGGGAAGGTTGAAGTAGAATGCAGGGAAAGAGCAGGAAAGACCGAAATCTTCTCCCCCCACCTCATCATTGTTCATATTTGAGGCTAACCATTTCAGACTAATGAAACTAGAAGATGGGAAGACTCTGCCTACTGATTACTGTTTGGCATCCATCTTCTTTAAAGGAAAAAGATACTCTTGATGCATTTCATATCTTTGGCCCTTAGACTTCTTTAAGGCATTGGAAGCAAATTAAAATTTCCCCCATACAGCATGTACAGGTGAGCTACTGTGCAGGAAGATGGAAACATGCAAAACACCCATATTAGGGTGGCTGGAGCAGAAGAGGTACCCCTTCCTTAATTTCTCCGTGTTTTAATTTCTTAGAGGCAAATCCCCATTATTCATTCATTAAGGAGCATTCCAACAAATCCCTGCTCCTGGACAGCAAACGGGCTGCTCACTCGTTGGGCTCCCCACAAAGCCCCACCCCTTCCTTCCTCCATTTCAGAGCATTACAGGTACTGTTATATTAAATCATTATGGAAGTAGGAAAGACACACCCTTACACCCAGATACACAAATATATAGATGACAACATGTATGGGGCCCAGGCCAAAACATCAACAATCTTTTTATGTGATCTCTAGGTAAACTTTCTGGGTTTTGTTAACAGTTTCTGGCGAATGATTTAATTTTTTAAAAAGCAAGTATTTGGAGATGGGATAGGGCAGTTCCTGGCTGTGGTTACCTAGGGGTAAAAATAATGCAATCTGTCCAGAATCGCTGTCTCTCCGTATCTCAGGACTGGTGCCTGGTTCAGGGAGGGCACCTATGAGGTTGAAGAACCCTGACTCAAGGTAAGCGCTCTCTCTCCTCTCTGCATCACATCTCACCTGCCTGCCTTGGTGATGATCATCTCTGTGCCAATGGCACTGAACCGTTTCCAAAGCTCACCGTTCTCCAGACTCATTCGTACTCCAGAGGGGAGGCGTGTGTTTGGTGGGGGACCTGGCGGCAGAGCCTGGCTTGACCCATAAGGGAGGCCGGGAGCTGGGGGCAAGAGACGCCCTGAAGGTTCCAAGCTGGGGAAGAAGCTATCCAGCTTGGGGGCAGCATCGAGGTCTAGGGGCAGAGAAGAGAAAACAAGTCTAGGAAGGAGGTTAATAGGATAGAGGGGTATTTCTTGAGGTGAGGCAGAATTGGGGGGGGGGCTATAGTCAGGGCTGTGGAGCATCATCCAGGAATTTGTCACCCTTCTGCTGGTTTCCGCCCAATCTCACCCCCCCCAACCTCTTCTCCTGACCAGTTGGTCTCTTTCAGGTGCTAAAAGTCCAGCTGACTGGGGATTGGGGGGTGGGAAGAGTAAGCCACTGAATTTCTGTGAATTCTTCAGCCTTGTTATCCCACTCCTGGCCTCCCACTGATCTGTCTCAAACCAACAGTTGCTTTCCTCTTTTGGGTACTACTGTGGTCCAGCCTTTTGGTTTGTCCCAGCTTCTGCCTGGCTGTGAGCCATCCTGTTGCTTGTTCAGATTAAATCCCACTCTTTCCCCGGAGCACAAAGCATCCCTGGCTTTACGGCCCCTGTTGCTCTCTCCAGCCTTTCCTACCAGTCCAGGAGTTCTGCTTCCTGGTCTCATTTTGCTCAAATCCCACCCCCCTCTTGCTAAAGCCAGGAGTCCTGGCTGACAACTCTGCATCTCTGATCTGCTAGCCACCTCCGCTCTCTAAAGTACTTGGAAGTCCTGACTTGCAGCTCCTCCTCCTCCGCTCTCAGACCCTTTGAACCATTCCCATCCAGGGTCTCTAGAATTTTGCCGTTCCTTCTGCATAGAAATCTTATATTCTTGTTTAGTCTGAAACATTTGTATGCCACTTCCTCTATTAAAATGCTGTTCCCAGCCTATTGCTCCATTTACTTGATCAATATCCAGCATGCCTAGTTCCCATTCCTCCACATAATCTCTCTTCAGCTTCCCCCCTCCATCTCCCAGTCACCCCATCATGTCCCAGTTTCTCACCTGGATATCTGAAGGCTTCATATTGGGGCGCCTGACTCTGGGGATACCCGGCTCCTGGAGGTGGAGGAGGTCTCAGTGGATAGGAGCCCCCATACTGCGAGAACATCTCTGAAGGGTGATACATGGGTTGCTGAAGGGCGTCTGGGAGCCAGGACTCCTGGGTTTTCTGGGAAGGGAGTGGGGATCTTGTGAAGTAGAACAGGTGAGGTTGGGAGCCAGGGCTCCTGCCTTTTGTGGGTAGGCAGTACGTTCTAGGGGCCTAAGGAGGTACAAGGTGTAGGAGCAGGAGGGAGGGGAGGGGAGGCTATTGGGGTAGAACTGGGCTGAGGGGCTGAGAGGCCAGGTCTTCTTGGTTCTGTCTCCTGTGCCCAGAGTGGGATGCCTCCACCTCCTGATCCTTCTCTCTCCCCGAGAAGCCCCTGGCTGAGGCTGTATTTATGATTCCGCCAAGACTCTTTGAAGTGAAACCCCAAATGGCACATTCACACCTCGAGGGGGGAGGGGTTTGGGGCTGAAAGCAGGGGAACTGGCGCACAGAAGTAGCAGGGACGTGTATTCTCAGTCCCAGGATGTCTTCTCCTTACACACCCTCCAGCTATTTCTATCAGTGCCCCTCTATTTTATCCCTCTTCCATCTTTGCAGGTATTTCTTTCATACAGTTGTCTTCAGCCCAGGTCCTCCAAAGATCCCCGTTTACCATCACCCACCCCAACTCCAGTTCTGATGCCCAAGGCCCCTCCTGTGGTTCCCTCACTCAGCTCTCCCCGTCCATCTCAGACTTCATTAAGAGGCTTGGCCCAGTCCCTTTCTGTGCCCACCACTTGAATCCTCCTAATTGCCTAATTAACACCCTGACTCCAAAGTTTCCTGATTGATCCTGACCTATGGGTCCTTGGTTTACAAGTGGGTGAGGGGGGAGGTGCCATGGTCATTTGTCATCCAGATGTTTTTGCAGCTGGGATAGACAGCTGCAAGATCCTGGGAATGGAGTCCAATGAATTATTCTGGTCCCCAAATTGTGGCTAATGCCTATCTTCTTTGTAGCCTCCTAATACAACTCTTTCTGTGTATAAAATTGGTTACAGTCGTTCTAAGTGGTAATGGTAACCACTTTAAAGGGGTGTACATAGTCAAATGCTATGGAGAGAAGTTGTTGATACTATTGTTCACAGTAATATATAATACCATTTATACTTGCCTAAATTCAATGCACATATCATGCCATTTGAAGCTCAACACTTGTGTCTACAGCCAGTAGGATATACTCTGCACTAAAAAAAAATGTTTTGTATCCTCCAACTATATTCTGTGATAAGCTGAATTTTGCAACCTGAATAACTTGTAAATATTTTTCCAGTACTATACATAATGTATTCTCTGCTAGCAGAGACTTAGGGCAAAAAAGTACCCCACTTCTCACTGCTTGAAGTCCTTCGGGCTTGCCTTTGTCAGAAGTTCATATCCTGAAAGTCTTGTTAGTCTTTAAGGGGCTGCTCGACCCTAATCTTGCTATTCTACAGCAGACCAACATGACTACCCAGCTGGAACATGCTTCCAAGTCTTTTTGTGACCTTAAGGGCTAGATACTTAGTACTTAAAAAAGAAAATAACTGGAATTTTTTATTCTAAGGATGCTAAATCCTGCACTCTTACCTGTTTCTCCACTTTGTCAACCACACCACACAACAAACATCCCTGACAACCAGTGTTATCACAAAATTCTGTTGTTCGTCAGATGAGGGTATGTCAGGTGGGTTTTAGCCCCCCTGCAGAAACTGTATCCATAAGGAAAAATATTACCAGTGTTGTTCCCTCTCTATAAGTGGTGCTAAATCATATGGAGATTAGTCATTTTCAGCTTTGGCCAGGCTTCTGTGTACTCCAGAGATCGTGTGCATTGGAGTTTGCCTTCCTAGTTAGTCTGATTGATTACTTCTACTTGCTGTTTCTGAATGCAGAGCTGCTTCTGTTTATAGCATCCAAAGATGAGTCCTAGAGTATCATGAATGGCAGAAGACAGGCAGGATGATGCTGATTGGAGGTGGTGAGGAGGAAGGGTGGTGGTGGTTATTTTTAGGGTTGTGGAAAGCTGCTACAGGCTCCTAGATGCCTTGGAATCCAGAACTCTTTGAAAGTGTGTTTTTGTGCTGCTTGCTAGAATTCCCAAGTTCTACTGTAAGGAAGGTTTCTGCATTTTCTCTCTCTCTCTCTCTGCCGTATATATGTGTAAAGTGCTCTCAAGTCACAACTGACCTATGGCAATCCCAACAAGGGGCCTTCAGGACAAGTGAGAAGCTGAAGTGGTTTGCCATTATCTTCTTCTGCAGAGTCTTGTTCGATGATCCCCCATCCAAGTACTGACACTGCTTAGCTTCCAAGATCTGATGAGATCAGGGCTATACCCTGCTGCCTTTCCCTCTGCCTTATAGCCAGGCTCATATGGGCCTTTTTTGTGAAACCAACATTTTGTTGGTGGAATTCCATAAAGCTGCAAGAGATATAGTTGACAAAACTGCCTGAAGTCAGTTTTTCTTCTTGAGCATTCCTTTAAGAAATACTAGGTTTGTAGCAACTGTATTTTCAAATTCTGCCCCCCCCCCCAAAATTTGAAGTGGAGTGCCCCTTCTGTCTCCTTCTGAGGGGCCATACAGAGCAAAGAGCCATATATCCCTATGACTCATGTTATAAAGTTCTCAGGGTGTGATATTTGAGCACCTTTATGAGTTGTTTTAAGGAAGGCCCTGTGAAAAAGAGAGGTTATATTCCTCCAAATGCAAAACCTCCACCCAGTCCTCCCTCTCTTTGCTGCCTCCTGGCACAGATTCTCACCCCAAGAGTCATGGAGGGAGTGGTAAATGGCTCTTTCCCCTTAAATCTTGAGATGCAGAGTGTGGAAGGCATGTTTCTTTAGATCCAGAGGAGTTAGCCGTGTTAGTCTGTAGTTGCAAAATAGCAAAGAGTCCAGTAGCTCCTTTAAGACTAACCAACTTTATTGTAGCATAAGCTTTGGAGAACCACAGCTCTCTTTGTCAGATGCATGTGATGAAAGAGAGCTGTGGTTCTCAAAAGCTTATGCTACAATAAGGTTGGTTAGTCTTAAAGGTGCTACTGGATTCTTTACCACTTTTCTTTAGTTGTCTGTGTAGTGCAGGGTTGATCTTGTTACTGTCTGGTGTGGTAATGTCAGAAGCCCCCTTCCCCCTTTTCCCATAATGCTCCTCTTTTCCTTTTAGGCATATAGCCAGAGGACCTACCTGCATTTTTACCCACTGATGAAACATTACTTATGTTTGCCGTGGTACTTTTGGATTTCAAGATTACTGTGAAATCAAGTAGATAACACTTTCAAACCTCACTCTCCACTATGTCTCTTTTCCCCACATGTTCATCCTATATTAATCTAACATCTCCTGATGTTTGTCCTTGTAGACTGGATATCCGATACACCTCTTGCTCAGCAATGTCTGTTAGGATGACAAGCAGACCTCTGTGTGGGCACCCAATTTTTGCAAGAAGTGCAAACTGTTTCCAGCATCAAGCCATCAAAGGTACACTGACTCTGAATATGAAAATTCCTCTTTGTGGGAACCAAACAGTGCTTGGCACCTGATTGGCCTCTGTTGTTGAATAGAAGAGTGGACTGGGTGGGCTTAGGAACTGATCCAGCAAGAATAAGCAGTTCTTATTCTTAAGACTCTTAAATAATTGAATTGAGACAAAGAAACAGAACCTTTTGTTCACTGAATCTGAAAGTGTGTGGCTTCATAAATAATGTGGCAATTCTTTTTTTATTATGTGATTATGAAAATGCATTAAAGGTGGGGCTGATTATTCTAATCTACGTGCTAGTGATAGCTAGAAAGGAAGACAGCCTAGGCAACAGATGGGCTGATAATCCATAATTGTAACTCTCACAAGTAGACAGTAGGTGGAGCACTTGAGCAGTAGACTTTAACACAAAATAGCTGTAACAGCTGAAGAGGGAAGTCATGCCCCCTTGGAGGATGTGTGCGCTTGTATATCTGATGAGTCTGGTTTGGGGGCATTCTGGGGCTGGCACTGTCACCAGGACCTCTAATCAAGCACTTAAGAAGGAGGAAAGAGACCTTTGGCTGTATAAGCCAGCTGAGCCCTTGTCCTGACCCCTTACTATAATGCACTCTGCGCCTCTTTAATCCTCTGGGATTTGGAATTTCAGCATCCTTTGAGGGACTGGAGTAGTTTTGGGTGGCTTTTGTGGTGGGGACGAGCTCATTATGGCAAGAGAGGGAAATGTACATGTGCTGAAATCTCTGATAATAGGCTGTCTTGTAAGAAAATGGTTCAAAGAGATGCTTTGATAAGCGATAGGGACTGTAGACTATGCTACTGTGCACTGTTTCTTACTGCAAGTATGTTCCTACTAGTTTGCTTCAACATAGTTCAGTATGTTGTATCAAACTGCTTATGTTTGCTTCAACATTGTTTCAAATTTCTGCAATCTGTACCCTGTTGTGTTGTTTATGGAATGTCCTAGCTTTTGATTGTGTTGAATGATAATCTGCCTTGAGTCTCAGTGAGAAAAGCAGGTTATAAAAAATGTAATAAAATAAATAAACTGCACTGTGTGATCTGCTTTGCCCTGACCTGGGTTGCCCAAGCTTGATCTCATCAGATCTTGGAGACTAAGCAGGGTTGGCCTTGGTTAATAATTGGACAGGAGACCTCTGAGGAAGACCAGGGTTGCAGAGGCAGGTGATGGCACACCACCTCTATTAGTCTCTTGCCATGAAAACCCCACCAGGGGTCGCCATAAATCTGCTATGACTTGACAGCACTCTTCGCCACCACCCATCTGCCTTGAGTCACAGTGAGAAAAAATAAAGTAAATAAAAATAAAATAAATGAAAAGGTGAGCAGATAAATTCAATAAATTAGATTGGATAGAAGGTATTTTGCCTTGGGGGTTTAATTTTTCAATGGGGAAGAGACTCTTTGTGCTGGAACCTCTAAGAGGAACTGCCCCTGCCTAGTAGCCCTGGAACTTCTTGCTCTAGAGGCTGTTGAAAAGTTAGTTGGCTTAGTGTGAGGAAACCCAAATGCATCATCCGCTGTTCATGCTGTCTTCAACTGAGAATAGGATCTTAACAAATACGGAAATTTGCTGTCTGATTCAGGATTAGGGGGAAACGGTGTGAGGGGCTGGTTTTCAAACTCCCTTAGTCTCGGGATCATCTCTTACTGGTTCCTTGAGAAGAGATACAATAGACACCAAGATTTGGCCAGTGGAATAATCAGGAAGGAGACGTTGCTCTGGCTACGCAAGACTGGGATGGCCAGGAAATCCCTTATTGACAAATTCCTCTATTGGTGACAGCACCTCTTGCGGTAAGAAAAAATGCATCACTTCAGTGCTTTTATTTATATACATAATACACACGTTCACAAAATCACAAATACTGTACAACCCCTGCCTTCCCCATTCCACTATACAATCACTCTCATTGTTTTTGAATACACATTCTGTACAACAAACCCCCACACTCCTCCCCTCCCCCTCCCAAACCCTGCTTGCACACTGCCCCTGGCCTAGGTGTCTCCTTGTGCGCTGCCTCCTTTTGCCACACGAGGGCGTCATATCTGAGCCATGGGTGTGGCCTCCCAGCAGAAGCTCCGCCTCCTCCTTCACAGCTCAGATGCATCCGGGAGGTGATTTGGATGGCAGCCCATTGGTTGGGAAGGCAAAGGCAAGTTTTGTGGAAATTGTCGATTTTTAGGCTCCACCTTCTACATGTCATTAGCCAAAGGTGGCAAGACCCTGCTTTCTTTCCCCTGGCAATCTCTTTTCAATCCCAGCCGTTATCCTTGATCATGTGGTTGAGTTCAATGATGTATTTCCCCTCCTTATATTTCTGGCTGGTCTCAAAGGCTTGTTCCTGCAAAACACAAGAATGTAAATGGTGTTGAAGAACGTGTGAGCTTTCTTCAATGGGTACATTAGTCGTAGGGAGAGGCAGATGGGTGGCAGCAAGCGGAAACTCACATATTTCCATCCAAGCGTGGTTTTGCAGTTCTCACAGTAGATATCAGCCACAGCATGCAGACCTGTCAGCAGTACCCGTTCTTCTGCTGGGCCACATCCAACATTTACTCTGCACAGAGCCAAGAAAAGAAAGAGACAGCCAGTGAGCAGCGGTGAAAGTGTTGGATTAGGACTGTGGATATGGCTTCAAATCCCCGCTCAGCCACGACTGTCCCCTGGTCACAATGGACCTGTCATTCCTTCTCAGCCTAACCTATCTAATATGGTTGTTGCTGCTTTGCGCTCCTTGGAAGAAGGCGAAGAAAAAAGGATAGGAAAAGGAAAGGGGTTGAGAGGCACAGTGTCACAGTGCTGGCAATGTCTGTCACCCCTTACCCATAATCCCTTGTGTTTTCCTGATCTGAGTTTTTCCTTAAATCAGTGAAGGCCTCAGGCTTTGCCTGTGTGGCTTCACAGGTTCAACCTTGACATCTTTTTGCCACAGAATATGACAAACTGGGTTCAAGATGAGGTACCAGTCAGGGTTGATGACAGGGTCATTTAATTAAATGCTGAAGTTTTCCCGTCCTCATCATTGTACTCATTTCCTCTGCTGCTCCTAAGCCCTGTTGGCTTGCACATTTTGGGAGAATGGGGAGAACCTGGCACATCATAATCTCCCCTTTTAGGATTGGTTCTGCCTTATCACAGAGGTCATCAGAGTTGACAAATATGTCAGTGAAGGAAGCTGTAGTTCTCACTGTGCCTAGGCTGAAGGGGTTCTGGGCCTGCATGATTATTTATTTAGAGAAGTTTTTGTGCCGCCTCTCCAGGAAACCTGCCCAATAGAATGCTTCCTGTCAAAAACAGGAAGTCGGTTTCATGTAGAAAGTTAGAATGTAAAGGCAGAGGCTCGGTTTGGAATCCTCCTTGACATGCCACCCTTCTTGTAGAATGGACCATGCCCACCAGACTGAGAACTAGGCCATTGGTGCAACTTAAGCCTGCAACAAGGCTGGGATAGGGCGCCGATGCTTTCTCAGGCTGGTGTATAGCTGCCCTTTGACCAGAGTCTGTTTCTTCCTGTGATACTCACACAGAGTTGAATAAATAAGCCCGACCTTGGCTTCCTTGAAAAGACTGTAATGACAAGAAGACAGGGGGAACAGATGTAAACAAGTACCTTGGTTGACTCTTTGCTGCACTCCCCTTCTCTCACCACGGCCCTGAGCAGCAACATTCCCCTCAGAATCGATTTTCATCTGTCCCCGAGTCCATAACTCGGGGGCAGCTTCCCTCTCCCAGCTGCATTTCCTTGTTTTCTCTCTGGCTTGCTTTCAAGCACACCCCATCTCTGCACTCCAAATTCAGTTTAATCATTAATCAGCTAGCAGCTCAAAACCTGTTGACCTTGCAGTCTCTCAGCCACCAGGGTGTGTATGGCTGGGCAAGAATCGACAAGCCCCCGTGAGAGAACTCTCAGACCTGGAGAAAACAAATATCCCACCTCCTTGCTGCTTTCTAGACCCCTACCCCCACCCCATCACCTGCCTTTACAACTAACTCCCCTTCCTTTAATTATTAGGGAAATTTACAATAGTTTTTTTGGTTAAATTGTGGTTCCCTGGAAGTATGACCCAGCAATTGGGGATTGCGCCAGTCCTTCCCTTTTCTTGCTAAATTATTGCTCACCATCGCAGGAAGGGTGAAAGTTTCTAGGTCTATATTCTGGCCTGCCAGGGCGGTGGGCTTTGGGGATTTCCCAAGATCCTCTGGCCCATTCTACAGACCTGGGCAGTGTCGCATGGAGCTGTGGGTGAGCACTGAGGCACAGGAACGGTGCAGAGGATAAAATAATAATTCTGCAAGTTCAGACTACAAATTCTGCACAGACTCCCTAGAGTCCCACGTTCGTGATCTTCCTGCCTTTGTTCCTCTTCTGTGAACTATGACTAACTGTGACCTACCTAGCAGGATTGTGATGACAAGCAAGGATTGTTTAAAAAAATGTTTTGAAAATGTGAGAGAGGCTTAGGATGGGGGAAAACAGAATTCCTTGTAATGACAGCATTAAAAAAAAAACCCCTAACTTTACTGTATACTTTTTTTAAAAAACCAATTGTCAGACGAAACCACCACCTCTTCCCCGAGATGCTGTGAGCTTCTCCATAGTTGTCTGACTGGGATAGCCTGATTTTTTCCCCTTTACCTTGGAGATAAGGTCGTCGTGGTTGGCCAGGTGTGCCCGGCAATGCACACAGCTGTAGCGTCGGTGGCAGTTGTCCAGATAGGCTTGGAAAGTTTTGGGTTTGGACAGCCTCACCATTGTGGTGGGGTCACAAAATGGAGAGAGAAGCTGCAGGAGAGTTGTGATGAACCAAACAGTCCCCCGATGGGGAAGTCCAAAATGTCCTAAGAGAGAGGAGTGTTGAGATCAGAGATGGGATAGTTTGGTGGAGAGAAGGTTCTTGGGTTGAGGAATGGATTAGAGCCAGGAAGGTTAGGGGATGGGATGCCTGGATTCTGGCTCCTAGGCTCTTGCAGTTGGCTAAATACTGTCTAACCAGTCTGGTATCTAAAGCAAAACACTACCATGTGCTCTGCCTCCCAAGGCAGCTTCTAGGAGGCTCAGTCAGTAATAAGCCTTGAGATGTAGGTCAGCATAGATTATCTTGTGATGGAGAAGTATTGCCCAGAATAGAATACAAGCTCTCCCGTGCTGCCCCTTCTCTTTTCCAGTAAGGCTGGCACTGGGATGACCACTCGATCCTCTACCCCTCTTTCTTTGAGCAACCCAGGAATTTTTGCCTTCCAGATCTCCTCATGTCTCCCTCTCCTCATGAGATCCGTGAGTTCTGGCACTTTGACAAAAAAAGGAGTAAAACAAACTTTTCATTGTCTCAACATAGGACCAGCTTTCTTGTATGTATCTTTGACCCCTGTTTCAAGGTATCTGCCACCCACCTTGGTTAGTTGATGTCTCCCAAGAAGGCAGCTTTTAAAGAGTTCAAGAACTTTTGGGGGAGATATGGTTGTGGTGATGTTGAAATGCAATGCACATTTAGGGTGAGATGGTGGAAAGATAAATATAAGAAGAAGCAAACTAAAGAAGGAATGGCAAGGAGGAGGAGCGGATTTATTTTACTTCTTTTATTTACTTCATTTATATCTCACCTTTCTTCCAATAGGGACACAAAGCAGCTGACATCATTCTCCTCTCCTCCATTCATCCTCACAACAACCCTGTGAGGTAGGGTAGGCTGAGAGAATGTGAATGGCCTACGGTCACCTAAGCGAGCTTCCCTGACAGAGTGGAGATTCGAACCTGGGACTCCGGGACCCTAGTCTGATCACCTAACCACTACAGCAAACTGATAAAATAGTGCTTAAAAAGTGCAGCTGTGAAAAGATGGCAGGAGTGAAGGATGGCTGCAATATAAGCTATGCATGAGTTGAAGATGCAGGACTAGGGGGAGTAGCCAACAGGGAGGAAGACAATGCAATGACGTCACTGAAGAGATGGAAGACCTGCCTGCTGAAAAGAGGGAATAGTATAAGGGGAAAGGCAGATGGGTACAGAACGAAGGGCACAAAAACTGGAAATGCCAAATGAATGCAGAAGAGAGAGGCATACAGCAACCTGCAGAGGAGTCTAGGAGAGAGGAGGAAAAAATATAGCTAGTGCAGGGAAGAGGGAGCTGGTGAAAATGCAGCGGCTTAAATGAGTGCTGCACAGGAGGGAGGGGTGGGCGTGAGGGGAGACGGCAAACAAGGAGGCGAGAGGCTCTCTTTGCAAAGGGAGGCGGCTGGCTGGGGCGGAGGGGGAAGAGTCTGGAACACGACGAGGGGGAGGGAAAGAGAGGCGGCTCCTTGAAAGCGAAGCAAGACGAACCAACCCTGCGGGCAGGGGAATGCTGACTTGGGAAAATGGAGGCTGCCTCTGTGTCTTTGCAAACAAAAAGAGGATCCTGAGTTCTCTGGTTCTGGGGATCTTTGGGGAGGAAGAGATTGGGGGGGATCTCGGTGAGACAGTCTGCAGAAGACGCTGCATTCCCCAGATTCCCCACCTCCTTTCTAAAACGTTGTCTTCTGTCCTATTGCAGACAGTAGATCCGATCTCCCCTCCCCCAACAAACCTCTGTTTTTTAATGTTAGCGGTTGGGGGAGGGGTGCTCTCATTTCCTTTCATGTTTGTGTGGTTCCCCAATTTTTCCTAGCTGTAGGTAAGAATATATTAGCCTAGCAAAGGAAATAATGGGCGGGACAAAGGGAAACCCAGGTTTAAATGTGATGTAGAGAGCCGGCATTGTGTAGTGTTTAGGGCCCAGTAGACACAGGTTCAAGTTGCTGTTTGGCATACAACATACTGGGTGACCCTGGGCCAGCCTGGATCCTAATTACAGAATAATAGGACTGGCCATTTTCTTAGCAGATATAGAAGCTAGTTATAATTTATAAATATCCATTTAACCAATTAATAGAAACAGACATGACAACCATAGGGAAAAGTCTGTTCCAGCCTAACAATGATTGCCTAACAGGAATCAGTTTTAACTTACCTTCCAAAATAAGTTTTTTCATATATTAAGTTCATCAGACAATGAAGGTTTGTTTGAATAGTATGGTAAATACTGTCGCATGCCAACCTGGTACAGTGTGAGAAGGGATTTTCTTAAGATGGTTTAATATAGGAGATCTATAAATAGATATTCAATCTGTGAGAGAACAAGGCCCATTCTTGACTCTAGTTCCCTGGTTTCTAGGGGATTATGTCTGTTTATGATTAAATAATGACATTTTAGGTACCATAACATAACATGTAAACTTGGGTCTAAACTTTTATTGCTGATTTCTGCAGTAATCACCTTATCCAGTTGAAAGTTAGGGAAGTTTACAGGTGGGATATGATTTTGAGGCTACCCAGTACTTGAAAAAAATGGTGTCTGTTTATACTACAATAACCTCTATTCTAAGAAATATGGGTTAATAGACTAATGGGGAGGAGCCCATGAAAGAGAGTCCTATCAAGATTATAAGTGATAAGCCAAACTAGAGAACACACATTATTTATTATCAGAGTTATCGGTTATGTATTTAATAGTCTCTGATCCTAATAAGATTCCTATAATGCATATGCAGGAGGAGGGAATGGAGAAACAGAAGGCGACACATTTGTAAAAATGGGATCTGAATGACTATAAATTGAAATTTCTGTCTGGATGATCTGCTGCAAGGAAATGACTGAATTCTAACAAAGGCAGAGCAATATGCCAGATTTGTAATTTCCAGTTAATTTCTACATTGGACCTACTGAGGCAAAATGCTTTCCAGTGATTTACTCAGTTATAAAAATGCATCCATATAATTCGAATCCATATAATATGAAAAGAGTTGGGGTGAGATTTTTTTTTAAACCTAGCATTAAAAAAAATCAGAATTCTAGTTTGTTTGGTTTCAAGACTGTAAAATATTACTTCCCTATACATTAGCGATTGAAATTTAAGGATAGATCCCTCTGCAGTTGGTTTTAAGCTTGCAATCATGAGAACCTGCATTCTGGGAAATACGGTAGTGTATTTGCTGTTCCAGGCTATAAAGATATGGGTAAAGTCACCCACCCTTCATAAACAGTCCGGTAGCTATGACTCCATTTGATTTGGCTCATTGCCTCCAATCAATACGGAGCTGGCAATGTATTCTAGGGAACAATAACAATGCAGGCTGCTGAAGCCGAGGCGGGTGCCATATTACTTTGAATTACGGGATCTCTAGAAAGATACTCTGATAATGACATGTGAGCCATTGAAATACAGGAAAGGGCATATTTTCCTGGGAAGAACTGCCTTCTTGGATTCCGGTTTTAAAAATAATTTACGCAGCGGATCAAAGTACATGCCAGTTATTTTCAAAACAAGAGTGGGGAAAGCTGTCACCAGTGACGACTGTCTTCAGGATGGCTCAGTAAACTGCATTTTATCCTTTGTTGTTTACCAGATCTCTTCTTCTCCTAGGAGCAGATTAGATTATAGTTTCATACCACAGTGAGATGCCTGCGATCGGCCACTGCAGTCACCTGCCTGAATGGCTAACAAGGATAAGCCACCCACCATAACCTTACCTGGGAGGAAGGACCCCTTTCTTTTGATGAAGCCTCTTAGTTCTCCTGATGCACGCCTAGGTCGGGTTGAGAAGGCGCTGGGCCAGGTTTGTGAAAGGGGGAGGCACCCTGTGGAGAGACCTGCAGGCCCCCTAAAAAGCTCCAGCTGGAAGTCTAGACTTCCTCTTGTTTACAAACCAAAGCTGAGAAACAAAGGTGTCTCCTCCCCTTTTCCCCTCTCTCCCTCCTCCTTTCTGCGGGCTTCCCCCTTTGCTCCTTCCTCTTTCCAGCCAGCCAATGACAGGAGAGTATGCAAATAAACTGCAGAACTTGAAAAGGGGAGGGGAAGTGCATCAAGTGACACATAGGAGGGGTGGGTGGAGAAATCACATGCGAGGCTTTGTGTGCATCAACTTGCTGTGGGTATAAGCAAGGTTCAGCCTATTGAATGCTACTGAGCCTATGCAGAGTTCCTTTAACTGAAGCAAGAGGCAGAGCTTTCCTATCAGAAGGTGTTAACTTTCAGGCAGCTCTGAAGCCTGCCTGGTCCCTTTTCCTGATGTAGGACTAGAATATCAGTGAGGATTTCACTACCAAAACTCAAAAAGAGTCCAGTAGCACCTTTAAGACTAACCAATTTTATTGTAGCATAAGCTTTCGAGAATCAAGTTCTCTTCATCAGATGCATGGTACAGAAACTGTACCAGTTTCTGTACTATGCATCTACGAAGAGAACTTGATTCTCGAAAGCTTATGCTACAATAAAATTGGTTAGTCTTAAAGGTGCTACTGGACTCTTTTCTATTTTTGCTACCACAGACTATCACGGCTAACTCCTCTGCATCTAAAAAAATCTCAAGATCCCAAAACCAAAGAATTCAGACTTGGCTCCTACCACTGTACGTTTTGCAAATAGACACAAACTTCATATTGCCGCCAGGTAGCTGTTCCCAATATTCTCCAGCCAGTTTCATTCTCCAGAATGAAACTGCTGCATGAGAATCCATCAAGAAGTATGTCATTGTTGTGTGTGTCCCCCTTCTCTAAGTGGTGAGAAGTTCTGGGGACATGCACTTTTGAAGCACTAGAGAGACTTGCGGAAATTTTATTAGCAAATATTCAAGATTCGCCATCTCACATCAGATCCCCACAAAGAAATCCTGCACCTTCCAGGTGCTTCAGCCAACTTCAGCTTTGTGTCTATTTCTGCTGTCACTCTCAGCATCAAACTTCTGCTGAGCAGAAGTAAACCTTTTTTCCCCTTTGGGCTTGCCAGGTTTAGCAAAAACAGAGAAACACTTTTGTCAGCAATTTCTGTGATTATATATTTTCCTTCATTATATGTGAGTTATTCCCAATTGCATCTCACCCTTGTACTTCATGCATTGTATAGATTTTATAACTTCTTTTCCTTCGCTTATAAGTCTGCTTAGTGAGGAACCACTACATGCATCTGCTGATGTGGGCTCTTGTGTGCTACAATGAAAGCTTGTTACTCTTTCAGGCACCACATCAACTCCCCTGGAACAGAGTAAAAAAAAAACCTAGCAGTTTTATTGTGGCATAAGATTTCTTGGGCCAGAGAGTCCACTTCATCAGGTACATGCAGTGGTAACACTCAAATGTGTAGGCTTATGTGCCCTGAATACAAGGAGAAGAAGAAATGCATGTATGTTTTTTAAATAATGTGAGACCAATAGATCAGCAACACAAGACGTACCAGGTCTGTCCCAGTACCACGCCGAGCACGAATGCATATGGAATCCAGACAAATCAGTGCAAGACCCAGTAAGCATGTGTACGATCCTGTTCTTGCTGGTGATAAATGCGTTCAGCAAAATCAAAAGTGTAAATAAAAAGGGCTAGTTCCTTTCTGTGGTGTCTAGCTGTTCTTAAGACTTGCTGAGACTTACTCAGTTTTGTCCAATTTTCTAATGACTTCTTTGAGTTCAGCAGCTTTTCTTCCTATGGATGTCTTATTTTTGTTCATCTATTGCATTAAAAAGTGCAAGGACTCTTTAGCTAGCTCATTGTGGCATAAATCTTCATAGAAGAGGATGGTAGACATTATGTACATGAGCCTCACAGTACAGTGGTGGTTAGAGAGGAGTTAAGCTGGGTGTTAAATTAATGGGTTTGTTTTGCCTTCCCTTGCCTTATGTGACTTGGCTTACTTGCTAGAGCAATCTACCCTGCAGAGATAATTTCAGGAAGTGTGACTTCTGCTTTCTTAATTCCTTTTGATGTTTGGATTATGCTTGTTGTGGCACTAATCTTTTATAGATACTGTATTGGGGCACTGGGATTGAGTGATGACCACCTGGGTCTTCTCTAGCTCTGTGACTCTGGGCCAAGCTACAAGTGATGAATGACACTTGAACAGCAAGTGTATTTCTCCCTGTTCACTTGCCCTCCACTCAATCCACTTGCTGTTCAAGTGTCAATCGTCACTTGTAGCTTGGCCCTCTGTTATCCCAGGTCTTTCAGGCCACAGTTACAGTATCTCTTACTTCATGTGAAAGGGGCCTATCATTCTCTCCTCTTTCAGATTTCAATTTATTATATACTTTGGCAACATAGTATTGCTTCGCAGAGCAATAAATGTTCTTTAAAGACTTGAAGGTGAAGAGGAAGTTGCTCGAGAGCAAATATCACCCAGCGATTCAGAGCAGAGTTGTATAAGGTAACAAAATGGTTATCTACAGAGAAAGATGACTCCTGCCCTTATTTTTTTACTTATTTCATTTTATAGTATGCCTTTCTCACTGAGACTCAAGGCAGATTTTAAAAATTTAAGAACAATGCAATAAAAAGTATAGTGCCAACAATATACAGTGCAATCTGTTAGAATGTAATTCATTTGAATTGTGACTGAAGTAGAAAACCTTTATTTTAGTGTTGGGGTTCAAGACTGTAACAGGTAACTAAACATTGAGGATGCTTCTGAGCATGTGCAAAGTGTATTTGTTTTGCAACTGATTATTAACCGTAGCTGGGCTCTAGACATGTGAAACTCAGACTCAGCGCCTAATCACATGTTGTGTCCTTGAGTCCTTACCAATCCTGTTAACCAGACATGCTGTGAAAATTCTTGGTTTGGAACAATTCCCAGGTGTATACATTGGGAGGGGACTTCTCACACAGCAACCCCCGTGTATAAATTTCTCAATCTGAAACTGCCCTGTTGGGAAAACTTGTGTGTATGTTTCCACAGTAGATTGAATAGGAGGTCCTCTGGGACATTTTCAGGTCAGGTGAACTCTCAGGACATGTCATGTGGGTGCACCAGATGAGCAAGTTTTGAAGTTTTGCAGGATGGAGGCTTTGGTTTGGGGACTGCCTTCAGCACTGGAATTCCCATTTTAGAATCTGAACATTGAGGTGGTGGCCGAACTTTGAGTAGCGTCTTGACTTCCCTAAAAGAATTTGAGAATCCAATGGGGGGTGGGTGGGTGGGATATAAATGAAGTAAATAAATAATTAAAATAAGATAGTTATACGTTGTATTTGGGCAAAGATACTCAAAGTAGGACTGAGAATTTTCCCCTGTTCTTCCTATCCCTGGGTGTATAAACTGTTATTAAGATAAACCAAGAGAATTCATTTTGGTTGAGTGGTTTGGCATTATGAAATATTGTTAACATAGCAATTTAACTTGTCAATGGTTTGGATTTTTTTGGGCATGACTAATTTTATATTACACCAGTGATGAGTACTTTATTACCCATCTCTTTATGAAACTAAAGATGTCATCTCTTTATGAAACTAAAGAAGAGAGTGGGAAGTGAGAACACTGTGGGGTAATGTAATCACTGCAACACAACCTGTATTCCATTTTAAGATTCTGCAAGCTGCAGACCGGAGTATTTCCATCATATCCCAAAACATCTTTTTACTACCACCACCACCACCCCTTTCCCCCCTTTTTTGCTCTGAATACCCTGCCTGATGAAGAGGTCTGTGGGGTTTTGTGATATTTTGGTTCATAATACTGTCATTTTAAAAATGTTTCTATAGCCAAGAAGGCAACCTGCAGTCTTTGCCTCTTATCTCCCTATTAGTTATTGATCTCTTTAAAGTCACAGCCACCATTCTATCTTGTACAATTTCTGGTTGAAACAAATACATTTGAATAACTTTTGGCTTTTCATAGGGGCATTCGCCATGAAAGTTGGCACAGGGGGTATCAAACTCCTAAGTCTCTTGAGCCAAAATGAAGCTTTGTGATTGACATGATGGTAGGACACATTGTAGGAACAGTCTCCTGGTAGCTGGAGTCCATTGTGTTGGCCAAGGCTTAATTTCAGGGTGCAAAGTCCCTATTCTTTATTTGTAGGTGTGTCAACAGTGAGAATTGGGGGGCATTATGTTTAGAGTGCTTTGAAGGAAAATGAAGCTTTGGCCTCGACAGGGCCAGAAAATCATAGGGGAAGTCTTCGGGGGCAGGTATATATCAGTTGGGATGACTTATACCTTATGAGGAAAAGCAGAGAAATGCAAACATGAGGCTGATAAATACAAGTCAGGGAACTAGAAGTAAACTCAATCTTGTTTTATGTGTATCTAAGGAAGAGATCAGTGCAGAAAAACATAAATAGGAGATATATTTGGAAACCTGTCTTGTTACTTGCTATTCATGGATAATGCCAGGAATGTACCCAGGGAGGGTGGAGACCAGTGGCAACACACCCACCTGGGAAAACACGTTAGCCTTCTCACCTCCACTCAGCTGGCAACTGGTGTCATTTAAAGCACAGAGGAAAAGGCAAACTGGACCCAGGAAAGCAGGACCTAAGAGACAGAACCTCTTCTAAGGTTGCCAGACTCTGCTAGGCCTAGGCCGAATCCACACTCACTCACCATCCGCTTACCTGGCGCAGTCGTGGCAATCGGGTTCATTCCGCTACCATGCTGTGCATCATCACATTCACCCTTCCAGTGAGTCTTCATGGTGCAATCATTTCTCCACACGCCACTGAGTAAAGCGTTACAGTGGGCGGTTCCATCCTCTGCCGTCAAAATTGATGGCGCACATCACTTCCCCCCCCCCTTTTTTTTTAAAGGTCAATTTTCCGGCATACCAATATTCCAGCTTTTAAGAAATGGCAATGTACCCTCCCCCTCATCTTTGATTGGCTCACTTTTTGCTCGTCACAGACCACTTTCTAACAATTGGCTGTTTGGTATGGTGGGCAAATTTGAAATCAGATCGTCACATTAAAGGCATTGTCCGGAAATTCTGCTGCTCAGAGTGGTTTTCTGCTTTTAGTCGTTAACAACATGGATGCTCAGAGTGTGATCTTTGTAATGATGGCTCAGATTGTGGTTGGCATGCTTCGCAGCACAGCCACGCGACACCACGAGATGATGCATTCTGTCTTTCGCACATGGTAGAATCTCCCACCGACATCCTAAGCTTTCAGGAATATTTTTGTTTTCCGCACCTGCTGTTTACTGGAGACAATCATTGTGGGAAATACAGGATTGCTCAGCTTGGCTCCTCGCGCTCTTAAAAATGGCGGGACACAGTAGGGAAACGGTCCCTGTGTGACATGCACATGTTCCGGTGACCGTTTCTTTTCCCGTGCAAACCGCTGCTCACTACAGTTGGTTTACCGGTATACCGACCTTTCTGCACTGTGCCAAAAAAACAGCGGGGAGAAAACGGATTTCCGCCACTATCACGTGGTTTGGAAGGAACACGCAATTGTGATGCGGTGATGGCAGGGAACACGCGGAATGGGAAAGCGTGTGAGTATCTGCACGAACAGCGCACCGCTTGCGAAAAAGGCACGGAAACAAATAGGAAGTGTGGATTTGGCCCTAGGCTCTTGTTTCTTGCTTGGTCTCTCATTGCATTAAGAACAGGACAAAATCTCACTTTTCCTCCTCTCCCCCATGCCTCTTAAATTCTGCATGAGAACAAGATCACGTTCTTTTTGCGTGTTGAGGTTTTGCGTATGTGAGTGTGTTTCCTTGCTTTGTGTATTTTATTATTTTGATTTGTGCTGAAAGTCTTTGTCCCCATGCAGTTAAGGAATTTCTGTTCCAATCTGTGTTTTTATCATTGGATGAGCAATAAAGTAAGATAATAAAAGGTATGCTTGCATTTAATTTGATATTTGGGGAAATGCTCTACCTTTGTTACCCCTTTGGCAGAATGAAGATGCATAATTCCCCTGACTGGAGAGAACTTCTGCCAGATGACTTTTTTGGGTGATTTGTAGGAACTGTTGTTGGGCTGTAAACATGAGGACTAGCAACATGAAGTGCAAGCTAAGATTCTTTTTTTAAAAAAATTTTATTGGAATTAGAAATATTTTGTCATTTATAACAATCAAAATACTCTAATATTCCAGTTCTAACCCCCTCCCTTTCCCCCCCCCGTTAGTTGACTTCCAACAGTTTTCCAACCCTTTGTCTATTCTTCCCCTACTCATTTCAACTTATTTTGTCAATTAAACATATACTTTCACACTCTTCTAAGCTAATCTATTATAACACAGTGCTAAGTCAGTTTCCCTTCACTTATCAACTAACTAATATATTCCTGGCATATTATTCAATAGTAATAATACTGGTAATATTCTCAATATCCTGTACTCTAACTTATTCATTCTAATGTCATCAATATGGGACAAACAATTTATCCCTCCCTATACATAACTTGAGTACTCATAAGTGATGAATACATTTATAAGTCAACCAATTTAACTTATACTCTATATGTTACTCTTTACTTCCTCTTATATCTCTTATCTTTATAACATAAAGTCAATCAATTTGACTCATATTCTACACATTTCTAAATATAACTATAAACACAATATACATTCAACATAAGTCAATCAATTTGACCCCTGTTTTGCACATTTCTAAATATCGCTATAACCAAAAATACCTTCAGCATAAGTCAATCAATTTAACCTATATTCTATATGCTACTTCTCATTCCCTCCCTTCTTGTATTCATGAATTTTAATTCTGTTAATTCTCAATTACACCCCTATCTGCCAGCAACATAATTAATTAATTAATTAATTTCTATTCTTATATATCACATAATAACTATTACTCAATACTGTATAGAATAACCAAATAGAATAATTGCTTAGTAATTCTTCTTTAACTCTCCTCCCCCCGGTATAGTCACTTCTCTCTTCTTTTGTTTTTCTTCAATAATTTTCAAACTGCCACAGTTCTCCTCCCACCTCCCATTTTTTCACCAAATATTGTTTCAGCTTCTCCCAATCTGTGTTAAACTGTCCTGGATCAAGGTCTCTTAGTTTTCTTGTCAATTTATCCATCTCCGCCATGTACAGCAATTTGTAAATCCAGTCCTCGATAGTTGGCACTTCTTGTACTTTCCACTTTTGCGCATACAAAAGTCTAGCCGCTGCTGTCATGTAAAAAAGCAATGTCCTATGTTGTGCTGGAATATCTTCCATTCCCAAGTTCAGTAGCAGGAGTTCTGGGTTCTTATTAACTTGAAACTGTAAAATCTCACTTATTACTCTTATTATTTCCCCCCAGTACTGCCTGACTACCTCACAAGTCCACCACATATGATACAAAGATCCTTCATGCTTTTTACATTTCCAGCATTTATTAGACGTGTTCACATTCCCTAGCGCAATTTTCTTTGGTGTCAGGTACCAACGATAGATCATTTTATAGACATTCTCTTTAATGTTAGTGCATGTCGTAATCTTCAAAGTATTTTTCCACAAGTATTCCCACGCCTCCATTGTTATTTCTTTATTAAAATTTATAGCCCACTTCACCATTTGCACCTTAACTACCTCTTCTTCAGTATACCATTTTAACAACACTTTATAGACCTTTGAAATTTCCTTTTTGTCTTCTTGTAAAATTACTTCCTCTAAGTCCGAGTTCTCCATTCTTATCCCTCCCTTGGCACAATCCGATTTATAAAGGTCTCTGAGCTGTCTGTATTGAAACCAGTCATAGTTTGGAGACAACTCTTCTTGCGTCTTTATTCTTAATTTAGAAAATTCTATTTGTGTTATCTCCTTATACGTTAAACACTGTTGTTCATTATCAACAGTTCTCAGATCTATCACTTCATAAGGAACCACCCAGGAGGGAATTCCTTCTTGTAGGTAATCTCTGTACTTTTTCCATATTGTGAAGAGGCTTCTCCGAATGTAATGGTGTAAAAACATAGAGTCCGCTTTTACTTTATCATACCATAAATATGCATGCCATCCAAATATTTTTTTATATCCCTCTAAGGCCAGCAATTTGCGATTTTTAAGCATCATCCAGTCCTTCAGCCAAACCAAGCAGATTGCCTCATAGTAAAGTCTTAGGTTGGGCAGTTGCATTCCGCCTCTCTCTTTTGCATCCTGTAACACTTTCATTTTCACTCGAGGCTTTTTGCCTGCCCAAACAAAGTCCGATATCTTTCTCTGCCATTTCTCAAACTGCTTGGAATCCCGAATGTGCAAGCTAAGATTCTATTTTGTGTTTTACAGTATGACTTATCAAGCTGCTTCTAGACCCTCTGCTATTATGTTTCTCAGTCAATGAAAACGATATATGCTCTTAGTTACAATAAAGTTTATTTGTTTTCTGAGTTTTCCTTTTTTTCTGGGCCCAATACAAATTGTCTCTTCCCTACCCTATGCCACAGCCTGTATTAGTAAGGAACGTGTTTGATCTCCCCTCCCCCATGAAATTATTCATTGAGAAGGGGTGGGTGGCTGTCCAGATACTTCCGGAGATAGGAGGGATAATCGGTCATGACCCCAGAGATCCCATAGCTAAAGGCTTCATCAAAATCTTTCTCTTCATTCAGAACCCAAAGAAGAACCTGCATGAAAAACAGGATACATCTCAAAATGCAGTTCCCATGGTTCTTCCAAAGCTAGATTTCCCCCTTAGCATTCCAGCTTTTGTACAGTTGTCAATGAACCTTTCACCAGTGCTCAAACAGAAAGATACTGTTGCTGGGCAAAAGTCACAGTAATTGCTTTATGATCAGCATGTGCAAGATGCTTGCACTAATGCCTCAGGCACCTGAGAACTGAGAGCCGAGCTACAAGTGACGCCTTACACAGGTTGGACACTTGTCAGCCTACCTCAAGTTTTGATGGGAAATGTAGGCATCCTGGTTGCAGCTTGGCTCTCCATTACAGCTGCAAGACCAGGACGCCTACATTTCCCATCAAAACTTGAGGGAAGCTGATAAGTGTCCAACCTGTGTCAGGCATCACTTGTAGCTTGGCTCTCAAAGATTAGGATGAACACGCAAACGTATTTTGAGTGCTGCTGAGTCTACTGTGGATCCACACATGTCCCTTATTTGACAGATGTTGTAGGGTTGCCAGCCTCCAGGTGGTAGCTGGAGATCTAGAATTACAACTGATCTGCAGGCCACAGAGATCAGTTCCATTTAAGAAAATGGTTGCTTTGGAGGATTATGACATTATACCCAAAAGTGGTCCCTCCAATCCCGCCCTCTTCAGGCTCCACTCCCCAAATCTCCAGGAATTTCCCAACCTGGAGCTGGCACTTATCAGGGCTGCTTCCACATGGAGGTTTTACTCCAGTTGGGCATCCAAAATGGAGCATTTTTTGTAACGAATTTGTAGGGCATCGTCCCCTAATCACTCACCTTCCAGCTTTCCCCTGCTTTGCTCCCATCTTTCCCAAACCTAGTTGGATGTGATCTTTTGGGAAAGATCCCTGTCAAAGTGAGTGTACATGCTGTGTGGGTGAGAAGGAGTGCGTTTTTGCAGGCCCCGCCCACAACGGTGCCATTTTCTTCACCTACTCCTCTACAAGTGTCATTCTTCCTTCCTCTACTGAAGGGCTTTTAAAAAAAATTGTAATTGTTCCATTGTTAAAGAGTAATGCTGTAGTGATATAGGAATCAGCAATTCTTTTAAAATGTCTTCTGGTGGCATGGGAGAGAATAGTGTTCATAGAGGGCTGAATAAAGGGAAGTGTGGAGGGAAATGGGTGTTTGGATATATCACTGCTACTGCAATGAGGGTTCCACAGATGTGTGGAGGCAAACTAGATGGAGTCCAAGCACAAATTACCAGGAGAAACTGGCTGTGCTGATAGGCTGGCCTTTGTGGCAATCAGAAAGCTATTTCCTTCCTTCCTCCCTATCTGGCTGTGCCAAATGTCGACTGGCTGGCACTTGTGGCATTTGTTAATCCACTTTCCTCACCCTTGTCCAGAACAGTGCTTCAAGCTACAAAAACTAAACAAGGGAGTGGTTAAAAAAAATAAAATGCAGAATAAATTTGAGAGCTGAATAAATTTGACGGCTGCTGTAGCATAATCATTAAGTAGTTGGGCTGTGAAATCAGCACTCTGCTGGTTTGACTCCTGCTACTGCCCTGAACTCAGCAGGCGGCCTTGGGTAAGCCGCTCCTCTCAGCTCCAGCTCCCCAATTGTATTGTGGGGATAATGCTGGCTTTGTTCACTGCTCTGAGATGGGCATATAAGTGCAGTTGTTGTTAAATGTTAAAATTGGTAAACAGATCAAATGCTTGGAAGAAGGAAATATTTGTTTTTTTAAACAAAAATGGGCCTTGAGTCCCATTGAGGAAGGATGGGCATTAGACAACTATAACAAATATAACATTTCATTATAAAGCATTCTGCTCAGTCTTTGGCCAGCCCTGAAAGGTGGTTACCACAGAGCTCTGCAATCCTGACACCAACTTCTCCTGCCTTACCTGTATTCCTCGGTCTTCAAGATGCTTAAAAAGCTTTTTCCTCATGGTCACCCTGTGTGACAGGGAATAGAATGAATACAAAGAGATTAACAAGAGGAGAGGTCCAAACCCGACCCTACCTGTTTACCTTGGAGGCCAGCCAGTGAGTGAGCCAAAGGGCTGTAATGGTTAGTAGGGGACCAGGAATAGAGAGACCTGAATTCAAATCCCCCCTCAGCCAGGATGTTCTTTGGTTTAACCCACCTCATAAGGTTAAAAGGGAGGTGAGAAGGAGCCTGTCTGTTGCCTGGAGTTTCTTGGAGGAAGGGTGAGATAGAAATGTGATAAATAGATGGTTTAAAAAAGATTAAAATGTGGAGGAACAAGGAAGAACGGGGTAGCGCTCTGAAAATATAAAAATGGGAGGAAATGCATATCTGGAAAAGGGCAGATTTACTTATAAAGCTGAGCAGGTAAACATTGCATGCCATCACTCACTTGTGGGTAAACTTGGCTAGCAGTGCTCCACAGAAGCCCTTTTCCACCGGAAAAAAAGTCCTGCAGTTTGAAAAATAAAAAGGGAGGGTTAACAGATCATGCTGGTCCCCCCTCCCTTAAGCAACTGGATCCTTTACTCCTCTCAAAGAATCCTAGATTCATAATATATGCTTTTCCTCCTTTTCCTCTGCAATCACAGCCTTTTAATTAATTTTACTCTGGTTTTATTCCTTTTTTCTTTAAAGTCAAACTTTATAAAACTTTATACTTATCATCACAAGGGTGAAGAGAAGGGGTTGGAAGAATCATTTTGGAGAGGCAAGCCAAGGATGCTCTTTTAAAAAAAATGCCGGGCCTGTCCAGTTAATCTGGGCCTCCTCCTCAGGTAGCAAATTTTTCACCATACAAAAGAAATGCCCTTTACATAAAAAAACGAATGTGGTTGGAGAGAATCCTGAAGCGAACTGCTTGCCAATGCTATTAACACCCTCCACACCGCTTTCTTGCCTCAATGGGATCAGATTTTGTCTTTGAGCTTCCAGTTGCCCTAAGAAGTCTTTATTTCTGAGCTCTTCGATTACTCTTTCCCCCTTAGCCCAGCCACTATTACCTGTTCATGATGGAGGGCAGTACAAACTCGAGGAAAGATTCTTTCAGTGGTATAAAAGGCAGCAGCCCCACATAGTAGAGGAGGAGGATGGTAACGCCACTTCTGACAGAGAAGACGTAAGGCATGTCTTTGTTCTGGAGGATGGGAAAAGAGGAGAAAATAATTTATCTTGTATCAGGGTGTGTAGTCTCATAATTAGGAAGGAGTCAGTTATTGGATTTAGTCTCCCCTATCGGTCTCTGCAGCTCACAGGTTTTCAGAGACAGCCTAAACAGTTTATAGGTGTAGCTTCTTACTATATCCCATTTTAAGACATCCTTTTTCCTTGGGGCGTATTGGTAAAATGTAACATACGTCATACAGATTTTAAAATCTGTTACAATTATATCTTCCCTCAAAGAAATGTAGAAATTGTTGCGCTCTGTAGGTACTTACAGTACTCTGGCCCTTTCACAGAGCTACAATTTCCAGAGTTCTTGGTTAGAGGACATGACAGTTTTAAACAAGTTTTAAATATTCTAGGGCAGTGGGTCCCAACCTGGGCACCACTGGTGGGAGGCACGGAGTTGCTGCAAGAGATCCATGAATCTGTATGGGCAGAAAGCATTGTCGTTTGCTTCCTTTTGTCCTTATGAATTTTCTTGATCAACAGATACTAATAGTATAACTCAGGGCTTTTTTTCTGGGAAAAGAGGTGGTGGAACTCAGTGGGTTGCCCTCGGAGAAAATAGTCACATGGCTGGTGGCCCCGCCCCCTGATCTCCGGACGGGGGAGTTTAGATTGCCCTCCTCACCGCTCAGTGGCACGGAAGGCAATCTAAACTCCCCTCTATCTGGAGATCAGGGGGCGGGGCCACCAGCCATGTGACCATTTTCAAGAGGTTCTGGAACTCTGTTCCCCTGCGTTCCTGCTGAAAAAAAGCCCTGGTATAACTACTATCATGTGGGAGGTGAATGTAAATTTTGATGTTAAAAAGGGGTCCTCATACCTCGAAAAGCTGGAAACCATTGTTCTAGTATATAATATGGTCAGAGCAGCCAACCAAAAGAGCAGGAAACTGTCATTTGGGCACATTCTAATTGGTTTATTAGAATGAATATATTTTCATTTGCTGGATGGAGACTCGCGTATAAGTTTGAACGCTTGCATACTCTTCTCCAACGTGAAGCTTAGTCTAATAAAAAATATTCTCATGATTATCTCTCTCTGATATTTGCTGAGAGTCAGACACCACAGCAATGAAAGTGCTGAAGGACAATTATTACGTACAGCTGCACAGCATTTCTTCAGCACTTCACTTTCAAAGGCTGCCCAGATGCTGATGTGGGAGCGATCATATTGACGGACGAGATCTGCTACCTATATAGAAGGGCAGAAGGCATGAGAGGAAGGACACAGACAACTGTTTATCAGGAGGAGTGTAGACTTCCCAAAGTTTCTTAACTGGTGCAGACAAAGGGAACATCTTGTGTCTGAAGGATCCGAAAAGATAATGACCTCTGTAGTTACCACTGGGACAAATTAAATTTGTGTGGCTTGTCCCAGAGCAAACTGTCTCACACAGTGGAGCCCTTCAGACAACCAAGTTCTGCTTACCTGAGTCTTGTAAAGAGTTCAGTAGCACCTTTAAGACTAACCAACTTTATTGTAGCCTAAGCTTTTGAAAGCCATAGCTCTCTTCTGACAAAGAGAGCTGTGGCTCTCTGCTACAATACAATGCTACAATAGGTAGTATATGCTACAATAAAGTTGGTTAGTCTTAAAGGTGCTCCTGGACTCTTTACTATTTTGCTGCTACAGACTAACACAGCTATGTCCTCTGGATCTATTACCTGACTCTGATTGCAAAGATTAACATTTCGTGGGAGATCTGTTACTTGCCCCGACAGCTTACAAGCAGCGGATCACTGTTCCCTTTCAGCTCTTTGCTAGCTCTCCTCTCATAGAACCTGGGATGCACTAAGAAGTGGAGATGGCCGGAACCAGAATTTTCTGTTGAGTGTAGTGTTTTCCAAAGTGATGGGCCCAACTTTCCTATGGGAATGGGGTATGTTTGCAAAGCTTGGAGATGAAATGAAATCAATCTGGGTGGTGGTGGGGGGAATCTTCATCTGTCTAGGACTTCTGCAGTCTCCTCAAATGTCGCTGAATTGTAGAGGTGGGAGAGGCAGTGATAGTATAGAGATTAATGAAGCTGATCTTGACCAGGTGAATAGAATCCACTGTAAGATGTGATGCAGGTGGGTTTCTGACCTGTAGTTAAGAAGGGGAGGGGTGAGGAGGAGTCTGACAAAAAATTACGCTACGGGAGCTACCCTGTGACTAGGATGGAGATGCTAGAAGGGAGAAACTTGACCTCTGCTTGCCTTACCTTCTGTATGAGTTCATCATTATCCTGCTTAATTTCTATGTTGATAGGTAAGCCAGGGAATTTCTGAAAAACCTCCTCCAAGCGAGGAATGTGGTGATCTGAGCCATGGGAATAGCAGCCTAATGGGGAGGGAAGATGGGGGTGGTTTTAGGAACATTGGAGCTTTCTCTGCTGGTCCGTAATCCCACCAGAAACTAATACCCATTGTTACTGCCTTTCCTGAACAGTGAGAAGTTCTAGGGGCAAGTCGGCCAGATGCATTTCTTCGGATAAAAGAGGGTGTTGGAGATTTAGCGTCTTTATAATGGCTTCGTTCACAAATATACAAGCAGAGTATAAGTTGGAGGCGAAGAGGCCACCCCCTTACAAGGCAGAAGGCCTGCAAAGGGCCATCTTGGCAACTGTATGAAGATGGCCAAGCACCTCAAATTCAGCTACCTCTAAATAGAAACCTTTAAGTTCTCTTTCTCATTTGGCAAAGTGGGGTCCAGGGCTTTTTTTCAGCAGGAATGCGGTGGAACGGAGTTCCAGAACCTCTTGAAAATAGTCACATGGCTGGTGGCCCCGCCCCTGATCTCCAGACAGAGGCGAGTTGAGATTGCCCTCCGCGCCGCTCAGCAATCTCAACTCCCCTCTGTCTGGAGATCAGGGGGCGGGGCCACCAGCCATGTGACCATTTTCTGCGAGGGCAACCCACTGAGTTCCACCACCTCTTTTCCCAGAAAAAAAAGCCCTGGTGGGGGTCAAACCCAGGAAAGCCTTTGCTGCGGTATATGTGTTAGCATTTAACATACCATTAGCGTCTTTTCCCCCCCTGTCTGCCTGTTACAGTGTCTTTCAATTTGCCAGATGCTCTGGAGATCAATTTCCAGCTCTTAGGAGACCATCTTTTATTCTGACAGCAACGTAACTCTCCTGGATTATTAATCAGTAAATCCTTCTAACAAAGTAGTGCTTGGCCAGTAGAATCCAAAGGCCACGCTTTCCCCCACTATGCCCCGCACACCATATCATCTCTCAGCCCGGCTCACCTGGCGAGAAGACCACCTCCAGACGATCCTTATAGGGAGGCAGATCCTAGGGAAATACAATTCAGGTAAAGATGATGGATGCAGGAGGACACGGGTTCTCTTGGATTGGAAGGGTTGCATGGGTTAGAATTGGCGTATATGTGCAGATAGATGGGAGCAAGGATACTTGAGTTCTTTGACTGAATGGAGGAAGGGGTGCTAGAGACAAGGGATAACAGGGAACCAGAACTCCTGCGTGCTTACCTTATAGTCCGTCTCGCTGATCTTAACGCAGTGTCCTGTCTGACGTTCCAGATCGTCGTCATGAGACACAACCACAACCCCATCCCTTGTCATGTGGCAGTCAAGTTCCAGTAGATTTGTTCCCTGGCTCTGAGCACTGGGAAGGTGGAGAAGAGGGTCAGGAAAAGGGCGGAAAAGCCACAGAAATGCAAGACATGCTGGGGGTAAGTGGGGGAGGGGATCACTCACTGGCTAAAGGCTTCCAGAGTGTTCTCAATCCGCTCTCCACTGCCTGGGAAGGAAACCAGGATGTTGAGAATGCAGGCATTGTATCTCTCAGCTCAGTTTAAATTCACCTGCTTTCCCTCCTTAGCTCTACCAGGCGCTCCAGCGTTCTATTCTAGGAATGTGGCAATACAAGTCTAGAGCATTGGAGCAGAAAAAGATATGAAAACATGCCTATCAGTAACAAAGAATTGGGGTGGGGTGGCTACGGGAATCTAGGACTGATTTCTTCTCCTGTGGTTGATCCAGTGATGGTCTTTAATCTCTGATTTGGAGAACCCCACACCTCCCTCCCAGTCTCTGCAGATGCCCACCAACCCCAGCTAAATACATTCTCGTCCCAGCTGAACTCACCTCCACGGTGGGATACATGCCGGCATCGAACGGGAAACTTGCGCAGACGGTGCAGCAGGTGCGGTCTCTTTCGCAGACAGTGAGAGGTCAGGGCATAGATCCCCAGGGCAGGCAGACCAAAGAGGAGCCAAGGGGAACCCATCATGGAAGGCAGCGAGGGCTCCTGGGGTCAGAGTGGGGGTTAGAGCAGGTTAGAGAAGGCAGGAACCAGGACACCTGGGTTCTCTAGGGTTGTGCTCATTGATTATGGCAGGAAAAGAAACAAAAAGGAGGTGGAAGAAGTAAGGTCTTCTGGGCTGGGTTGAATTCGGTGACTTGGAATTCCTGCACTCCTGGGTTCTTAGATGCAACGGGAGATGAGATGGGAAAGCTGACGAGCCATCCTGTCCCAGTGTGGCTGGATAAGCAAGTTCATGTGAATTTGAGGCACAGGAGCAGGAAGAGAAATGGGGTGTGGAAGGGAGCAGGACAGACACTTGCCCCACCTCCTTGCCTGGCAGGACCGTCCCAATCTTCTCCTTGCACCTGTTCATTCACCTGAATGTGACTATATATACACACACACACCCTTAGACATGCTCCCTTCCCTTCCCCCTGCTAATCTGCACACTTCACAGTGTTGACTGTATCAGAGGGTAAAGAGCAAATTTCTTGGCACCAGCAAACCAAGAGTAGCTGCTCTTGGCTGTTCTTGCCCTAAACCACTAGCTCTCATTCCTTCTCCAGAAAGGCCAAACAGCCTAGTCTCCTTTAAGTGAAAGGCTTTAACTCCAGCACCTTCCCCTCCAAGCCAGCATATCTTATTCCTAAAATGTAAAAAAGAGATGAGACAAATATCTTTTTCCAGTTTGTAAATAATGTTAGCTGACTATGATTAGTGATTAAGATAAGATCATTTTCATTAGCAGCTGCTTGATTGGGAAAGGGAGATGGTTGGTTCACGATACGGAGCATTAATGGGCTGGGATTTCTACAGCCTCTGGAAGATTGTATCAGAAGAGCTTGGCTGGAACAAACTATTAAGTCCAACATCCTGTTTTGCACAATGGCCAACCTGCTGTAATTATGTATTCCTGCACTGAGTAAAAGGTTGGACTAGATGATCTCTGTGGTACCTTCCAATTTTATCTGTTTCTATGAGGGTAACATCCCCCCCCCTTGTGTTCTCTTCCTGGTATGCTTGTTACTGTATCCGTTTGTTTAAATTTTTTTGGCAGGATTCTGCATTCAAATCTGTGAACTGGAGATTCGTGGAGTGTGTGTGAGAGTGATTTTGTTAAAAGGATCTTTCCACTGAAACTAGCTATCCTCTGGTTGATCTTCTCTTTCCCTCCCACAAATGACAGTCCAGCTTCATGCTGCGTTATTTTCACTGTTGGCACTGCATACCTGGCATCATCACTTAGAAGCAACCACACCTTCTGCAGCTCGTGTTCCAAGCTCTGCATATTTAAGAAAGAGCATTTCCTTTTTCAGGGCTATCCCTTTCTATAGAGCACCCCGAGCAGTTCTTCAGCAGATCTTTCCTATCCCTCCATCCACTGATGTGCTAATGCTGCACTCTGTACCCTACCTTCCTTGGCTTACATGTGTGCCTCCGTTCCCCTCTCGCTGCTGCCAGTACCACTTGCTCATATTCTTTCTGCCTCCTTGCCTTTCTTCGGTGATGCTTCTCTGCAGCTTGGCTTGGCTGTATTGCAGAGCCAGAGGGAGGGAGGATGAGAGGATAGTTGGCAAGGAAACCCAGAGGATGCGATCTTCAGTTGCAGTTGCCTAGCAACCATGGGGCACATGCTTGTCCTTGGCTCCCCAACCTGGCAAAATGGTTTGCCAGGCCTAGAGTAGCAGCAGTGCCTCTGGGGGAAATAAATGCAATGGGGGCAACCAGAAATGGTCCATCGGATGATTGTCAAGCTGGCTTTGTTCCCATCGGACTTTGCATACATACAGGACGGGATTGGTGTGTGCATGTGAGAGAGAGAGAGTTGATTTTGTTTTGCTTGCTTTGTCAAAGGACCTATAATAAGTATTTGCAAATGAAGTGTGTGAAGTGTGAAGGATAACACTTGATCCTGTGATGTTTGCATCAGTTGCTTGGCTACAACTCCTTCATCTAGGAGTGCCAGTATAGAGAACATTGGTGACATATTTTAAAGACTCCATCAGCCATTTCAGATTTGAGAAATCGCAAAGTAAGATGTTGGGAGGTCACAAGAATTGTTTTGTTGGTCTGTGCAGATCACTGGGGTGGTCCAGGAATCTGTCCCCCCACAATGGTCAGCCTGCAGCTCTTAGGAAGCGTATAAGCAGAGCTTGTCAGAGACTACAACTTCCTGTTGTTGGGCTTCAACAGCAAATAATCAAAGGCAGGCTTCTCCTGAACACGGAAGGTTCTATTCTTAGCTTTTTGTAGTCAGTCATTTCTTTGTGAATTTGTCTAGTTTCACATCATTCTGAGTCTATGGCCACAATACCATCTTGTAATAATAACAATAATACTTAGCATTTATAAGATCCAGGTCCAATAGCACCTTAAAGACCAACTAGATTTCCAAGCTACGAGCTTTAAGGGAGCATTGACTCTCGAAAGATCATACCTTGGAAATCTAGTTGGTCTTTAAGGTACTATTGGACCCGGATTATACTCTTTGACTGCAGACCAACACGGCTACCCACCTGGAACTTAAGCATTTAAGTGACGATTTAGACTTTTCAAAGTGTTTCAGTTACATTATGCTGTATGTTTCTTACTAAAGAACCCTGTACAAGAGGTCAGAATCACCTTCTCGGTAAAGCAAAGTCTACTTTGTTCCCAGCAGCAACTTGCTTTCCTTCCATTTTTCCTGTTGGCGGGGGAGACTCCCCCCCCCATTATTAGCTAGAAGACCAAGGGCCCCTGCATATCTGCATCATCTCCAATATATTCCGCAGGGAGAGCAGAATTTAAATGGAATAAAAATAAAATACAACAAAAACGCATGCAAGAAAAATCAGCCTGGCCTCAACTTATTTGCTTGTTAACAAGTCTCCTTTGCTTGGGCATCGCCTATCAGGTCTCCCTCCTCTGCCTCTTGCTCCTGCATTTTAGCCTGAGAGCTGGGCTCCTATTATCTATACACCCCAATTATGCCCTTGGGATTTCATTCCCATCTCAGGAAAGATCTTGGAACTTTAAAATATAATAAATACTGCAGAAAGAAGGCATGAGACTGGGCAATTAAGAGACTTGTCTAATGCCACTTGAGTGATTTCATGGCAGTAGGCAAGCTGTGAACTGAGGACTTCCTCATTCACGGTTCAGTCTCTGTTGCTATGCTAGCTTTCTGTTTTGGCAGTGAATTCTGAAAAGAACAGGGGATACAAAGACACATGGCGGCAGCTGCCAGGATGCTCGGACAAGGGCTGGTCTGAGTTCACAGTTGCGCATTTGATTTGCAAGCATGGAGTACAAAGAGCGGAATGGCCCATCACCGTCTCCTGCTCCTTGAGAGCTTCCTTGTGATGTCTGGCTAGATGCTGTTGGAGGCTGAGAGCTGGGCTTGGTGGATCTTTTATTAGAGTCCTGTATGCTGGATAGCTCTTCGCTGGTGTTTTTTGTTGTGGTTTCTAAAGCATAACAACAACAACATTCAATTTATATACCACCCTTCAGGACAACTTAATGCCCACTCAGAGCGGTTTACAAAGTATGTCGTTATTATCCCCACAACAAAACACCCTGTGAGGTGGGTGGGGCTGAGAGAGCTCCAGAGAACTGTGACCTGCCCAAGGTCACCCAGCTGGTTTCAAGGGGAGGAGTGGGGGATCAAACCTGGTTCTCCCAATTAAGAGTCCCGCACTCTTAACCACTACACCAAACTGGCTCTCAAGATTACTGAGCCCAAGCGTAGATAAAACTGACACAACCATCCTTTTTATACTCTTGGGGGGGGGCGTAAGGAGTGACAAAAAGTTAGCCTCCTCCCCCTTAATGCTATCCTGAAGGTGGCAACTGTAATGCGCTTTGGGGATTGGGGTTAAATTTGGGAATGCTCACTCTTGACTATTCTCCTCGTACACATCCAAATCGCAAGATCGTGAAAAGGCATCCTTTGTACCTACTGAAGTCAGGAAATCTCCATTCTCCCACAGATTTTCAGATCTGACAATATAATAAATGGTAATTTACATAGTTCTTTGGAGTCTTCAAAGTGCTTTAGCTTTATTCACTAAACTGGTTTAACCTAAGAACTTCAGGGAGTCCCCAATGTGAAATATCTGGATTGGAATTCACCAGGAAGCTTGATACTACCCAATTAGACCTCAGTTGCAGTAATGGTTTCGTGTCGAACTACATATACTAAATTTGCTTAGAAGATCTAATGTATTGTCATTTATTACTGATGTTGTGAATGGACAACGTATCTTGTATACATCTTGTCTTGTATACATTTCATAGACAAGTTGCAGTCTGTATGTCTGGCATTTAATTGCCTTTTGAGTCCAAACAGTTCTTTTCTTTATGCACGTGTATATATCTGCCAACTGAGGATATACTTAATGCATTCAATTAAGTGGGATGTAGTGCACGAAAGTATGTTAGGCTTTAACATACTACAAAGGTGTCTTTTTCTTTTGCTATAATGTGGTAAAATGGCTACCACTCGGCAATACATTACCTTGTTGACTGTCTTGTGGAGGTATTGTAAGATTTTCTGGGCTATCTAGCACAGACTAGACCAGTACAGAGTTAATGTGGCACACACAATATTGTGTTGATTTTATTTGGTTTTACTTTTATGTGTATGGTTATTTTCCCAAAACCTTTCACTTAAGCTAGCTAAAATTTTAAAGAACAGACAAAATAACCAATAACATTGGTTATTAACTTTCTTTGCTATACTTCCTCTTGTTCTGGTCCCCCATATGGTTTGGAGTATGTGGGCAAAGAATAAATTCCATTCATTAGAGACAGACTATACATTTTGGCTGAGGTAAAATGCATTTGTGATGAGACTCTGAATGACTCAGCCTGTAGCTCCTCTCTCTTAAAAGCCATCTTGAATGTCTAGAGAGATGCAGAACTCTTACATTGTTTATAACATCATGATCGATTTGCTCTGGGGATTACTGGAATCCATATTTTGTTGTTTCATCTTGTTCACTGCTATGCGGGTAGCAGTGTGACAATCATACTTGCAAGAACCCTGTAGGGTAGGACTTTTAAAATTACTCTGAGGCTGTAAATATAGGAGGCTAAGAGAACAACTGTTTGCCCAAGACTACTTAGTAGGTGAGATTTGAACCCGTGACATCCCTCTGCTCACCATTTACCATGATATCACCTCTTGGCTTTTCACGGGAGAAAAAACAACGGAGGTCTCTGAATGTTTCTCAAAAACGAAGCAAGCAGAGACGCTCTGAACAGGCCTAATCCCTCATTGGAAAGGACAATGTGTGGTTTTTTTCATATTTATTTATTTATTTATAGTCCCCCTTTCCTACGGAGACTCAAGGCAGATTACAGAGTGTGGTCAATGCCATCAGTGCTCCGGGGCACCCAAGAAACAACAACGCAATAGGGTTTGGGCAGCAGAAACTGGGAAACGAGCAGAAATCTGAACAGAGAGCTGAGACAACACTGAAACGAGGCTTAAGCAATTGTGCTTCTAAATAGGTTTATATATGTAATTATTCCAAAAAAGCAGCTGTTAACACATTGCAGCAAAAACAGGCATGATGTTGTGGCACTTTAAATACTTGACACACTTTTAATCCAGTATTTGCTTTCACGGACCAGATTTCACTTCCTCAGGTACATACAGGTCCTCTCTCTCTCTTGCCCTTTGATGCTAGCTTTTAAGAGTTTTTTAATTTCTTCATAAACTCATGTAAATAAATAAGTAAATAAATAAATATGTATATGTCTGCCAAAGACTGGATCTGAAAAAGTGAGATCACAAGCTTTGCTGGAATAAAAGCGCACACACAAACATGCACCGAGTCATTCGCTGAAATGAGTCGTGCCACTTCCAGCTGCCATTTCAGGTGCTTTACGAGCATCATCTGTCCTCTCCTCAAACTGTCCTTGCCAAAGCTTACATAATAGGATGCCTATTGGCGTTCCTAGTCAGTTTCACCCTGTAGGATCGTGGTGGGTGTGAATACAAAGATGTATTCTTAAGAGAGGTAATTGGATGGAACCTTAAAACTCCAGCAATTAACCTCAGCGGCAGGACACCCAATCCATAAACACCTGGAGCTGCCTTGCACCGAATTAGACCATTGGTCCATCAAGGTCAGTACAGTCTATTTAGACTAGTGATGGTCTTCTGGAGACTCCAATTCAACACAGAAAGGTTTTAAAAAGTTATTTGGGCCCTGAGGCATTTCCAGATGGTAGCCTAGCCTAAAGAGGATCCATGAGATAAGTCTTCTGCTCTGCAACACGCTGATACAGAACCAGCCCCAGGGCTGTGGTCTGCAAGCATGTGATGCAGCGATCCGGCTGCCGCTGAGCAGGCCTGGATCCAGGTGGGTGACCCCCTGGCAAGGTGAGGGAAATAAATGCAATCAAACTTATCAAGTCCGTAGGGGGCGGGTGGCTGATTCAGTATCACCAATGCAAGTATTCTCCCCCCCCCCCCCAGAGTAGTACCAAAAATGGCACTGGCTCAAGCAATTTGAAATCTATAGCAGAACTCAACTTGTCTTTTAATCTGCATTGACAGCTTGTTTATTTAACCAAGAGAGAGAGAGAGAGTAAATACACTTGAAGGAGCAGTCCCTGGCAGTGAGGAATTCTAGAATATTTCAGCCACACTTCCTGGCTTGATTCTTCAGGATTACAAACTCCACCCAGTTGCACAATAGCAGCTTGCTCTCCCCCAAATGAAACAGGCTGAAAATGAGAACACAAAGACGGAAGGCGGGGGGGGCACACTTTAAAGGGGAAGGGCTGCCTGGGGGCTACAGGTCAACCGTCCCTGGTGTTGACACCATTTCTGGTAATGCTTGTGCTAATTCTCCAGTGATCTACGTACAGATATTGCTACTTTGTTGTTGCAGATTATGTGGCCTTCTCCGCAGGATACCGACAAGCCTGTGGTTTCCTGTAGGTGACAGTTCTCCTCCGACTGATACGTAGAGAGAAAGCAGTGCAGAAGCGATGTGTAACGTTCACCCTCTTGCTGTGTGAGGGCCTGGAGTTGGCTAGAATCTTCCCAGGGAGATTAATCTTTCCCCTTCTGTTGTCATTTTCCGCCAATGGGTGAAGACTTTTTAAGATTTCATTTGGCATTCCCTCCGTGATCCCACTTTCATGTCCAATGGTTTTTTTTAAAAAAAACTGTGGTTTAATGATGTGTTGCTGTTGTTTTGGTTGGTTTTAAAATGTAACTTTATTATATATATTTTAACTGGTTAACTGCCTTGATGGGCCCTTATGAGGGGAGGAAGGTGGGATATAAACCTTGTTAAATAAAGTAAGAGCCACTATTGTTTTCTTAGTTCTCCTCACATTTGTGTCCCATCTATTCTCTGATTAGATACATAGTTCTAGTTTCCCTGTTATATCCTCACAGCAACCCTGTGAAATAGATAAGAACAATCTGAAGTATCTAAAGATAGACCAATCTCATCTGAAGTATATCCACTGAACTTCAAGCCAGACAGAGGATTGGAAATCTGGAGCTCCCAGAGCCGAAGCCTAGTTAATGCAAGGAAAATCTCTAGATGTTTGTAACAAAGATGGGAGGTGGATGGGAGGGAGCGCTGACTCTTTCCCTCACTAAGAGAAACCCCCAAGGCTAGAGGAAAGGATTACCGATTTCTCTCAGGCATGTTGTAATACACACACTGGATGTTTCTGCTAGAAAACTGCAGGCCAGTAGACAGAGGGGAGAGGGGCTGTGAACTGGCCAAGAGGCACCAATGGTGAGTTTGCAGGCACGGCCCTGCAGTCATTCCAGAACAAGAGCCACTCTCCTCTTCTGTTAAATAAATAAACGTTTCAGTTGTTGGCGCAATTGATGCTTCAGTGGCAAAGGAGGAAGCCTGACAAACGTGGAACGATCTGGAAGTTCTGTACTTTTCTGTGAAAACCAAGCTGCACAATCTTGTCTGCAAGAAAACGTCTGCTACCTCTTCATGAAGTAAGACTGGGGGGGCCTTTGAACTGATTTATTTAGTTGTACCTTGAGAGGCTCAGCTGTGCCCGTTATAACTCATAACACTTTTTCCCCTGTAGCATTAATCTAAGCCGTACCTAACTTGTCTTTACATGTCACTTGGGAGGCTTCCTGCATACAAAGATACCTCGACCACAGCAGAAACCGCATTTCCAATAGTTGTTCAGGTTTGCTTCTACATTTCATTTTAAATCTGTACCCCTTAACAAAGGCAGCTGTTAAACAAGGTCATTTTAGTGTGGAAATAAACCTGACAGCAAAACTGGTTCTCAGTCATTGCAATGAAGACAGCGTGCAGGGCTTTCTGAATGTGTGAAGAATGGTGTCACAATCAGTTACCTGGATCTGTCTCATGTCATATTTCACATGGAGACTGACTCAAAGGCAAAGGATGGCAAGGAGAAACGGGGGATCTTGTGAAGTCAGAATCACCTTTTTGTTAGCAGGATAAGGGAGAGATCTCCCAGTAAATCAGGCCCATTACTTACCTAGACTTCTTTTGCTCCTGCTGCTAAAAACCAGGACAGAGACTATGGCGCCACTACTTAGGGGCTTCAGTTTGGTGCCAAAGTTCTGCCACCAAGTCAGTGCCATAGCACAGGCAGGGAAGTGGGCAGCTCTGTGTTACTCATATTTCCTTATGACTTGGAACTGTACCACATTCTAAACAGGATTTGCCAAAAAGCTGACTGCTGCATGTAACAGCTTTGAATCCCAGAGTAATGTTTGGAGCAAAGGATATGCTCTCAAAGTTTGCTTTATTTGTAACCATAACAGAGATTCTGATTGTGAAATACAGAATGTTGTTGATGGAGGGGGTCTGTAGGCCTGGAAGTTTTTTGTATGCAGGTTTTCTAGCCCCGCAAGATCAGAAGCTGTAAGGATGAGGCTGTCATCCACTCACACTTGCCAAGTCACATGATCATTTGCTGGCACCCTTTTGTGCCCTTTCATCATGTTCCCCTTCCTCCCTGATGACAAACAATCTCTTACATTTCATAAACTTTAAATCAGAACCGAACCCTTCTTGACAAAGCAGTTGCAGCAATCAGTATGCAAATATTCCCAATTCATCTCAGTTGTACATTTGTTGGTTTCATATTTACCCTGACAAACCAGTTTTAAAGCCAAGACCAACAACTGTCTTCATATGGAGCTAAATTTCGGTCTGGAATTTTAATAGAGGCAGATGTCTGAAGGTATTAAAACCAATACTTGTCCCCGTCAGGCAACATATTGTCCCCATCATCTTTCCACTCCTGCCCAAAACACAGAAATCAGACATGGAAGGAATAAAGGAATGATTTATTTCAGGGTCTTTATACAATTTGAAGAAGGGGATGGGGAGGTATTAATTCCCTTCAAATCCAAGTTTCCTCAAAATATTTTGTCCACCCCTAGGCAGGAAGCCCATTGCATGTTATCATGGTTAGATTTTAGACAAACAAGCAATGTTACCTCAGAGAAGCTTCCTCCTCCCTTAACCAGATTAAAAAAACCAGAACATCCCACATTCCAGTTTTTCTACTTCAAGAACTTCCTTCGTTGAGAACCCAGAGATCCCGCCAGTCTCACTCATCCAAATCAGCACCCAAAAAAATGGGGCACATGGAAATGGAAGGACATCATCAAAAAGTTAGTCCACTGGAGTGGGGGGAGGGAATCACTTGCAGCTCAGGTGGTTTCCTTCTCACTGCCGACTAGTCTAGTTCACCAGCTCTTCTGAGCGCTCACAGATCTGAAACACCCCCTCCACCCACACAGTTGGGTTGTTACGGGGCAAATGGGCTGTCCCCTCAGGACGCACAGATATGACCGCCCGTCATCTTCCCAGCCTTTCCCTCCCTTAAAGTCACGTTTGTGGATCCGTGCCTTTCGGACTCTCTGTCACGCAGCCAAGACTAGGATTAAGAATGTGCACACTATTTTTAAAAAATACAAATCAAGAAGGGAAAAAATTAAAAGGGCAGCCGTGTTAGGATTGTAGCAGCAAGATGACAAAAGTGCTGTGCTGTTGTTGAGGCTAGTCGGTTTCTCGGGAGTCTGCATATGCAACAGTCCATATCAGATGATGCAAAGTAGGGGGTGAAAAAAGAGAGACAACCAACCACAAGCTGGGCTGTTTCCAGTGAGAGGAAGCAGACAAAGTTGAAAGCCTTTCTTTTTCATCTGCACAGCGTCTCAAACAATACAGTAAGCCGAAGAGGGGAGGGGGAGAATTTGTGCCTCTTCAACGCAGGGCACACTTTTCCGCTTGGTTAAAATCTTACCTACGCAGCTTATCAGATGCTATCCATAGTGACAGCTAAGATCAGCTGTGCATTACAAGTGTTCCAAATTGGCACTGATCAGCAGACCAAAAAACAGCACAGACATGCCCTCCCTCCGAGCAGGGAGGAACCAGGACTCCTGGGTTCATGAGGAGTGTTTCAGGTAAGTTGGGCAACATAACTCCTGGATTCTGCTCCCAGTTTTGGAAAAGTAGTGGGAGTCAGTGGATTATGGGACAGAGCATCCAGGAGCCGCAATTTCATGTTCAACTCCCTTTGCTAATAATGCCCAAGGGATCAGAAAATGGCCCTGCTAAAAATCAGCATTAGTTTATTAACTCATTAACAAAGACAATAAAATGCCAAAATAGGAGATGACACTACCCCCCTCTGTTTCATTAAAGGGGGAGGGGAGAAAACATTTCCTTTCCCTCCTGTAGGGGAGGGGAGAAGCCCCTCCCTGCCCCCAACCTGGGCACCAGGGTCTCACCCCAATACATCACATTAAGGGGTCCAGAGATGGGTTACTGGGGTTCACAGCCACGTAGCAAAGCGCAGTTGTACAGCAAGTCAACAGGGGCACCCCCAAATCAGTACCCCCTGAATCCTGTGCTCCCCTCCAAAATCCAGTAGGGGAGCTGGGTACAGTCCCAAATCATCTCCTGCTGAAGTAGAGACCTGCAAGGAAAAGGACCCCATGAGGATCGCTGCAAAGGGCACAGGAATTGTGCCACTGTAGATCTGTTCACATGTAAGGCAGCAACTTTAATCTTGTATCCACATCTTATGAATTCCCAGGAATTGAAAGTCTAGCCACTACATGGAAAACAAAACAAAAGCCAGTCCCCTTGTATGGGCACATGTGTACACACCCACACCCACCCCGTTACTGCAAATTTAGTATCAACAAGTCAAGAAATGGTAAAATGTGTGTCCTTGTTGCCCATCTATCCATCCCCAGCAAAAAGCATAACAAAAGTTGGATGTATAGTTGCAATGAGCATTTGCATATAATGATACTTCTCTGTGGCAATATTCATATGAACCATCCCGATCAAACCTCACTCTCAAAGTTTCTTAAGGTGCTGTCCATACTCAGGCAGTGTAGAAAGGGTTTCACGTGTGTTACGGAACTTACAAAAGCAGCTCACCAGACAGACTGGCTCCACTGTGTAGGAAGTCTCCAGGCCAGTGACCAGCCGTCAATGGGGGGAGCACTGGGAGGTGAGGTGACTTGGAAGGAAAGTCACAAGTTTATCACAAGCTGTGCGAACTAAGCCCTCGCTGACCAAAAGCTGCTACAAAACAACTGACCACTCAACCTTAGATTGCGTGAACTTTAAGTCAATGTACTATGCAGTGCAGCTGCCTAATAGGAGAGGTAAATCCCGATCTAGACCAGCGCCACCTACAGAGCATCTGCTATACTCACCAACGGTCCATGTAGCCACTCAAGGCCCTTGGTAGCCAGGTTGGAATCGTGCTGTCTCCTCAAAAATCAGTTCTTTCAGCCTCTCTTTGGGCAGATCATCCAGCTCCATATCAAAGGTGAAGGGCTCCTCAGCAACTGGCTAGGATGGGGCACAAAGGAGGAACGATATTCAAAAGCTCTGGTTCCCCAACTTCACTCTCCCAATTCTAACCCATGTGTCAGTCTGCCTCTCCCATCCCTTCAAATCTTCATTCCCAAAGCATCCCTCACCTCATCTGAGGGGTCATAGTACTGCTCTAGGTAAGAATGAGCCAGTGACTCCTCCACCGTGATGCGCCTGTTTGGGTTAAACGTCAACATTTTGTCCAGAAGGTCCAGTGCTAGAGAGAGTGAGAAACAGGACACAGTATCAGTGACTGGTCAGCAGATGGCAACAAGAAAAACCCTATCATAAATGAACCGAAGTGGGTGAAGGCTTGGTGCGTGGCCACAGATGCTAGCAAAGCAACTCAGCACGATTAGCTTAAAACAACCAGTCCCATCTGAAGGGACCCACAAGTAACCTGTGCACTGACCTAACATGGACTGACTCAGTGACATGATCTCATAATCATGAAGGCCCCTGTTCAGTAAGGCCAAGGATCCATTTAGTCCTTGTCTTGTTTCCAGCAGAGGGCAGACAGATGCTTCCAGGGAAGTCCACAAGGCCATGAATGCAACAGCTCTCCCCTCTATACATCCCAGTGTGCAAGATTTTGAGGTAGGCTGCCTTCATACCATGGAAATGTCATTTTGTTTATCATGTCTAATAACCACTGGTATTTCTTCCACACACGTGTCTAACCCCTTTAAAAGTCATCTGGGCTAGACAACTCAATATTAACTATGTTTTAACAAAGAGTTGCAGATTTCTTTTTTAAAGTTCCATAATGTCCCACATTTGAACTCTTTTAAGATCTCTCAAGTGAATGCTATCTGGCCTCAGTGACGTTAGCCTGCAGTTTGTTATCTCTAAACCTTTTATCGTTTTGCCTTCTGTATTTGTCATGACTCCTCAGATGGTGCCCCATTGTTTACAGATGTTATAAACAGTGGCTGAGATGTAAACTGTTCTTGAAACATCTTCTACAATGAAGACTGAAGCCAAGAATTCATTTGCCTTCCCTGTGACTCTTCCAGTCCTTCACATCAACCTTTGCCACCTAAAAATTCTACTGCTCTTCTGGCTGGTTTCTTTCTTGTATAGCTTAAATGCCAATACATTTTTAGTCATTTGCTCCTCAAATTCTGTGCCTGAATACTGTCATCAATTGAATTGGTTTTCTCAGATTTTGTATTGTTTGGGGAGGAAAAACCTTCCACTAACAGAAGCCTTTTTGCGGCTCTCTGGACACAACTGGTGTCCTCTTGAACTTGTTTGTGCTCCTTTCTAATCCATGGTATACATTTCGTATCAGCCTCTATTAAGATGGTTTAAACCAACTGCCAAGCTTCCAGATGAGATCTAACCCTCCAGATTCTCCCATCTGATCTCCTTGTACCTTTCTTGTTTGACAAATCCCCTCTTCAGAAACTGAAGTATGATTGTGTTGGAATTTCCAGAAAATTTCCCAGTTGCTTATGTACTGAATTAGGAAGAAACCTGGAAGCTTTCCCCAAAAGATAAGCCTTGTCAAATCCTGAACTCCACTTGGTAATGAATCAGAGATTTTCTTTCTGGTGTTTGGCTCTATTAGTAACTTTTATAAGGCACAGCAACTTATCGTATCTAGACATTTTCTGCTAATCTGAACGACTGGACTAAATTCATCCAGTTAATATGAACAACTGAATCGATCCAATTTCTTTCTATATTTCAAGATCACCATCACAACTGAAGCAGACAAGAAGATGGGGGAAAGAGAGAGATATACAAAATATATCTTCAGAACATTATTACCTTTCTGGCCTGGTATTTCTATTCTCAATGATTCTGTGAATGAGTTTTTCCCTGAAGTTTTCAATTTCTTTTACTCTATGTCTTCCAAAAAAAGCAAAAAGGACTAACACTGTATTTTCTGAAAATGTTAGATCCAGGGATAATTACAGGCTAATAAAAGTAACTATTCTAATCCATATAGTTGTTACATTTCTGTTCAGATTTTTTCTTCTTAATGGACTCATACAACTGCGTACATTTTTTTTGCCCTTGATTATCACTGTCCCACCTGGTATTTTAAATTCTCACTATGTTTGTGTTTAAATTGTAACTCTGTACATACTTACCAGGGAGTAAGCCCCACTGAACGTAGCAGAACTTGTTCCCAAGGATCAAACTGCACCTTGCGTATCATAGCATTGAGCCTATAAACGTTTATATAATTTATCCTCCTAAATGTCCCTTTTGTATGCTGACTGAGTGTTCGATTGACTGCCTATTGTCTCTGGAAATACACTATCAACTTTTATTCTCGCTCTGAAGGCACAGAGTGCTAAGAAATTAGTTATCCCACACCAGAGTCTTCTCAGCTCGTGTTATTTCCCCCTACAAATCAGCATACAAGCAGCTCTTTGAATGTCTGGATTTTAAGTGTCAACAGTCTGGTAAAATTATGGTTCAGAGGGGAGTCGGACCCTTTTGTACAGTTTTGACTTCTCCCAAAGAATCCTTATGAAGTCTCCCATTGCTGTTGGGCTTTTTTTACGGTGTGAATTGGGGACCTGCAAATGCTAAAAGGCAGCATGTGGATAAAATTATTTTAAGAAAAAAGGAAGGAGTCAGAAAAGAAGACCACATGAATAAAGGCTCCTGCATCTATTTATTTACTCCATTTAAACTGAACCTTTATCCCCAACGGGGACCCAAACAGTCTTCCTTTGTTCTCTTCTTCTCCGTTTTATCTTCAAACCAATCCTGTGAAGTATGTTAGGCTGCAAGATTCTGTGGCAGAGTGGTGAGTCAAATTTAGGTCTCCCAAATTCTAGTCCAACATTAACCACTCCGACACACTGGCTCTGCAATCTTAATTTTGCTAAGTGCATGAGAAATTGTCCCTACCAAAATGTAGAGGGTTGCAGTCCCTTTTTCACACAAACTATTAGAGACAAGCCTTTACATCTTCATCACTCCAGCAAAAGAACGCTAAATTGTTTTATGGGGCAGAAGCATCCGTCCATATCTGCACCACACAAAGTGGCATTTCAAGCTGCCGATCCCCAAATTTCTATTCATTTCATGCACAACAACTTTCTTTATTCATCAGCAAACCAGGGCAAGAGTTTTAAAAGGAAAATCAATTGTTCTTTTAAAATATCAGAAAAGCATACAAGTTAATGTCCATCAATGAAGGAATATCACAGAAAACAAACTAACTGGTAAGGACCTCAGCAACACCATGCAATTAATACGAATGATACGATATATATTGTCAGGGCTTTTTTTCTTGGAAAAGAGGTAGTGGAACTCAGTGGTGGAACTCAAGACTGCACAATGATGTCACTTGGGTCAGCTGGAACAAGGGGGGAGTTTTTTAAAGTTTAAATTGCCCTTGGTGAAAATGGTTACATAACCGGTGGCCCCGCCCCTGGGGCCACACAGAGGGGAGTTTAGATTGCCCTCTGCACTGCCGAATTGCACGCAAGGCAATCTAAACTCCCCTCTGTCTGGAGAGGACAGACAGAGGCCATGTGACCATTTTTAAGAGGTGCCGGAACTCCGTTCCACCGCGTTCCCGCTGAAAAAAAGCCCTGTATATTGTTAATCAGATGAAGAAGTTGGTAATAACCAGACAGAATGGGGCAGACCCAGGAGCTCACACTGTTCACTGTAAATTGTATTTTTGATATATACTGTTTGAACATTCTTATTCTTCTCTTCATATTGTGGCGCGCGCGCGCGCACACACACACACACACACAAAACTTTTTTCTGTGAATGACTACTTACTCTTCTCACCATGTGATAACAATATACAGATAATGTATACATGTAATTCCTTATGCTAAGATTTATGTACTAGTTATGCTCATATACCTGTAATTCATCATGTCTTTTGTAGAATTTTATGAAATGAGTTCATTCTTTTCTTCATCTTATTAGCAATATATATTATACCATTCATATCAATTGCATGGTGTTGGTGAGATCTTTACCAGTTTGTTTGTTTTTCAGGGTATTGTTAATACCTTTTCCCTTTTTCTTTTGTCGCCAAAGGAAGCAAAACAGTGTGCAAAAAGCAGGGTTTGCAAAGTGCATGGAAGTGTTTTGCAAATATAGGCCCCCAGGCAACAGCAAGGAGAAAGCTGCAAGACACACACACATTGATTGTATTGACCTACACTGTGCTTATTAGACGTCTCTTCTTATGAACTGTTATCGACTTAATGCTGTGTAATCTGCTTTGAGTCTCAGTGAGAAAGGCAGTCTATAAATACAGTAAATACATAAATACATCCCCTTCACCATGTAGTGGTGTGTGCAGACTAAGAACCAAGAGAAGACATGCAGTTAAACAGACAGATACAATTTAGTTTCATACTGCAATTTGGGATTAAGGGAGGACTCCCAATTAGAAACAGTTTGGATTTCTGGCATAGATTGCATGAATAAGTATGAACCAAACAGAGACAGATAACCTGGAATATGGAAGAGAGGTTGTCAATAATAAGCTATTCCTGTTGGGACACAGCTATTTTCTGTATCTTCTCTCTTGGTCTTACCTTTGGGATCAGCCTTGGGGAAGAGTTTGGACCAGGGAACCTTGGGCTTTTGGGGCAATGACTGGAGATAGTTTCGAGCCTTCATGTTGATGATGCAGTTCAGATCGTCTTGAGATGGAGAACCCAGAATACCTGTAGAAGTAAGAGGTTAGAGTGCCACTGGGTGTCAAGCAAGGGGAGAGCCCTATTGTAGAAATAGGTTGTAGACTACAAAGAGGGTGGTATCAGGCATAAAAAAGTGTAGCAAGACCAAGAGAGGGGAAACGGGGAGTTTAGAAAACCCTCCTTCCCCCTTACCCAGGATGTGGTTCAGCTGGTCCAGGTAGTGCTTGCCAGGAAAGATGGGTCGGTTCGACAGCATCTCGGCCAGGATGCAGCCCACAGACCATATATCAATGGACTTGGTGTAGCCCTGGGAAGGGGGAAGAGATGGAAAGAAAACCCAGGATTTGGGGTTCTTTGCTTCTTCCCTGTTCTCACCTGCTATTTTCTGTCCCTCAAAGAAACTGGAAATGGCAGCGCCAGCAAAAGAATGGTACACAGCAAGTCTGCTTTCCTCCTAGTCTAGACTACAAGGGCACCGTGTGTATGTAAAAGAATGATACATTCTGTCATGGCCTTTGGAAGAGTGAAGAGGTTGCAAAAAGGTTGATGAGTAAGAGGGAGGATAAAGGTATGAGGTCCTAAGGCCTTGAAGAGAAACTGATAGCCAGAGGTCAGCCATAATGAACCAGGAAAACAGAACTTGGGCAACTGAGGGGCTGCAACAAGAAAGGACTGTACATCATGGTGGGGCATAGCGGAGAGGATACAGATTCACCTGGATTTTGGCTGAGCGCTCATTTTGTAGGTTAACTGAGAACTATCCTTACGCCTGTCCTCCACTGTAAATCTCTTTTCTTTCCAGAGAAGTCAGAAATCCCGAGTCCCGATTAATCCAATGGACTTAGCCTCCTCCTCCTCCTCCTCCTCTTTCCTGATTCAAGAGTTCAGTCTCCCAGATCCTTGCAACCCTGATCGTCTTACCTTTGAATTAAGCATGATTTCAGGAGCGCGATACCAGCGAGTGGCAACATACTCTGTTAAGAAACCTGTGTGGTCATGGTCTGGATCAGCAATCCGGGCCAGGCCAAAATCACAGATCTGCAGAGAGAGAGAGAGAGAGAGAGAGAGAGAGAGAGAGAGAGAGAAGGCGGTCAGGCAAAAAGTTACAGCAGGACAACAACTAGGGTTGAGGTGGTTTGTACAGAAGTTAGGAGAGGGCTGCTGAATGGCACCTTCAGGTCACATGTGGTGTTGATGAGAAGATTGCTGGGCTTCAGGTCCCGGTGAAGCACGTTGGCGGAGTGAATGTATTTCAGCCCTCGGAGAATCTGATAGAGGAAGTAGCAGATATGATCATTGCTGAGTTGCTGGGTTTTCAGCAGCTTATAGAGATCTGTCTCCATCAAATCCTGAACTATGTATCTGCAAATGGAAACCATGATCCCTCAAGCAGAGGGAAGGCAAGGCGACGAGTCAAGGAAAGTAGTTTTGTGTATGCGTGTATACAAACTCATCTGAACCATGGTGGCACTGCCCCCCATAATGGCTGAATCCTGGCCACTAGAAGCCAGCCCCTGCAGACAGCTTCCAACAGTTGAATCTCCAGTAGCTTTACTGTCACAAGGCAGCTAAGTCCAGCTGTATAGACTTAGTCAGTGACAGGATGAGAACAGCATACTTGGTCAGTATAAGGGGACTCAACAGAAGAAAGCTTCTTAAACCCAAGCAACTGACAGCTAGTGCCTTGAACTGTACCCTGAAAACAAGAGGAAGCCAGCACAGTGCCAGCTTGGCGTAGCAGTTCAAGTGTTGGACCCAACACTGGGAGACCAGGTTCAAACCCCTGCTCTGCCATGAAGCTTGATGGGTGATCATTAGGCCAGACATACCTTCTAAGCCTAGCTACTTCACACATTTGTTGTGAGGGTAAAATGGAGAATGAGAAACTGATGTTTCTCCTTAGAGGAAGGACAGAATAAAAATGTAAGTAAAGAAAATAAATGCTGGGCATCGGTACAATCTGTTCTCAATAACCCCACTGCTCATCACTATGTTTTGTGCCAACTGACGTTTCAGAGCAGCACATTTGGTTCAAAGGCAGATGGAGGCTCTAAATACAGGACACAATATGGTCTATCCACATATGAGTCCATCCGTTCTCACAGATATCCCTTCAACCCTAGAAAGGACAACAGCTTGTTTGAAAGATACACATCACGCATCTGATCAATGGTAGGTGCACGCAGAATGTCATTGATGCCAATGACATTCTCATGCTTGAAGCGCAAGAGGATCTTGATCTCACGCAGTGTGCGCTGGCAGTACGTCTGGTGCTCAAAGGGGCTGATCTTTTTGATGGCAGCCCGGATCTTGTTGACATGATCATAGGCAGAACTGCAAAGAAAGGATGACAAAGATCAGATACAGATTGGAATGGTGAGATCCACGCACACACTTTGACTTTCTCCTTAATATTCCCAGCATTTTTAAATCAGATTTTTGATGCAATTCCCCCTCTACCCGCATTTGTAGAAAACAGCTTGGTAGTTCATAATAGCAAATTATAGGAAGAACCACTTAGAAGGAAACCAAACTGAAAGCTCTGAGAGAACGCTCAAATTTCAGAATTCAGTCGATAAGCTGAATAGGAAGACAGTGACTTAAGGAAAGGTGGGGCAAATGGCAGGCACAATGAATGAACAATATAGTACAGTCACAGTTACGTACAAGGCTCAGCTACCTGACACAGCATATCATGAGTTGGGTAAGTGCTTTGCCTGGTGTCAAAGCTACAGAATGACATGGCCAAGACCCCTTGAGACATGCAGTATAAGGAGGAAAACCTAGACAGAGCCTGTCCTAAATAAAGTGGGCATGAATATTTTGAAATGAGAGGTCTGGCTGTGTGAATGTCACATGTACTGAAGCTGAATGGCTCCATCTTTTTAAATGGCTCCATTTTTTAAAATTAGGCACAGTTCAAAGGACTTATTCTTACTCGTATGGCCCTAAACGGCCCAGAGACAGGATATGAGAAAGAAAAACTATCTCCCCCCTTTCTTGTACCACCTGCCAATTAAGAACCTCTTTCCAAGGCCTTTTCTCCATTCTCTGCCTGCAAAGGTAAGGCCGACTGAAAACATAAACAATATGTTTTCAGTAGCGGCATCTTTTCTTTTGGAATATCCTCCCCCTTCAGGCTTATCTGGTGACTACCCTACTCTCCTTCAAGTGCCAGGCTAAAACATTTCTCTTTATCCAGGCTTTTAACAGAAGATTTCCACTTTTTAAATGCCTGCTTCTAGCTTGAAAGATGTTTACCATTTTTGGCCACTGAATGTCATTTTATGTCTCTGTCAGGCCTTGCCTTGTTTTTATATTGGTCTTTTACGGTGGTGCTTCTTATAATTTTACTACTACTACTACTACTACTACTGCTACTTTTACTGTGAGAGGTAGCATACACATTTCCAAAACAAATGAAGATGGTGCTTTATATGCTTGGCTCTAGCTGTTGACTCATACTACGGTGGCTAGGTTTGGTATATTGGGATAAAGCGCCACTGTAGACAAAAATGTATGGTGGCCCAGACGGATCTATGAACAATACAGTCTAGCATTAATCTATAGTTTGAGTACAAATCCTACATCGGTTATGAACAATAAAAATCCTACATCGGTTATGAACAATAAAGATCCGTGAGCATAAATAGGGCACTGAGCTTACAGGTATTAGCAGAGAGGAGTTTAAAACAGTCAAGTTTCAGGCGGGTAGATGTGTTGGACTGCAGTAGAAGAACAAGATATTGGCTCCAGTAGCACCCTAAAGACCAATTAGATTTCTAGGGCATGAGCTTTCAAGAGTCAAAGCTCCCATCTTCAGATACTTTCTTTGGATAAAGCTGTCAAGGCACTGAATGAGGTTCATTGCTGGAGAGCATTTAGGGGCTGCACAGGAGATAAAGGACTAGCCAGTACCTGATGCAGCCTCTTGAGGGACTTAAACCGACGTTTAAGTTTATTATACAAAAAGAATATATAATCACATATAAATTGGATTGTTGTTGGTCTATTCAACTTGCCTTACCATCTTTGACAAAGAATGGAAACGAGATAGAAAAGAACCGCTCCACCTGTCAGATGGTCAGTCATGATCGGGATACATCCCTATGCCTTCTACAGAACCCTTGAACTGTACACTAAACTGGACTTCATATGGACTTGGTGCATGATTAGTGAATGGTGGTAACTGGCATTATTTATTATTGTTAAAGAATTCATATTTTCTATTCTTTAGTTGGGCTATTAATACATTGTATACTAGCACTTTAAAATTTTAGCTCATAGGATCCTCCAAATTGTTTACTGTATCTATGCATTAGTACTTTAGTACAGTCTTGGGTGTTGCCTTTTGTGTGTCTGAATCTGAGAGGCAGCTGTTGCATATAAGTATATATGCCTTTAAATAATTTTCTAAGTAAGTAAAAATATGAGTATATGATTGGTTATTTTCCTCAGTTTTCACAATTATTCTCCGCATTTCTACTCTTGTGATACTCTCTGTTCGGCTAACAGCTTTGTGGCAAGAAGTTCATCAAGCGTCAAAGCTGCAGTCACCAAAAGCTCCAGCCATTAAGCTTCCTGACACTGAAAATAATGAGGGCACAGAAGTACCTTTCAAGGCCAGCAGCAGGCAACTTTAGGCTAACACAATACCCGCCAGATGCTGGGCAGCAAGGACACTGGCAAGGAGGGTAAACACTGGCACGGAGCAACAGTGACCTGCAGGAGCCTTTCACTGGGAGGGGCTGGCAACACCACAGTGACTGGGCAGGGCCGGGGCGTGTTTCTAGATTACAATGGCATCATCTGTAGCAAAGGGAATCGGCGGGTGCAATGGCTGGGAAGGGAATCTTGCTTGCAGGAGCAATTATAGCAGCTAAGAACCAATGGGGAGAGAATCTAAGTGGTGGATAAAGTATGGGTGGAAAACAAGCACAAGGGAGGGGTACGGTTGCCGACGCTGGGTTGGGAAATTCCTGACGATCGGGGGGGGGGTGGAACCTAGGGAGGGTGGGCTCAGGTGAAGGGAGGGACCTCAGCGAGGCATAATGCTACAGAGTGCACCCTCCAAAGCAGCCATTTTCTCCAAGGGAATTGATCGGTGTCACCTAGAAATCACACAATTCCGGGAGATCTCCCGGTCCCGCCTGGAGGTTGGCAGCTCAGGGGTGGGAAGCCGGTAACTAAGAAACAACATGGCGGAAGCCTGGTAAAGGGGGTAAGGCGAGCGCGAGCGCCCAATTCCGTGGGATGCGTCGGCCAGCAGCAGCTTTCTTGGGACAATTTCGGGCAGTTCGCGCTCACTCACCAAACCATGCCGTAAGCCCCCTCGCCGATGTACTGCAGATCCGTATAGCGCGGCCCCACATCGAACACCTGCCCTTTCACCGTCTCCACTCCCAGCCTCGGAGCTCCCGGTACGGGCACGGGCCCCGCCCCGCCTGGGGCCGCTGTCGCCGTCGCTGCCGCCATGGCCGATCCGATCGAGAACGTCCCGCAGCCGCTCCTATCACTGCTTTACCCGGAACCGACACCGCCCGAGAACACTGCGCGTGCGCTGAATGTGGAGCAAGCGAGCGACTACTACTACCTATGCGCTTGGCGAGGGCTGCAGCTTAGTAGCCGGCTACGGCGCATGCGCTCGGTTGGCCCGCTAGCGTTTGGCAGGCCGCAGCGCGCCTGGATTGGATTGGGACGTCACGAACTCAACCCGGAAGCGCCGCGCCCAAAACATTCCACTCGAGCGGCGCTCCGCCCTCGACCTGCACTCTCTCGCGCGCGCTTCAGTCTCGCAGGGCCACGCCCCTTGGCTCAGTGCGCCTCCAACCAACTCCTCGGAGCTGCTCGCTTCATTTTAAGGCCCGCCCCTAACCAATCCCTTGCATCTTAAGTCGCGTGTTCGAATCCCAGGAGGGGAGAGTGTTTGTCAAATCGGGATGGGCTGGGACTGGAGCGGAGGGAGGACTGGCCATTTGCCACTGCTTCCCATGCGGGTTCGTGCTTGACCAGGCTGGGCGAGGCTGGCCTTGTTTCCTGCAGGCCAGATCCAGGTGGGGCGGCCTTGCTTGTGGCAAGGAGCCCGTTGCAGACTCCCAGACACTCATTCCACCGTGGGCGGCTGCCACTCTTCTCCCAGGGCCCTACAGTATCAGAAGTCTCACTAGATTCCCGTGCACCACGGAGGGTTATCAGCCTGGGGGGAAGGGCTGTCATTCCACACCTAAAAAGCAAACCTTTTTAGGAAGTAAGTTTCATTTTATTTAGTCAGGCTTACTCCCAGGAAAGTAGTTTTAGAAACATGGCATTATTCTTCTTGCAGAAGCTGGGTTGTTCTTGTTCTGGATTCCTTCCTCATTTTATTTGCACCCTTGCCATACACCTTTTGCAGGACTTCAGTATAGTTCAAAGGAGTCCAGTTGAATTGATTAAGCATCAATCAAAAAGAGTCCAGTAGCACCTTTAAGACTAACCAACTTTATTGTAGCATAAGCTTTCGAGAATCACAGTTCTCTTCGTCAGATGCATCTGACGAAGAGAACTGTGATTCTCGAAAGCTTATGCTACAATAAAGTTGGTTAGTCTTAAAGGCGCTACTGGACTCTTTGATTTTGTTACTAAAGACTAACACGGCTAACTCCTCTGGATCTATTAAGCATCAATGGTTCCCATTATATCCAATGACCTTCAGGAAGCTCCTATTCTTTCAAATGGGCATTCATATCATTTTTTAGTACATTCCATCTCACATATACAAGAGGGAGAGTGTAGAGCATTTTATGAATTTAGACGTCTAACCTCCTCCATTCGCTGTGGAAATTAGCAAAGCTGCATCTGTTGGATTTCTGCCTGTTGCACAGTTGTGACAGTCATCAAGAACTTTTCTCTGCCAGCTGCTGTGCACTCTGTGCATAAAAGGAATCATTGAAAGCGTTGCAGCTACTGTGAGAGATGTGGAGGGGAAGAGAAAGAATCATGGCTCTCAGGGCTGGTTTTGTATGTGTATTCCCTTTATCACCCACCCTGCTGTGAAGCATAATGGGCAGGGAGCATTCCAGACTCATAAAACTGGGGTCAAAGAAGAAAGAATATTGTTGTGACTTCTAGTCCACTCCCATGATTTTGAGAGGCTGGCTTGAGATGTAGACTCTTCTAGGCCCTTTGGGGAAATTAATAATACTTGAGCTTTCAGACCAACTACTTGGTGAGAAAGGGGAAGATTAGTGTGATATTTTGGAGCACTCTTGAGAACTCTGCTCTGAAAATGAAACACTGATGCAAAACTCACGGGGTGTGCTTGCAGGTGAAAGAAACTGATGCTTGAATTTCATGTATCTCCCTTACGACAGCCCAGGGCCCCACGTTATAGGCAGTACAGCATTGTCTTTCCACTCCTAAAATGTCTCTGTGTTATCTGCCATCAAGTTACTTCAGACTTATGGTGACCCTATAATTTATGACTCCCAAAACATCCTATCATAAACAGCTTTGCTCAGGTTTTTCAAACTGGAGGGTATGGTTTCTTTTATTGAGTTAATCCATCTCATGTTGGGTCTTCCTCTTTTCCTACTACCTTCACGTTTTCCTAGCTTTATTGTCTTTTCCAGTGAGTCGTGTCTTTTCATGATATCGTCGAGTATAATCACCTCAATTTAGTCATTTTAGCTTCTAGGGGGAATTAAGGTTTGGTTTAATCTAGAACCCACTTATATGTCTTATTGGCAATCCATAGTTATCCATAAAACTCCAACACTACATTTCAAATTAATCAACTTTCTTCCTGTCAGCTTTCTTCATTGTTCAACTTTCACATCTCTGCGTAGTAATGGGAAATACTATAGTGTGAATTATCTTGATCTTGGTTTCCAGGGGTGCTTCCTTATACTAAAGAATCTTTTCCAGTTCCAGTACTGCAAGTCTCAATCTCCTCGTTTCTTGGTTGCAGTATCCGTTTTGGTTGATGATTGAGCCAAGAAATAAAAAATCTTTTAACAATTTCAATTTTTTCATTGTCAAAATTAAAATTGTGTAATTGCTCAGTAGTCGTTACTTTTGTCTTCTTAATATTCAGCAGTGGTCCTTCTTTGGCACTTTCTCCTTTAATCTTCTTCAGTAGTCATTTCAAGCCTTCCGTATTTTCTGCCAGTAATGTGTCATCTACATACCTCAAGTTGTTAATGTTCTTTCCATCAGTTTTCACTCTCCAGTAATCTGGCTTTCCTTATAATACTTTCTTCATATAGAGCTAAGCTTCAAGAGGAGGAGCATGAGAAGGGTTTCACAATGTTAGCCAGGAAGCCGAGTTTTAAAAGAGATCGATCAATTTCCCCTCTCTACAGAGCCAGGGAGATGCTGCTCAGAGGGTTTATTTCCTCTTTGCCTCTTAGAAGGGGAGGTGACTGACAAAGCCTTCTGGAGGCAAAGAGGAAATTAACAAACCCTCTGAGCAGCAATCTCCCTGGCTCTGTCGAGAGGAGAAAAAGACAAAGCCTTCTGATCTCTTTTAAAACTCAGCTTCCCAGCTAACATTGCGACTCCCTTCACCTGCTTCTCCTCGTGTAATTCGTCTCTTGTAGCTTGGTTCATAGATTGAACAGATAATATACATCCTTGTCTGACACCTTTGCCAAATGGAAACCATTCTGTTCTCCCATATTGTGTCCTAACAATAGTTCCATGTTCAGATGTCCATGCCAGATATTGTGGCACATTCATTTCTTTTAAAAACATCCATAGCTTTTCATGATCCACACAGTGGGAAGTGTTGCTGTAATCTATAAAACGCAAAATGATTTTCTTCCAAAATTTTCTGGTATGCTCCACTGTGCTAGAGAGTGCTGTCAAGTCATGGCTGACTTACGGTGAAAAACTGGTGGGGTTTTCATGGCAAGAGACTAACAGGTGGTTTGCCATTGCTTGCCTCTGCAACCCTGGTCTCCCATCCAATTACTAACTACGCTCCAGTAACTATTGTAAATGTGAAATATGATCTCTAGTGCCTCTTCCTTTTCTGAATCCAGCTTGAACATCTTGCATTTCTTGTAACATATACGATAGGAGTCTATATTTACAATATGAGTACCAGTTTTATTGTGTGGAAAATGAATGTAATGGTCCGATAGCTGCTGCAATCTTTGACATCTCCTTTTTCTGAAATTGGAATGTAGGTTGAGCATTTCCAATCTGTAGGCCATTGTTTGGTTTTCCATAATAGTTGGCATATTTTTAAGATTTTGATAGTTTTTGTACCAAGTTCTATAATATCAAGTTAGAGAAAAAATGAAAACAAAAACTGTATCCAAACATAGTTGGATATTGCACTATTATTGTGCTATAGCGACCTTTTGCAACTGCATGGTCCTATCCACACAGAAAAATCTAGTTGCAAATGATTGCTATAGTGCAATGATAGCGCAGTATCCAACAATGTGTGGTTACAGCCCCCAAAGGGTGGCACGTGAAACAGTAAAGGTTGGGTCTAAAAGTTGTTTTTCTAATGGTGGAATACCTTCTCTTCCACAGGGCCAAGGCTTCTTGCGTCTGAGGAAGGCTCCATGGTGAGTGGAACACTGCACCCAACCCAGTCAGATTGATTGTGGCATAAGCTTTTGTGGATTAAAGTCCACTGTATCAGAGGCATGAAATGTTATCCACATTTGGCAGATATATGGATACATTGGTAAAGAGCAAGAAATGTGGACAGTGAGGTAAAAGTTTGTGATGTTCAAGAAGTTCAGTTAGTGACACTTCTACATATATGCACCATTCACAGCTGCAGTCATTGGTGCTTCCAGAAGTTTCAAAACTCATTTAATACTGTGGTGGGTGAGGAAACCTTGACCTCAACTGAGCCCTAAACAAGAGAATTTTTTCCCCTTTTTATGGCATCGCTTGCTAGCTAAGCAGAGACCTTCATTTGCTTTTAAAGGATTATTTACTTTTTTTTCTTCCTACACTCGTACAGCCTTCCCGTCATTCATCATCATTCATATTTTCACCTTGCAAGCAAACAAAAGAGTCATGTGATATCTTAAAGACAGTTTTTGAGCTTTTAGGCCTGCACCTGGTGAAGAGGACCTTTGCCTACAAAAAAGCTCACGCCACAATAAATCTTACTTTTAAAAAATCTGACTCACGGTGCAGTCTTAAGAGCGGCAGCCTTTCAAGCCCAATGACTTCAGCAGATTTACTGTTATTCTTTAAGGTACCACTGGAGTCTGTTGGTTTTGCGGCAGCAGACTAGCATAGCCACACTTCTATGCAATTTTATAAGCTGTTGCTTTTATGATTTTATTGTGTTTGTTTTCATTTTGTGAGCTGCCTTGAATGGGTCTCTGGCGGCATATACATTTTCCGGATAAATAAAGGGAAAGCTGTACTCCCTTAGATTTTGCATAATTTATACTGCAGTCTTCATTCATTTGTGTCTCATAATGGGCTCCTTAAGGGAAGAGGCTGGATCATAAATTGCTGTCCACAACCCCTGGAAATATTATCCAGCAATCCTTCTGGCTTCCAAGTTCTGAGACTATACTAGGTTCTGCTGCTAACCCCACACTTTCGGCCAGATTAATAGTAGCAGTAGTACCACCCATGTGTCTGTGTTTGACACAGCATCCACCAGAAGAAGTGTCTTTTGTTCTGAGGAATTCCCAGTCTAAGACAAAATTCACATGTGCCACTTCAACCGCTTTTCAGCCGCGTTCTGGCTATTGGTGTGCGTGCCAAAACACAGGTTTTGCTTCCTATGAGGCAGAAGTTCCCCCAGACAGCCACTCTGGCAGCCCCTCAAGGGCAATTCATGCCTGCCGCCCCACTCCATCTGCCTCCAGTTAGAAACTTGTCTTTCTCTCTGCCCATTCCAGTTGCAGCCCCTAGCCTTGCTGATGCATTGCTCATGGGCATTAATTTCCCACAGCCATTAAAATAACCTTAACATTTCCTTTGTCCAATCTCAAATGTGCATCAGTTCTTCCTGCTTGAGGGCAAAACCATGTGATACACCCATTCACAGATATCAGACAGCAATGACTGTGGGATGAAAGCAGGGGTTCCATGGGACGATAAGCACTGTGCCTTTTCTGGGCTTTTGTGGCAAACAAGCCTCTCAGAGGTGAGTGGATGAGGTGAGGAGAGAAAGGTTTACAGAGGATTGCACACAGCTAGACCTTTAGAAACATAAAACTATCTGAAGGGCTTCAGATTAGCTCTTTTCTTGGAACCAGAGCTACTGGCAGGGTAGAAATGTTATGCGGAATTCTTCCAGCAAAAGAGATCTTTGCAACTTGGAAACCTGCAACCCTGCAGACCTTTTTGGTTCAGTAAGATATCTGTTTCAAACCATTTCTTGCTCTTGTTAGCCAGGCAGAACGCCTCTTCTTCAGGCAGGAGCAAAGAAATTTGTGCAACTTGGAATCTTGCTTTTCTGCCAAATGCAGGTGACTTAGAGAAGGAAACTCTCCATAACTATATTGTGGGAAATACTTATGGGAGAAATTGAGAGAAAGGGGTGGTGGTGGAAGATGGAATAGAAACATGGAAGAGAATCAGATGACAAGCAGAGATGCTGCTTGCTGTGCGCTGGCCCTTTAAGAGTCCCACCCTCCCAGCTCTGACAGGTCCAGGGCGATGGCTCTGTTAAAAAGCTCTGAGCGGCTTCATCTCCAATTCATTGTGTGGCACATCCGTTACAGAGGCTGCAGGTGAGAGCTTGGGGTGGAGGGAGGAAGGACTTTGGGTTGGGATCGGAGGGGAAGAAGTGGAAAGTGTGTGTATGTGGGGGGACACTTGCTCACAGAGCAGGAGGGGGTTCTTCCATGGATTATTCGTTCATGCCTGTAGCACTTTCCAGCGTGCAAAGCAGTGCATGGTCTTGATCTCCTTCATCTTGCACAGAACCCTGTGAGGTGGGTCCCACTCTTAATTCCCATTGTAAAGACCGGGAAACTGACGGACGAAGCAGGCTTTTCCCTCTTGCCAAGGCTCTTTTGATATAATTTGGTTGATGCTTCAGATTTTGCTGATTTGCTATACTTAGAATCAAATTTTCCTCCCTGATCAAAATGGCTAGCAACTCTAGGAAGATGAAGGTTTTTTTTAAATGCCTGTGTAGTGTACTGGCTAAAGTACTGGAACACTGGTCCAATTCCAGTTATGAAACTCATAGACTAGCCTGCAGCAAATGGCTTTACTCCAACTTAATCTACCTCACAGGGTTGTTGTAAGAATGGGACAATCCCTTGTGCACCTCTGCCCGCTACACCGTGGAAGGAAATGAAAGATAAGAATATGTTGAATACTTAAACTTTGCTTGCCCTGTGCAACATGTGGCATGGCTCTTTTGTTTGAGCTATCCAAATAATGACAGCCTGCAATCCTACACACATTTACTAGACAGTAAAGTCTTGGGATTTATTTCTGAGTAAACATGCTTAGGAGTGCACTGCATATTGTTAATTAAAACATGTAGGCACCTATGAGTAAGGTTGCCTGTTCTCTGCTTGTGGAACTCACTGCCACTTTGCAAAACATGCACAGCGGTGGATTAACCAGCCAGTTAGGGGGGGCTGCAGGGGTACAAATATGGATTAATTCACAGAGAAATCCCCCAAGACAAGCTTGCAAGAGCCTCAGTTCTTTTGCAGCTGCCTGAAGTTGAGGTAATGTCACAGGGAAAGGCAACCAACAGTCGAGGGGGGAAACCAGACTTCACGTATTGTCATGGGCTCAAACGTCTGAGACACATTAGTGGGGCAGGCGGCCATTAGCAAAGCATTGGGCCTTTAATTTGGGACTGGCACTCCTACTAATAGCTCTTCTTTGTCAACTCCGTGGCAGGAACCATGAGCCGGAAAGTCGTGAGGTCTAGTAAATTCCGCCATGTCTACGGACAGCCTGTCAAGGCCGACCAGTGCTACGATGACATCCGTGTTTCCCAGATGACATGGGATGGGAATTTTTGTTCTGTCAACCCCAAATTCCTGGCCATCGTCGTAGAATCCAGTGGGGGAGGTGCCTTCTTGGTCCTGCCATTGTCCAAGGTAATTAAAAAAACCCACCCCACCCCACAAACGTCCTCCTTGAAACGTCCTGAGCGCCTTCAGTCTCGGTTCCCACTGCTGCCGTATGCCTTTTATCCCCCCTCCCAATAACCTATAGCATAATGTGTAAATCTAACTTCTTTGTGGTGTCTCCCCCCTCCTTTGTGTTTCCGGGGAGCCTCGCAATGGTGGCAAGGGGTGGGAGGGACTGGGGAGTTGTGAAACTGCCGAAACAACAGATCTGTGACACTTTTTTTTGCCTTAAATGGCCTGAAGTTTGAACCTGCTGCGGAAACAGGGCCCAGAGAAGGGGAAGTGGGTTTGGGGCAGGCAGAGGGGGAAGGAAATGGGGAGAACAGTTGTTAAGCTTTCCAGCTCTTGCCCTGCTTTGTCTCTGCCTGTCCCAAGTTCTCTTCTCACCCCTCTGCTGAGAACCCAGGAGTCCTGGTGTGTGCTCTCTCTCTCTCTCTCTCTCTCTCTCTCTCTCTCTCTCTCACACACACACACACACACACACACACACACACACACACACACACACACACACACACACACACACACACACACACACAGAGCCTTTCTAAATACATACAAATGAGGGCCAGAACATTGTGTTTTCACATAGGCCTTGCCCCCTTTCTGGTTTCCCCCCAGTTAAACCTGCTAGGTTCCTTTCCTGTCACAGAGGAGCCATAAGATGGCCTCCCGGGCCCCTGCTTTCATAGCATCTCATAAAAAGACCTCCTTACACTCCTAATCTTAGCCCTTTCTTCGGAGGCCCTAGTTTCTGAACAGGGTCGTCATCCTCCTCAAAGATTCAACTGTGTGAGTTGGGGGTTGGCTGAGAGAAGCAGCTAAGTTTAGGCTTGGGATGAGCCACAGCCTCTTTCTCTAGCAAGGACCTGGCCTTGCCCCCAGGATATTGGCATCTCATGACTTCAGCGTGATAGATCTAGGAGCGAGCAGCGGATTCTCACTCCTCAGAGCAAGCGAAAGGGGTTGCGGGGAGGAGAGACAGCAGCCAAGTGAGCCTTGCCCCATCCAGGGACAGCATCACAGTCGTCTGAAGTTCCCCCACCCAGCTGGCCAAGTAGCCTTCCACAGTGACCAGCTTCCAGGTCACCCAGGGTCCCATTCCAGGAGATGGTCCTCAAGTACCAAGCAGACCATCTTGGTTGTCACAGAAGGGGGAGGAAGACACATTGCACCTCTGTCGCTAGCAGTGTGAAATGTGTGCATGGGGGGGCCATGGGACACCTATCAGGGATGGATGGAAAATGTACTTCGCCATCCTGGGGAGGGGGCTGAAGCTCAGTGGCAGAGCATTTGTTTGGTACGCAGAAGGTCCCAGGTTTGATCCCCAGTGTTGCCAGGTAAAGGATCTTGGGTAGGAGGGGATGCGAAAGGCCCCTGTCTGAGACTGGAAAAGCCCTGCTAGTTAGAGTAGATAATATTGACCTTGATGAATCAAGGGCCAGACTCAGTATGAGGCAGCTTCATGTTTTCATATGCATGCCTTGGGGCCAGGCTAGACATCATTTTTAAAAAAACTCTACCCTTCTGTTCAAAGAACCCACGCTCCCATTCTTCCATTTTATCTTCAAAACAACCCTGTGAGGTAGTTTATGCTGAGTGTGTGTGTGGCTGTCCCCAGAGAGCTTCACAGATGACTGCAGATTTGAACCCAGATCTCCACAATCATAGTCTGATTCCATCACACTGTACCACACTGCCTCCTAAGATGATGCCCAAACTACATGTCTAGGATTCCAGTCCCTGCACTCGAGGGTCATGAGCATGTAGGCGCTTCTTTGCACATTACAGAATACAGAGGTAGGGTCTCCACCCTGGGCCTTTTGTAACAGTTAGATGAGAGTTGCTGGTTCTTCTCAGTTCCTGCATGTGCGTGGTGCCCAATTCAGATCTGATTTGTAGCACGCATGAAGAAGGGGCTTCAGTCCCACTCTGTGCACAGACGCCATTGTCCTGATCTGAAATGGTCCTGGAAGGCATGATTTGGCCATCTGCGAAACCCCCGCTCAGAAACAGCCAAGGCTCGGCATCTCTCAAAAAGTTGCTGGGATGGCAACAATGGCAGCAGCAGGTTGTAAGGCAGTGACAGGCGCCGCCCCGGATGCACAGGGCTGCCAAGTCCCTGGCAAAACCATCACCCCGGACCGCTCTTGCGTCTGTAACTACAATTTGGTGGGCAGAAATCAGCCAGGGAAGCCAGCAGCTGAACAGGAATGCCTCTGCACGTGATTCCGCTCAGTAAGAAATGATCTATAAAGTGAACAGCTAAAAATAAATATTCAAAGTGACAATATCAAGCGTTCGAGTGGCTGCTAAAAGCACAGAAGCAGGGGTGGCTGAAAAACTGGCAACCCTACAATTAACTCAAGATTGTGTAAGAAGCATGGTGTGGTTGGGAGGGGGGTTGTGAGGAAGCCCGGAGGGGGAGGCCATGTGCATTCACACAAAGGATCTAACTGCTCAGCTGGGAAGGAAGGAAAGCAGAAAAATCAGGTGTTTTGCTAGTAAATCTGTTAGGAAGAGCATAAAAATCTATAACGTTAGCCACAGGCACCTAAAATTGGTACTGTGGACTGGCACCCAGCTTGTCACAAAAGGTTCTTCTCCTTTGGTTCCTTGAAAATGTTGTTGCTTCTATGCATTATAAAAAAAAAAATCACTCCCACCAATGAAGTTTCAAGTTGTGTGTCTGTGTGCGAACGCAATCTGTTTGGAAAGGAGTGGAGATCCCAGCTCTAAAAAAGGAAACACCGATCTAGAAGACAACGGAGGGCCCAACCAAGACGGCTTGCAGCAGTGTTGGGTCCTTTGCTAGAGAGTGTCATACTTAAATCTAGCCTTGCGCATTGCTTGCCAAGAGTGGAAACCACAAGACACAATTCCTGTTTATTGTGTGGCTGATGGAGGCACCGGAGGCTTTTTAGGGAATGGTGGGTACTTTGCCTGTAAGGCACCCCAGTTCTCATAGGAGATCTGAGATCCAGAACTCTTCCTTCCAGCTGCTCATGTATGCAAATTAGAGGGCAAGGTGGGAGAGAAGAGAATGTTTCTGTACCTTTCAAGATGGGGTCATCCCTTTACATCGCTTGTGCTTCTACCATGTGACCAGAAGGGGTCACCACCCGCCCCCCTGCCCGGCCCCAGCTGACTTTAATGAGGCAACTGCTCAGGGCTCACAGTTGAAAGTAGGGGCAGTTCTTTCAGAGGATAAAAAACCTGCTTCTGAAAAGAAAGAAAAAACCCTGCCTTTACTTGCAACTGTGAGCTGATCTGCACCCTGATCTGGAGAGCCCAGGTAAGCCTAATCTCGTCGAATCTTGAAAGCTAAGATGGTTTGGCCTCGGTTAGTAATTGGGTGGGAGACCTCCAACAAAGACCAGAGTTGCAGAGACAGGCAATGGCAAATCACCTCTGTTAGTCTCTTGCCATGAAGATCCCATCAGTGTTGCCATAAGAGAGCTATGACTTGATGGTACTTTCCACCACCACCACCAAGTAATCTGCACCTTCCAGCTGAGGAAGAGTGCTGTGTCATTCAAAAGCTTGCATACTTCTTGGAAGATATGATTGTCTCTCCATCTTCCTACTCTTGCAGACTGGCCGCCTGGAAAAGTCCTACCCTGTGGTGTCAGGGCACACGGCCCCTGTGTTAGATGTAGAGTGGTGTCCCCACAATGACCATGTCATTGCCAGCGGAGCCGAGGATTGCAACGTTATGGTGAGTGGGAACTTAGTGGATTAGTAAATGGGGACCAGACTAGTTAAGTGGCATAGGCTGCGGAGAGAGAACACGTAGTGGGTGTAGCTTACATAAATAGCTGGGCTTAGATAAGCAGGTAGAGTTTGGAGACAGAGAAGATCAACAGGGTGGGGGCACAAGACAGTAGGGCAGAGATGGGGAGAGGAGGGGGCCATCAGATGAGGAAGGGATGGGGGCTTCCAGGGAGAACAGGTATCAAACTGGGTTTTACTGGAAATGAAATGGGAATGGTTATGCAGTGAGAGTTCTTATGCATTCTGAAAAGGGCTGCTCTTGGGTAGTTTTCTGTCCCAAGCCCCTGAGTCTAAGAGGCATGCTTTACAATCTCTTGCAACCTTGCGGAAGATGGTGTGTGTGTGGGGGGGGGCAATCCAAATGCTGCCTCCTGGAATCCTCTGGAGCATGTCAAGGGACCCTCTCTAAGCATCTCCCAAGAGATGTCCTCAACCAACCACAAGGTCTGCATGTGGAGCTGGGCCAGCCTGAGAAATAAGAGTGTTGGCTATATAGCAGGAATCAAGGCATTACTAGGTGGGACTGTCACGGCTGCCCTGCCACTTCTGCCCTCTGTATCTCTTTCTTGTTTTTTCAGGTCTGGGCGGTGCCTGAAGCTGGCCTCATCCGGTCCTTGAATGAGCCCCTGGTGACCCTCGAAGGCCACTCCAAGCGGGTGGGGATTGTCTCATGGCACCCAACAGCGCAGAATCTCCTGCTCAGCGCAGGTAATGAGCAACAGGCGTGGCTGGCTGCACCGGGTCACAGCCTGACCCAGCACAACGTTCCTCCTCTCAGATCTATTAGTTTTCAAGCTGCCTTCATCTTTGTGGTCTTGCTTTTTTAAAACCTTTCTCTACAGGATGCGATAACCTAGTGACTGTTTGGGATGTGGGAGTGGGGCAGGCATCGATCTCGCTGGATGACTTGCACCCAGATGCCATCTACAGCACGGTCTGGAACCAGGATGGTTCTTTGCTCTGCACGGCCTGCCGGGATAAACGCGTCCGGCTGTTTGACCCGCGGGCAGGAGGCAAAGTTGCCAATGTAAGTCTGACTCGCAAGCTTGATCTGGCAGTGCCAGAGGATGCCAATTTGGACCAGTGGGGAGACTGAAAGGAAATATACCCACAAATGCCTTGTTGGAGCAGCACAAAGATCTAGCTAGTCCACCATTTGAACTCCAGCAGTGGCCCTAAGGAGGCACCAGAGAGCCTAGCAATCCCTTCTTCTCTGGCACAAGCATATGGTTAATCAGACTGCCTCTAAACTCGAAGGTTTCACGCACAGTTCAAAGCCATTTGTATGCATCTCTTCCATGAAATTGTTGCATTATTCTAAAAAATAAACACCGGGTTGTGACAACATCTTCTGATGTTTGTCGAAGTTCTGCCTTTTGCTTTTCCCGTACTTTTTGGTACGGCTAGATAACTTCCAAGTTCTTAATGCTTTGGAGAAAGAGGGCAAGATGGAATCCTCAGAATGATTGGGGATGGGGAAGAGAATTGGGCTGAGCCCCCCACCCCCCACCCCAATGCACAGGAGTTTCAGAGCAGCAGGCCCAGCTGGAGTGGGTGTGATTCATATTCACACCACTTCTGTGTTTCTACATCTCATCAACAGGAGCTGCCACGTCCCCATGAGGGATCACGTCCTGTCCGGGCCGTTGTGGTGAATGACGGGAAACTGCTGACCACCGGCTTCAGCCGTATGAGCGAGCGACAGGTGGCTCTATGGGACCCGGTGAGAGAAAAAAAAGAGAGGCATGCTGCTTAAGCTATGTACAGATAAGTTTGGGGGGGTGTTATGGGAGTGACTTCTGTCCCATTGGCTGGAGCCAGAGAACACGTACCCTTTCGGAAAGAAGGGATTTTGAGAGAGGAAGGGACTTGGATATGGGCAGCAATTGCTGGGGAGAGGAAGGCAGCATGAGCACTCATGGGCTATGGGATGTTACATAAAAGGAAAAAAATACAAAAAGATACTGGGATTATGGGGCAGACGACAATCTAACATCCAAAGTCATGTCACAAACAGGATCTTTGATAAAAATGTAGTAGCGATAGTAGATGTGTGTGTGTGGGGGGGGAGGATTTGGTTTTAATAACCACACTTAACATTTACAGAGCCCTTTGGAGCATTCAGGGCACTGTATATATATTTATTTATTTTTATTTTTATTTTTTTCAATTTATATACCGCCCATCCCCAGGGGCTCTGGGCGGTGAACAGTTAAAATGGATAAAAACAAAAACTAAAATCAATATACAAATAATAAAACAAATTAACAAGGTGCAGTGGTGGGGAGAACCTTCCCCACCCCAAAGGTGGGAGGCCGACATGGCACCGCCCCCTTCAATCACCAAACGCCTGGCGGAACAGCTCTGTCTTACAGGCCCGGCGGAACGATAATATGTCCCGCTGGGCCCGGGTTTCCATTGACAGAGCGTTCCACCAGGCTAGGGCCAGGACTGAAAAGGCCCTGGCCCTGGTTGAAGCGAGGCGGGCTTCCTTAGGGCCGGGGACCACAAGTAAATATTTATTCACTGATCAAAGTGATCTCCGGGGAACGTACAGGGAGAGGCGGTCCCGAAGATATGCCAGTCCCAACCCACTCAGGGCTTTAAAGGTAAGAACCAACACTTTATTATTTCAGCCATTCTTGCAATAACTCTGTACATCAGGGGAGATGATCCCTGTATTGCTAAATAGGGTGGAGGAGAGACTGTCCCTGAGAAGGACTTGCCTGTGGCCACCTAGTGAGTAAGAGTCGAACCAGAGACTTCCTGCTTCAAAGCCTGGGCCCAGCACACAGGGGATCCCGTCAGCAGGATTTGTCCTTTGAGCAACAGCAGAATCCCTTGATCGCAGTGGTTAAAATGGCTGGGCTGCGAATCAGCACTCTGCTAGCTCGAATCCCACTCCTGCCATGAGCTCAGCAGGTGGCCTTGGGCAAGCCACTCCTCTCAGCCCCAGTTCCCCAGCTGTACTGTGGGGATGATAATAACGCTGGCTTTAGAAAAGCGCAAGAGTCTAGTGGCACCTGTAAAACTAACAAAATTTGTGATAGGGTATGAGCTTTCGTGAGTCACAGCTCACTTCTTCAGGTACAGCTAGAATGTGAGTCCATCCGTCATTATATCTTGGAGATTGGAGTCATTTTGGATGCCAAATGGCAATAGCCGGTGAATGACAGTAGCATGCATGACTGGACTGGGTGGGATATGCAGAGGGGTAGTAGGTGTGGAGAAATCAGCATTGGTAATGAGACAATTCTCCATTCAGTCCAGGTGGATGCATTGTCTTGAGCTTCATGATCAGTTTTTGTCCGACTTTGTTAACTGCTGTGAGAGGGCACTAATCTGTCTAGAAAAGTGGTATATAAGTGCACCGTTGTTGTTGATCCAGGACGTTGGCATGTTCTGTGAAAACAGAATGATCAGTCTTCACTTCAGTACCACAGGCTCCTTGACCCAGAGTTCTCGGTTCCACCCTGCCCCTTGGCCTTTTAATTCCTCTTCCCTTTGCCCCACAGAGGAATCCTGAGGAGCCCCTGACCCTTCAGGAGCTGGACACGAGCAGTGGGGTCCTGCTGCCTTACTATGATCCAGACACCAACGTTGTTTACCTGACTGGCAAAGTGAGTCTCCTGAGACGAGTGAGATTTGGTCTGGGAGGACTGTGGGCAGAACCAGCAAAGATTTCATTCAGAAATGTGTAGCAGGAGGTAGACATTATGCACCACAGGGAAGAGAGCAGGGGGATTCTGAAACTGACATTTCAGTATGGTATGGGAATCAGAAACTGAAATTGGGGCGGGGGCAGGAAAGCCTAGCGTCCCTTGGTGAATCTCTTTGAACAGCATCGCAGCCTACAAGGCGAAAAGGACTTTTCATGCAGGGAAGAACCGACCTGCCACATTTTCCCCTTGTCCTCTGCAGGGCGACAGCAGCATTCGCTATTTTGAGCTCACAGGAGAGGCTCCCTTCGTACACTATCTATCCATGTTCAGCTCCAAGGACTCACAGCGAGGCGGGGGATGGATGCCGAAACGTGGCCTGGATGTCAGCAAGTGTGAGATTGCCAGGTACGGTCTGGAAGAGAAACACCTGCGACTCTTGGCTTCAAGATGTTTCTCCTCCCCCTTCCTTGAATGATACTCTTGTCCTTTTCAGGTTTTACAAGCTGCATGAGAGGAAATGTGAACCCATTGCTATGACAGTGCCTCGGAAAGTAAGTCAGGATTTCTGCATTCTTTCGAGTTGGGGGTGGTAGGGAAAAGCAGTCTGGGTTCTGAAAGTCCTGCGTTTCCTTGCGGGATGGTGGCGGCTGATTTTAGAACAGTAATTCAAAAGCAGTAGGACAGGCTACACTAGCGTGGCACCAACAAAATAATTAATTCAAGGTGACTGAGAGTTCAAAATACCTACCTAGGGAAGAATCTGCCTGCTGCATCTCTGCATGATTGTATGTTCTAGGCCTGTCTCCTTTCTGCTATCCTCCCTTAGTTATCTTGTTGCATTGCATTTAATTCCTTCCTGTGAAGAGATGGGAGTATTACTTATTTACTTTATTTACACCCTACCTTTCTCCCCCGTGGGGACTCATAGTGGCTTACATCACTCTCCTCTCCTCCATTTTATCCTCACAATTCTGTGAGGTTGGTTATGCTGAGAGCATGTGAGACCCCGGCCGAAGGGAAGCCAGTAAACTTCCTTGTCGGAACAGGGAACTGAAGCCGGGTCTCTTGGATGCCAATCTGACCCTGTAACCACACCACACTGGGTCTCAGTTACCTGCCTTTGGAGAGAATACTCCTAGAACAATAACCATGCAGAGCTGTAACGTGAGCTCCTCTGAGGGAGTACATCTTATTCCTAATTATTCTGAAAGTAAACCTTGACTATGAGGTGTGCTTACAGCTTTAATTTTAGAAAGTAAGCGTGATTCCACTCTCTGTAGGTTGAGAGAACAGTGCCTTGGGAAGGTTTTGGAATGGGGGGTGGGAGAGATTATTGGGATCCAGGACTCCTGGTTCTGTGGAAATTTTAGACGTACAAAGAATATTAAAAGGTACGGAGAAAGACAGAATTCTTCAGCAAGGATGCTGATTAAAGTGGGGCACATCTAGAATCTAGGATGCCTGCCATCTGCAGAGACAGCGAGAGCACGGGCCGAAAGATTTATGGGTTAGGGCACATGAACCAGTCTACTAGCTTGTTTATTTAAAACATGTGTTAGCTGCCTTTCCACCTTACGGCACTCAAGTCTACTAACAAAAGACGTGACACATAAAACCTACTAGTCTCCTCCAAATCTGCAATCTTTTTGGGAGTGCTGAGAACACCGAACTATTGGAAAGGCACTAACAGGGCCCACAGATGAATCAAAGAGCTGGGTGAAGACGAGCAGCTTCTCCTCTCCTGGTGGAATGGCTTCTTTTGCCTGAGGGAAGATATAAAGGTTGCACTTCGGACTTGCATTGAATCTCATTTGTTACTGGCTAATTTTATAGTGGGGGACTTTCTTGTGCACATATACCTCTATCTGGGAAGGGCATTCAGATATGGCTTTATGATCCAGTGCCCATTTGAAAACGACATTTTTGAGGGTCTCTTTCAAATATTGTAATATAAAACAATAATTTCATCCCATCTGGGAGAAGCGGTGGCTGCTAAAATTCTTAAAAGGTAACTGAGAAAAGACTCCCTTTATCCCTGAGCCTACTCTCTGCTAAAGCTTTCCCTGCTCCCATTCCCAGCTTGGGAGAGACTTTTCAGGAAGTCCTGGGAGCAGAAGAGGCCAAGAGGCCCAGCAAGACCCCACTTCTTGAAAGTCAGAGAAATGCTCTCCTTCTCCTTCAAAGGAGTTCTTCTTTCTTGTCCTCCTGATCACTCCATATTTATGTATTTGATCTGCAGTCAGACCTGTTCCAAGAGGACCTGTATCCTGACACAGCTGGGCCAGACCCTGCTATGACGGCAGAAGAATGGCTTTCAGGGAAGAATGCTGACCCCATCCTGATATCGCTTAAGGATGGTTACACTCCCCAGAAGACCAGAGAGTTCAAGGTCAACAAGAGCCTCCTGGAAGGGCCAAAGAGAAGCCACCTATCCCACGACAGGGTACAACAGGGGGTAAGGAAGGAGAGACCCACAGATATTAAGGGTCATGGGCTCTGTGTGGGGCACGGGGCTGAGAATATATACTTGGGAGGAAGAGGTGCTGCGAGTCATAATCGAAGCTTATCCTGTGACCTCTTGTAGGGTTTGGGTTTAGAGCAGCTCTCTGAGGATCTGAAGCGGCTGCAAGCCACTGTCTCCGAACAGGAACGGCGCATCTCAGAACTGGAGCATCTCGTGAAGAAATAGGTCGTCTTCGCCCCTTCTCCAACCAATTTGTTTCCCCATCGGTTACATCGGACGATTTCAGCCGTCTTCTAAAAAGCCCTCCATTGTTCATGGGTGGATCCTCAGGGCATTATTAAGCTCCACCCACCCCCAGACTCAGGGCAGAAAGCAGGTTTGGGAGGCATTTGCCGGGGCTGTTTCCCACTGCAGCTTGCCAGTCAGATAGGCTGTTCTTTTGCCTAGACAAATGCTGCGTAAATGCCTAATTTTCCCCTAGAAGTCACTCAGTGTATCACCTTGCTATGCTTCTGGGAAATTAGAGGCAGCCTCTTCCTAAATTCCATAGCCCACCCTTTCCCTGGGTGATTATCTCCCAGAGGTCAGGAAGGAACCACCTTTTTTATTCTTCCTTTGCAATTTTCCCACCACAATGGACTCCCTTCCCAGAACTTTGTCAGGAAGTATCCTTCACTATGGCTTTAGAGAACAGGGCTTTCATCATGGTGATTAGCCAATGGCTCAATCAAAAATACTTTGATAAACTAAAATTGTGCCCCTAACTATGTAGCTGATTTTAAAAAACTTTAAAAAACAATTATTTTTATTTTTAAAAACCCTGCCGATGACAAAGCCGTTTTTAAACAGAGAAATTCTTCCCCCCCCCGAGTAAGAACGCCTCTTCCACGATGCCTGCTGCAGTAAAATACATGCATCATCTCAGAATAAAACAGTCTTTTCCCTTTTAAAACTACTGTTTTTTCTAATATGCATATTTATGCAGATTGATTAAATAGATTAAAAGAACTATTTGACTTAAGATTTATTTGAGTGACAGCTGTAGGTTTGACCTATCCTAGTGCCAGTTAGGTTTTTACATTAGCCATCGCCTGTGGAGCTTCCAGGCAGGACAGACATAACACCTCCACAATGAACAGGGTTTTCCACACCCCAAACCCAATCCAGGGGTGCTTGCCTCCTAGACACCACTAGAGGGCAGTAAATGTAAATTTATTATTGACATGCAAATCCATGCAATAGGGCAGCATTTCACTTCAATTTTCAACACTGTCCCAGGACTGCGAGGGAAAGGGCGGGAGGGACTACCCTCTCCTCCTGTTAGAGCCTGGAGCAGCATTACAGGTTCCTGTGTACCAGAAAGAGGTTCTGTCTCTGGATATTGTCTGGCTGCCAGTCTAATTCTCTTGGGGGGAATTGGAGCAATGTCTGTAAACAGCTGTCACTAGTGTTTCTTTGGGCTCACAATGAAAGTCATTAGGACAGCTCAATCTTCAACTTCCTAAACGGACATTTTAAAACAAGCAATCAGGCTGGAAGAGAAGGGATCTCTCACAGACACACACAGTTATTCAGCCAAGTCAGTTTCCAGATCTTCCATTAAAAATGCACTCTGAGCTTTTAATGTGTAAGTTTAAAAAAAATCTTAACAACCAGAGAGAGCCAAGACACACCTCATATACCCAAGGAACAATTTTTATTTGCTGCTGCAAGCTTTCTTTCAAGTCCTCTTAGCTTTCCCGGGCTGGAGGTGGAGGGGTGGCTAGTGCCATGGACGTGTCCTACATCGGCATCATATATTCATCCCACTGTTGACTCCTCTTCTCAAGGAGCTATTCTGGTCTTCCTGTCCGAAGAGGGTGCAGCTCTCACTTGCCTTCTTGTTCTTTTGCCCACTGTTCTGGCGTTAGAGTTCGCTGCTCAAAGGCATGGATGTGTTTCAGCTCCTCTGCTAAGACTTCATTGACCAGCCTGAGGGCAGTGGAGGAGAGAGAGTGAGTGAAATGGTAGAAATGGAAAGAAGTGCAGGAACACATTTTTGTGGTCTCCTGCTTCTAGGCAGATTGTGGGGTCAGCCATACAAGTTTCTCAAGACCCACCTGGGTCATATGCAGTGCTAGCAGCAACATCAACCAAATACGATGTGGCAGACTGACATTAAAGAGGCCAGGTGGATCTGGACTGGATGGCTCCAGTCTAAAGGAATGCACATAAAGATGCATATGGTTGCTTTTCAACACAATGTTTGAAATTTTGCAAATCAAGTACTGGTGAAGAAGGTAAGGGGGTGGTGTAGCAAAAGCTGAAATCAACACAGTCTGTATTGTAACACCTGTGCTACTGAATTCAAAATATATCTGGTTCTGGCTGTGCCACCAAAATCTGGAAAAATTGCAGAGACAGGCAACTAAAACGACCATGCGACTGGAGAACCTTCTGTACCCCAAAAAAGCCTGATGTGTTGGTCTCCTTCCTCCCCGCAAAAGCTGCATCTTAACAGAGGAAGATATAACAGTTTATATGGAAAAGTTAGGTGGTTTTTTCCCACCCTCTTTTCTAACACTGTAAGTTAGGCATCACCCAGTCAACACTGACTGGCAGTAGTTCATCTCAGACAGAAGAAAATAATGCTTCCCACAACATATAATTACATCACAAAATTCACTCCCATAGGAGACGACAATGACCAGTCTTAGACAGCTTTCAAAGCTGATTAGATAAATTAATGGTGGATGGTCCCTCCAGTAGCCATTGGTGACAGAGTCTAAATTAAACTTCCACGCTCAGAAGCCACATGTTTTTCAATTACTGACTGTTAGGGAGCAACAAATGGAGGGCTGTTGCCTTCATGACCCAGTTATGGGCTTCTAAGATGTACCTGGCTGGCCACTGTTAGCAACAGCAGGCTGGACTTAATCTAACAGGACTCTTGGGTAGAAAAATCAGACTCAAAGGGGAAAATAAATGAACTGAGGACAAAAATGAGAACCACAGCATTGAAGTTCATAAATTGGAGTTTTCTATGCTTTTAGTCTTCGAGATTATGAATCCTAAAGCACAGCCAACATAACTTCAGCTGTCAAGAACAGTTAATAGCTCCCCCAATGCAATATATGTTTACAAAGTTCCACTCACCGGTGCCGCTGAAGCAGCGGTTTTCCTTGGAATCGTGGGGAAACTACCAGGACTTTGAAACTTGTGGCACAGCGTCCAGGGGTTGTGTCTTCCACCTCCTTCCGTGGCAGAGGGAAAGGAAGAAATTTAACACTGTTTGGAAGAAGATCTTTCATCCCCTTCACTGCTAATGCACCTGGGATATTGGCATATCATAAACTAACTTGGTGAGAGAGGAGAGTTTGCACACTTGGGATATGCGTTTGAGAAACAGATGGATGCACACAGGGGACCAAGGAAATGGAGAAAACAAAAATGTTAGAGAGGATACTGATCTGTATTTAATCATGCAGTTGTGAAGATTTGTCTTTACTTGTTTAGACTACAGGCTCAGCTTTCTCCTAGACAACAGTGACTGAAGTCAGGTAACAGAAAATAATTCAAAACAACCAATAAAGAATAAAGTATTTTAGAAAACTATCAAAACAAGCTAGTAAAAACAAAAGAAGCACCAATCAGCAGACCTCCTACCCTAGAAGTCCCAGAGCCCTTAAGTAATCTTTTTTTCACAGGGAACAGTGATTTCTACTGATTTCCCAGCCGACTGCAGATTCCATGTTGCTCCTATGCTCTTCTCAAACATTCATTAACCCTTAGGGAGAAGAGGTTCAATGGACTACAAAACTAAATAAAGCTCAAGAACTGGTAAGCCAAATAAGGCTTCAAGCCCAAGAGTGCGAGTAGCTGTGGAGTCTGCAAAAGAGATGTCCAAGGCCAACGAACTACCAAGTAGTTCTCCCTTTACTCTTTCAGGACGTGTGTATGTATTGGCTGGACAAGCCCAGAGGCTTTTGCACACCATTACAGGTTATTCCATTCTAGTTCTTCCTAGGATCACACTGCAGCATTCGCATGCACTGGCATGCTATTTCTTTACTCACATTCCTGAGCTGGAATCATACAATTTTTAGTTATACATTGTTCCCTTTATCCAACACACCTGACAAAATAAAGACGGTATTTATAACGTTCCCAGGAAGAAGAAAACAGCCCTGAAAAAAGGTCCCCATTCCTGTTCTATGCTTAAGTTTACGCTCTGACTACAGTTGACAGGTCCGGATTGGAAAATTCTGGAGATTTTGTAAGTGGAGCCTGGAGATAGCCGGGAGAGGGACCTCAGCAGGGTGTGGTGCCGTAGAATTCACCCAGCCATTTTTTCCGGGGAACTTCTGTCTATGGCCTGGAAGCCAGTTATATTTCCGGGAGATCTCCAGCCCCCACCTGGAGAGTGGTAACTCTAACAACCGATCCGCTTACCTAGCTGTGCGTGATATTAAACACAGCAGGGCTTACCTCAGAGCGAAAGAAAAGGATTTTGTAGCACAGGAATAACAAGGAACGAAAAATAAGAGATCCCTGTAAAACTCTCTTACCACATGTTCGGCTTCCAGGCCCTGCAACAGCCGCTCCCGCAAAAACTCCGCGCTGAGAACAACCGGCGCCTCCATCCTATTTACCAAGACAGCGAAGAATGAAAGAGAGCCACCCCCGCTCCATTTCCGCCTATGGACTACGTCACATCCGCCTGCAGTCGTAGTTCCGTCTTCTTTAACCAATCAAGGTCAACGACATTTTGATGTTCCTTGAACATCTTTTTTTAAGTCGTAAATTGTCACACGGTAAAATAATAATAATAATAAAATAATAATAATAATAATAATAATAATAAAAAGGAAAAGTGCGGTCCTCCATGAGCTCTATGGTGAGGTCCCTCTAAGCATTGCCCCGGAAATTAAGACCAGAAAACCAAGTCAACTATAGACCGGAAGGAGGAACTGAGATGAGGTGTGGCTGAGGACTTTCCGCAGCTCTATGGTTTTCACCTCAGGGCATTCTATTTCCGCCCAAGCGTTACGTTTTTTCCGACCTTTTCTACTCGCCCACATGACGTCGGCCAGTTGGGCGGGATACCTCTGCCCATTAGCCAATGGGGAGAAAAGGAAGGAAACAATACAAACAATTTCGAAGAGCAGTTAGTGGGGCCGAGGGGGAGGGTCCAGTTCGTAGAAGGGCGCAATGCATGATGGGAGTTGACAAGGAAGCCGAGAGCGTGAGGTGAAATAGGGAGACCGGCGTTGGAAAGGCGCAGGGGCTGATGGGAAATGTCAGAGTTTTAAAGCCAGGCTCTGGACGGAGGTAGCCTTGCAAGGTAAGGAATGCTGAAGGCTTCCATCAGTTTTCCCTTGAGGAATGCTTTTGCCCTGTGAGATAGGCAGAAGTTCAATATATGTAGTTCTTCCCATGCCTGGAGATGCTGGATTTCTGCAGCTGTTAAAGGTCCAGGAGTTGTGCCAGGATAAGCTGGGACAATCCCCAACAGGGTAGACCAGAGGGTGTTGGAGTCGAGAATATAGGGTTGCCACCTTTGGGTCGGGAAATTCCTGGAGATTTGGGGTGGGGGGAGCCTGGGAGGGCAGGGACCTCAGCAAGGCAGAATGCCATAGAGTCCACCCTGCAAAGAAGTTATTTTCTCCAGGAGGACTGATCCTGTCATCTTAAGTCTAGTTGTAATTCCAGGAGATCTCCACTCCAGGCCCCACCTGCAGCAGAGATGTTAAAAGAGGGCCCGGCTCTTTTAACACATGTTCTTTTTCTCTACTCCCAGATCTCCCACCCCTGCTGATCCCTCTGCACCAGATATGGTGGTAGAGGTGTGCAGCTTCTTTGGAGTCTACCTTCTGTATTGCACCAACCCCCGTTATCAAGGTCGAGTTTATGTTGGCTTCACTGTCAATCCTGAACGACGAATAGGTCAGCACAACGCTGGGAAGCGTCGTGGAGGGGCTTGGAAGACTAGTGGCCGTGGGCCTTGGTAATTCCTTTTCCTGTCTGCACATTCCTCCCACGCATGTCTTGCTTTTGAGGCACTCTACTGCATGCTGGGAATTGGACCTTGTGAGCTGTGCATACTGGAAAATTGAGTTTCCCTTTATCTTTCCTCGTAGGGAGATGGTGCTGATAATCCATGGCTTCCCCTCTGATGTGGCTGCCCTGCGGGTAAGGCGTTCACAGGAATTGATTTCCCTTAACAATGGGATATTCCTCCCCTTGTTAACTTGTCACAAACCTCAGTGCCAAACTGATTTCCTATTCCATCATTCTGATACAGTTTGAATGGGCTTGGCAACACCCGCATGCATCCCGCCGCCTTACTCACGTCACCCGCCGCACTTCACGGGAGCGCCAGTTTGACTTCCATCTACGTGTCTTAGCCCACATGCTCCGAACTGCCCCTTGGTGCCGCCTGCCCCTCACCATACGTTGGCTCAAGCAGGAATATCACAAAGATTTCCCTCCGGGCTTGGAACCTCCCTTACACATGCCAGTGGCATTTGGTCAAGTCCGTGCTGTTAGAGGAACCAGGGGGGTGAGACCAGAGCCCTCAGAAGAACTACCAGCGACTCCGAAACGTTGCAGTGTCTGTCTGAAAAGGTTCCAGGTATGACGTAGACTCTGCAGCATCAGTATTCTTCAGCAAGAGAATAGAACGGAGAACAGAGGGGCTAGAAGCCAAGGCTGTCGGTTGATTTGAGGTTTCCAGGAAGAGAGTTTGTTTTATATGATCATAGAAATGACTAGGTCCAAAGGGTGTGGTGGGAGAAGTTGGACTAGAATTGGGCGGGGCTGGGGGAGAATATGGATGAGAAGTTGGGGCACTCAGGTGACAGGCTGAAATCTAATAATACTGTCTCAGACAGTCCTCTGTGCCTGCGGTTCCCAGGGTTAGGGAGTTTGACTGCAAGCGAGGGAGCAGGCATTGTATTTCTTCATGCATCTGACCAAGTGGCTTTAAGTCCTTATGCTGCAGCTAATCTGCTAAGTCTTTAAAAGTGTCACAAGTCTCTTTTGTTCTTCTTGCGACAATCCCACACCCCACTGTAACTGGAATCTTTCATTCTTTCTTTACAGGAGGGGGACGAGGACATCCCCTTGCGCTGTTTCCACTCTGGGTGCTCCATGGCTGCTCATATTATTTGCCTGGCCGAAGCTTTCCTACAGAAAGAACCAGATCAGTTCTTGCCCATAGAAGGGCAATGCCCCAGGTAAACAACTCCTCCAGTGCACTGGGAGAACTAAAGAGGTGGCAAACTTTGACACCAACTTTTCCTCCCAATTACCACACCTGCTTATTCTTCTCTCTCTCTCTCTCTCTCTCTCTCTCCCCCCCCGCCCCCCTTAGCTGTAAGAATCTGGTGCTCTGGGGAGACCTGATTCGCCACCATAAGGGGTGCTATGGAGATCTAGAGGCTGACCCAACCTCCTCCCAGGTAAAAGTTCTTCCACCAGAATTACTAAGCCTGTCTTTGTGTTGGAAACTTCTCTATATATATATTGTGCTCAAGCAGGTGCAGTACCATCCTTCCATTATTTAAGCTCCTCTAAACTTTTTTTTTGTAATTCTCTGTACACGCTTTCTTGGCTCCTGTTCAGCAACAATAAGAAAACCTGTACAGGTGAGAAGATATCCTGTCCTTGCTTTGTGGTTTCCATCATTCCCTGCCTAATGTCCATTAGTTTTACCTTGAAGTCTTTATTGCATCCCATGTAACTGTCTGCCCCTTTTTTCATGGTCTGCAGGAACACTGGGCCAGTGAGCTGAACTGTGAAGAAGTCAGCAATAAAGTGGCTGATAGTGACACCTCTCCTTCAAGACAGTGGATGATTACCCTGGATTCTAGCAGTTGAAATGACTTTTCCTTAAGCCCCAACTCCTCTTCCTGGATGGCTGGCAGTCTCCTTCCCTCTCTTTCCAGCTGGACCTGGGCCTTTTAAACTTTTCACCCCATAATCATGTTTCCAAATGAGAAGACTAACTTAATTTAAAGTGGACCAATTAAATAAAGAAAATGAGATGCAAACAGGATATCTTTGAAAGGAGGAAGGGGGTGGGTGGGAGACCAGATGCTTAAATAGTCTGAATACATAATCAAGAAGACCTCCACCACAGACTGCCTATCCTCAGACAGGACACTGGAAGTCCTTGTGCTCTATGAGAGTTGCCTGAGTCATGCCACTGAAATTCAAAATGCCAAACACGTACAGCACAGCCAGAATGATAGAGAAATGTAGCCCACAAATCCTAGTGTATGGAGGTAAAGATGATTATTAGCAATAAATAGTTATAGAGTGCACTAAGCACCTGAGTTGGGTAGAAAGGCAGTATACAAATGTTTTAAATGATACTATACATATTGCAGAGGAGGAAAGGCAGCATGGTACAGCCTGGTCTCATCAGATTGCAGAAGCTAAGTAGGGTCAGTATTTGGATGGGAGACCACCAAGGGGGACTGCAGAGGAATGCAATGGCAAACCACGTTTGCTTCTCACTTGCCTTGGAAGCCCTTAATGGGATCGCTGTAAGTCAGTTGTGACTTGACAGCACATACACACACACATTGCAGAAGAGGACGAGAAGAGTTGTAACTCCAAAACTCTTTGAGATGATACTGCTTTGTATATGGTGCTTTACATGAGCCACTAAAGTCCTTCATCTATGTTGTTTTAGTAATCCTACTAGTTCCGGGCAGCAGGCCAGTATTATTCTCATATTGCAGATGGGGAAGGGAAGACAGAGAATAAGGCCTTGCTTACAGCAACTAAGTTTATGGATGAGTTTACACTACTGGCCACTGATCACATGAGCAGCTATAGTATGAAGCTGATCTTTCTCTATTTTAAAAGCTTGTTTACATTCTGTTTCAAAGACCAAGTGGGTCAGGTCAGAATGTAATCTTGTCCCCCACACTTTCTCCCAAATCTCTTAAAAACAACCACGGGAATTTATATCCCACCCAGGGCTCATTTTGAGGGGGAATGCACAGGAATGCAGTTCTGGCAGTTCCCCAAAGAGGTCACATGCCAGGTGGCCCCACCCGAGTCTCGGCCATTTGGCCCGTTTCGGCCTGGACTGGGGCTGAAATGGCCCGGATTGGGCCGTTAACGGGTGGTAGATTACTCTACTGCTCAGCAGTGGCCTGATCCTGACCATTTTGGGCCCTTTTTGGCCATTTTCAGCCCCTTTTTGCCATTTTGGGCCCAATTTCAGCCCTGAATGTCCAGGATTGGGTCCAAAACAGCCAGGATAGGTGATGCCAGGGGGTGTGGCATATGCAAATCAGTTATGCTAATCACACTTCTGGTGATGTCAAGGGGTGTGGCAAATGCTAATGAGTGCCTCCAGCCCTTTTTCTACAAAATGACCCCTGATCCCATCCATAATGGTATTCTTAGTAGTTCAGATAAGGGACCCAGGGAGTCAACACAGACCAGATTGACACCTGCCTGGTTTCAGCAGAATGAATACTAAAGTGCACTTCAACACTGGGACCCTACGGTACAGACAGGTGACCATATGTCGTCACATCCTCTGCTGTGACTATTCTGATGTGTTAAAAAAATATTCCGAATGCTATTCCAAGGAACTTCAGAGTCCACAAACTTCATAAATTACAGATTTTTAAAAAAATGCTGTGCACTTCTGCTGTGTTCCTTTCATGGATCATGAATTATGGTTAGAATAGGTCCATTGCATGCTTGAAGCAAGAGCCGTGCTACTTGGTGAGGGTGACGCCGACCCTATTTTTTATTAGGACAGATGGGTGAATGACTGACATGGTATATATCCAAACTTTGTAATGCTTTTCCAGGAAAGTCAGAAATAAGTTAAGCAGCTCCAGAGTCAACATCTTAAAAAGTAACCCTTTTAAAACAGAAACTCAACAGCCAAGCTGACCATCTGAACACAGAAATAGTAAAGGCATGCTCAGCAGGAACAATTGGCCAGGAACAATCAGATCACTGGGGGACCTGAGGGAGCCTTCCTTGGCACGTTCACAGAACAGCACACCAGCTGTTACCAACAGCATGAGGCCAACATGTTTCTGGTTTCTCCACCCATGCCGCCGACACAGATCACCAACTTACCAACCAGGCATGGTAGCTTGTGCCTTGGTAATAATGTTTATCTCCATGCTACGAAATCAAAAGCAACACACGTTCATTTCGGCACTTCGAGCTGTGCAAGCAGGCCAGGGCAGCGCTTCTCTTGGCAGGTGGCAACCTTCGCATCCTAGAGTTTATTTCAAGGTGAATCAGATGGCACTTTGTTTGGAGTGGTTTTGGCGCAGAGTATGGAAACTGACCCCAAATGCAGTGGGGGCCAGTTTGCTCCTGCTGGCCCTTCTATTTCTCTGTCCCTGCAGCATATTTCACTCTCAAAAAGCTCACGGGGAAAATGGTTAACTTCAGTCAATGATACCGCAAGGTAGCAAAAGCTTACTTCCAGTTGTGCAGTGCAAGGTCAAAATACACAGCTGTGCTATTATGCTTTCAGCCGATAACCACCATTATTACGGTGACCTGGTGCACCACCTGCCGCATGTAGGCAACTCAAAAATCAACAAACTGTGCAGAGGTCATCTGGCAATAACCCTATTCAAAAAGTCTTAGCATTCCCCCCACTCCATCCTTCCAGCAACACCTGCTAGTCTGTGCTTATCACTCTGGCAGTGCATAAAAAGACGGCATCCACCTCAATTGGCACATGTTGCTTGGATCATGTTTCTCCCCCTCAAGTCTTTTGCCAAGTGATGAAACTGACAAGAGTTCTTTTCCCCACCCTGATAGAAGCAGAGATCCCTGAAAATGGCTTGTCTTCGGCTCATCAGCAGATTCAAAGTCCACCCAAGCACGGAATGCTGACATTCTGAGCCTTACAGTGCAACATGCAGCCACTCTTGTCCTCTGAATTGCAGGGTAAAAATGCTTCCACATGCTCCATCTACCGAACAATCTAGCCATGTTGGATGCTTCATCAAGACCTTCCTTGGCTGCAACCAAAGCACAGAGTACATGATTAGAACAAGCAAGTTGAGAGTTGCCCTCAAAACTGAACATAAGCGGGGCCCATGGCTGAGAAGAGATTAATATGTGGCACAGCCTTCCTCTCATGATAGAAAACTGTCATGCCAAGGAAAAAGATGCATTTCAGGGAACCCTGAGGTTTTGGGAAAGACTTTATTGGGTTCTGACTCAAGAAGGTAATAGCAAACAAGCTGCCCAGAAAGAAATCCACTGTTCTGCCTCATTGCCCTGGAAGTGTTGCCTGTTTTACATAATTAATCTCCTCCTCCCAAGCTATGCATTTGTTCTAGTCAGGGGCTACTATGGTACTCAAATTCCTCTCTCTGAACAAGCTGAGTAGTTTCCCTGTATACATTTGCCCAGGAAAACATCCTTTCAAATCCCCTGTGGGATCGCCTTCCTTGCTTATCCATCCCCGCTTCCGAAGGCCAGTTCTTCCCCATCCCTAAAACCAGCAATAAATTCCAAAGTAAAAATGCATGTGTAAGCTCCAAGGAAAGATCAGCCCAAGGGGGGAACCAAACATACTACCAACACCTGACACCCATTTTAAAGCTTAACCAGATCACCACATTCCAATCTCAACAGAAAGATAATGTAAGACTTCTAAAAAGGCCTAGCCAGACCCATTTCAAATATTACTCTGTTGATGTGAATGCTGCCCATAAGACAACCCAGTGCCCATTAGAATGATTAAATGCACCTGGGCAGCCCTTTTCCAGAAAACAGGAGAGGACAGGGGTCTCTGGCCTGGCTAAGATCCACCTGCACCCTATGGACAATGTTTCACAAACATCCCTAACCGCACAGAGATGTACTCATTCTGGATTTTCCTAATGCTAAATGGCTCTTGCAGCTGCTATTTTCTGTTTTGGGAAAACACATAGGACCCGTGAGGGCAAATATCAGGTCCACGGGGTTGTTAACAGATTAGAAAAAAGATGTGGAAAGATTTCAAAGCATGTGCTGCCTGTTTACACTGGTGGTCCAAACTGGAATTGGGCTCCTCTGCATTTGATTTTCTGGGGGTGGGAGCTCCGTTCACATGGCTCCCACCCAGCATCTTGTTTAGTTCTGCTATCAAATGCGCACATCTTATAGCAGGTCACACCATGTACTGTTGGGTTCCAAACGGAGACCCTAAAGAGGGGGAAAGGAAGGAGCCCAGCTCTTACCATGAGTGGCGTCTCTGGTGGTTCACCACATGTGAACGCCGTGTGAACCTCTTCCCGCAGTAAGCGCACTGGTGGGGTTTCTCTCCCGAGTGAATGAGGAGGTGTTTCGTGAGGGTCGTGTTCCGGTTGAAGCTGTTTCCACACTCAGGGCACTGGTATGGCTTCTCACCCGTGTGGATCCTTTCATGCCTGATGAGGTCCCACTTCTTACGGAATCTTTTCCCGCATTCCTTACAAAGGTGCCGTTTTACTTCTGGGTCAGCTAGGATCCTGTCAAGGCCTTTGTCCTTCAGCACCCTCACTGAAAGACAGCTCTTCTGCTCCCTCCCTAGACTGCGCTCGCTCACGTATGCTCTTTTCAGGTCGGCTCTCTGGAAAGCGTCCTCTTTAAATCGTCCTTGAGGCCTCCTTCCTTGCTCTTCAGCCTCTGACTCTCCCTGGTGCACATCCTTGGCTCCAGTTCTGCTTGCAAAGTTGCTATCCGCTGGGAAGAAAACCATCCGATGAGTCATGTAAAGAAGCTAGTATGCTGCAGAGTGTCAGACAAGGGAGGCCTGGGTTCGAATCTCCACTTTACGGTGCAGCACCGTAAAGTAACTTTTGGCCACTTACTTTCTCCTGTTTCCCCCCTTCCCTTCTGTAACTTTCCCAATAAAAATGTGGAATAGGATCTATCCTTCACAGCATCTGAAGAAGTGAGCTCTGATGCATGAAAACTTGTATTGCATCAATGCTATTAGTCTTCAAAGCTGCCACCCGATCTTAGTTCACTTACTTTCTGTTAGCCTAAGCTATCTCACATGGTTGCTGTGAGGATAAACTAGATGGGGAAAGAACCCTTGATGCTACTCCAAGCAACTTGGTGGAATGGTGGGATAGAATGTAAATGTAAATGTGTGCGCGTGCGCGCGCAACATCCAGCATCCTGAGAAACTCTGTTTTAATTTTGTCAAAAGCAAATCTCTAAGCCTTTAAGGCATTTTGCGCATGTGCAAGCAATGCAGGCACTGTGCTACAGCAGCAGCTAAGGGCCTACTAGGGATATCAGCTTCTTAGGCATGATGATGTGGGGTGGAGTATTTGGGGCGCTACGTACCATACTGAAAACTCCCCTGGGACCTTGGCCCTTAATTTATAACCCCCCCCCCCATTCTAGATAAAGCACCCGCCCTACATTCCTACGGATAGCTTCCCTTTCCGTGCAACAACACGATGCCTTCAGGCTGCCGATTTTTCCAGGGCAAGGAAGCTCCATCCCCAGAACTTGCAAGTACCTTCTGAGCAGTTATCAGCTTGGTTGGTCTCCTTGGGAGGGTGTCTCTGTGTTGTGTCGGACAGAGCCTGATCTACAATAGGGGAGTTTATGATCACCATCTCAACTGGCACTGTTATCTGAAAAAATAAAACCATGGAAGATTAGGGTAGCTGAACCAGAGTGAGAAAGAGGGCTATAACTAAACTCAAGATGCAGCCCCTACTTTCCCACTATAAGCAGGGAATAGGTGGTTGGCACAGAAGCTAAAGACTGTGTGGAATTTGGCATCCAGAGAAGCCTAGATTTTGTGTTTAATGAAAGCCCTGTTCCTAGCCCTTGTGTTTGGAGAGAGGAGCTTGTATGGGCCCAAAATTTTGAGAAGACAAAGCACGAAATTTCCCATGATTTGGTGACAAGATTTCCCACAGGAATACTGAAACTAACAACCCAAACATTTACCATAAGGAGCGCAATGTGTGGGTGCATAATGGTGACAGTTCACAGAGCATATGGGTTGGATCCAACCAGCTTTTCTGCTGGAAAAACAAGGAAGGGGAGGTGGTGGTGACCTCCATTTAGCAGCCACAAAGGCTGCTGTGAAATCAAGGGACCTCCATGTACAAAAGCCACGTGCAACAGAGGCTGGATTAAGGAAAGGACCTGGGTGAGACCGAGTGAAAAAATTAGCTGGATCCAAGCCTGTTCCCAAAGGATTTCTTGCCCCCCCCCCCACAAAATTCATGACATCAAGCAGAAGCTTTCTGGCCTAGAGTGGAAATGTTTGGTTCGAGGAAAAGGTATGTGCAATGGGGGTGGGAAACGATAGTCACTGTGGTTCCACTTGAACCCTCGAGTGACACAACTGCACAGTCCATTGTGGGAAGAGTTAGTTAGCATACCCCTTCCTGCCATATTTGAATTGGAAAGCAACAGCCACCCAATTCTGGCTGAAGCTGCCACTTTCCTCATCCACCGCGATGGAGTTGCACAACTGTGAACAGAGCTCGCAATTCAGGTTGATACAAATGCACCACCATGTGTTTCTGCCTGCTCAGCAAGCCCTGCCTGTATTGGCCAAATGAAGCTGCCTTATCCTGATTCAGCCCATTGGTCCAGCAAGGTCAGTACTGTCTATTTGGACTGGTGGAGGCTCTCCAGGGTCTCAGGCAGAGGCCTTCCACCTCACCCCCTACTTCATCCTTTTAACTGGAGCTGCTGGGGATTGAACTGGGGACCTTCTGCATGCTAAGCTGATGTTTGGGCAGCACCCCTCCCCTAACAGCATTCCCTTCTTGCTACAGCTAAATCCCTCCTTGGCATCTCTCATCTACATTTACTACACCATCCTCCTTGCTGGCTTTCTCAGTATTCAAATCCATCCCTAATAGGTCTATTGTACTTCTGCTTGTTTGCTAGGAACACATTTTCACTCTCCTCCTCCTCTAACACCTCATACTCCACGTTTCTCTTGCATCCTGTATCAAGTTTCTAGTCCATACAATGAAGCTGCCTTCTACTGAGTCAGATGCTTAGTCTGTCCAGGTTAGTATTGTCTACTGGGGCTGGCGGTGGCTTTCCAAGTTTTCAGGAAGAGGTCTTTCCCATCACCTACAACCTGATTCTTATCACTGGAGATACCGGGGATTGAACCTGGGACCTTCTGCATGCTAAGCAGATGCTCTATCACTGAGTAAGAGCCCCTCCATGACATTTGGGTAGGTTTACAAACAATTTATAACAGCTTGCATACTCAAGGGAATTCATGCTGCTGAAAAGAGGGCATGGCAAATTATCTATCAATGGCTTGGATCCACTGTAATTTCTGTGGATGGAAGGGATTTCTTTCGACAGAGCTTCACTTCCCCATCTCCCCTGCTTGCTGATATCCAAAATGCCTCTTGAAATGTTGCTTCTGGGAGATAGACAACCCCCCCTCCCCCGAATAGCATGAGAGGGGAATTGGCAATCCCTCTTCCATTCAATGTATCCAAGTCACTCTGTTTAATCTTCTTTTTAAAATAGTTCTAAACAAAATGGTGACTTTCAGGGCTGCCCTGACAAGATCAAAACAGTTTGCTATCCTCCTGGACATGCAGTTCATGTTTTTTGCCTGATTCCATAACTGTCTATGAAAGCAGGAAAACCAATGAGACAGACAGACACCAAAGTTGCTCTCGGTTTCCTCTACAACAATTAGCGATTCCTTCTTGCAGATCAAAACTTGAACTCTTTGTACTCAAAGATCAGAATTTAGAAATTCCTCACCTGCTGTTCCCATCTCTCAGTCACTTGTCGTTCCTGTAAAAACTCCTCAGCCAGAGCCACTGCTCGGTCACAGGTCTCTGGCCCACGTTCTCTAATCCAATTTTGCATTTCCTGTGGCAGAATTACAAGGAACTGCTCCAAGATTAATAAATCCAGGATTTGCTCCTTGGTCTGGCTCTCAGGCCTCAACCAACGATGGCAAAGTTCCTGTAGTTTCTGGCACGTCCCTCGTGGCCCCTCAGCATCTTGGTAACAAAAATGCCTAAAGCCTTGGCGGTGTGTCTCTGTGGCCATGTAATTATCCAGCCTCAAAATGGCCACCTTCACCTTCCCGTAGTCACCCTTGTCTTTTGAATCCAGGCTAAAATACGCCTGTTGGGCTTGCCCACTGAGAACAGGCATGAGCCGAGTCACCCACTCTTCCCTAGGCCACTGGGAGGCATCAGCCACCCGTTCAAAACTGGTCAAGTAGGCCTCAGTGTTGCCTGCTTGAGTGAGAGGAGGCAATTGAAAATTGTCCCATACTGGGGCAATCACAGGAGTTTGCACCACCTCCAATACCCGTTGCCACTGGCAATCCCAGCTTGGAAACGGTTCCTCTACCAGCTCCTGCTTCACCCTTGGCACTGGAGCCCCTCGCAATATCTCCTCAGTAGCCCCAGATTGGATTGTAGAAGGGACTTTTCCATCATCTTCTCTCATGCTGTTGTCTCCTTGCGCTTGAGCCTCTAATTTCACTCGAATCGGCAACGGGAGTTCCAGTCCTATAGTTTCTTCTGGAGAAGCGGCCATTTTATGTTGGTGTGAGGATATTTTTTCCTCAGAAGACTAGTTGGCTTTATCACAGCAAGAGTCTTAGTTTCTTCTGCTGAAGAGAAACTGTCAGGCTTCTAACTTTCGTCTGTGGTTAGAGAAATCTGTGGCAAGGCAGTGCAGGCATGAGCCTGTCAGGAAAACAGAAGAGTATTAGTTTTATTTGAGCAATATACTTCGAGCACAGCTGTTCCTCTTGGGGTTATCACCTTTATTTCCTGCCCCTTCCCTCCGTGTTCCTATCCATTCCCACTGTATAAAAGGAAGAAAAAAAAACAGCTGCACACAACATGGGAGTTAAAAGTGAACAACTTCATGCACTTAATTTCTATTATTACTTACACAAAACTGTGTACTTAGCACCTTACAGAGGAAGATACAAACATTAATAAGTCTTGCCCCTCCAAGGAGCTGAGAGTCTAACACAGAAATTGGGCAAAACAAGAATATCAAGACAGAAGAATGTGAGCAAACACAATGAAACATATTTATTAATAATGCATTTGTACCATGCTTTCAGTGTATTCTGATCACTTCACAGTTATTGCTTTCACCTTTATTACAACCCTGCAAGATACACCAGTATTATGGTTGTTGTGGGTTTTCCGGGCTGTATTGCTGTGGTCTTGGCACTGACGTTTCGCCAGCAGCTGTGGCTGGCATCTTCAGAGGTGTCACTGTGACACTGAGAGATCTCTGTCTTTTGGTGCTACACCTCTGGAGATGCCAGCCACAGCTGCTGGCGAAACGTCAGGAACTACAATGCCAAGACCACGGCAATACAGCCCGGAAAACCCACAACAACCATCGTTCTCCGGCCGTGAAAGCCTTCGACAATACATTACACCAGTATTATCACCCTCATATTGTGGCGGGGACAGATAAAGTTCAGTGGCTTGCCTAAGTGCGTTTGCTATAGAGGCCAGAGAGAGGTAAAGTTACTCAAAGCTCTAAGCCAATCCGCTGTCCGTCTGAATGCTGCTAAAGACGTAAAAGACCTTGCGGTAAAAGGCTGCAGGCACATTCACCTCCACAGGGATCAAGGACACCAGAGAACAGCATTTCCTAAAACCGGAGGCCGCGCAGGTGCGTTGCTTGGACCGTTACAGACAAGAATCAAGTCTACTCTGGTCTAATGGGAGCCACCAATCCGTGTCCAGCGGTCTTGAGAACGCTGCTCCAAAGTGAGAAATGCACCGCTAACTCTGACTTGGCTCCCCAAGCCCCACAGGAAATGGACTCACCACTAAAGAGACCAAGCAAGAACCCCTTACGGAAAACTTCCAAGGGTCCACATGGCTCTGGAATGGAGGGAGGTAGGGAGCTCGGGGGTCTCCCTAGCTTTAAATCCCAACAGTCTTTGCTGTTCCTGTCCCCTTTTCACACCCACCCCATATCGAACTCACCCCCCGTGCACATCACAGCCTCTGTCTCGCTTTGCAGTTGCTATTTTTTTAAAAATCAATAAAGCAAAACCCAAATTCACTTCCTTTCACATTTTGGGCGGAAAAGGAAGCAAAGTGGCATTTGCCCCTCCCCCGCATAGCTCCAAGCCTTTCTAGGAGCGCGGCTGCAGCTTTGACTTCTTTAACCCTTTCAGGAACTCGAGGCTCCTGCAGGATGCAATCCTGTGCTCATTTGCTCGAGTGCCATTAAAGCACCAAGTGGAGTTTGCAGGCGCTTGCTAATAGAGATGAAGTGATTATATCCTCTGCTTCTTTAAAAAACAAGACAACGGGGCTACGGTATATCGAGCAGGTGCGTAGCAAAGAGGAACCACAGGCGGATGCCACCGTGTCTGCAAGTGACGAGCAAAGGCGTCACCTGTTGAATTGCTGGCTTGCATCTACGGAGGGTACCTGGTGGGGTTGCCAATTCCAGCTAAGGAAATTCCTGGAGATTCCTGGGGACTCAACAGGGCATAATAGAGCACATCCTCTAAAGCTGCCCTTTCCTCCAGGGGTACTGATCTCTGTCAATCTGGCAGCTGTCAGATTTCACCAGGATTTTCTAGCCACTCATACAATATGCTGCAAATCTGAGGTCAAATATCCTGTTCTGACAGAAGTGTTTCCCCAGTTTCTTATGTAAATCTGCAGCTTGTTATATGCTGCAATAATTGTATTTAAAATAGAAAAGAGTCCAGTAGCACCTTTAAGACTAACCAACTTTACTGTAGCATAAGCTTTCGAGAATCACAGTTCTCTTCTTCAGATGCATGCAGTTGCATCTGAAGAAGAGAACTGTGATTCTCGAAAGCTTATGCTACAGTAAAGTTGGTTAGTCTTAAAGGTGCTACTGGACTCTTTTCTATTTTTGTTACGACAGACTAACACGGCTAACTCCTCTGGATCTAATTGTATTTAATAACTCTGCGTTTTGTTATGTCCCAGACATAACATGAACTGAATTGGCGATTTAGATTTCTGTCCCCTAACTCGGTCTACAGATGTGCTTCCTTGTTCTTACCCAAAACAAAGAGCAAATCGTATCTGACCTCCATTTATTTGAAATGGTACTTTCTGAAACATTCAAGAAGCATCGGTTTTCTGTGTGCAGGGAGCATCCTTTGGGAAACAGCAGCCTTCTTCACAGGAGGATGCTTGGCTTGGAACCTTCTAACATTCTGGGGGATCTCCCAACATTCTGCGATAGGTCTTGGTCCCTGAGTCAGCCATTTCTTGTGGCACCCTCTACCTATTCTCAAATTCATAAGTGCCCACAGAGATTCTTCAGCAACGTAGGAGATCCCTAATACAGAGATTAGAGTGGTGGACAAAAGAGGTTTGTGTTCAAATCCCTACTCAGCTATGAAGCTCACTGAGTGATCTCAGGGGCTGGCCACTCTCATCTTAGCCAGCCTCACAGGGTTAGTGTGAAGATAAAATGCAGAGCCATGTAGCCCTGAGCTTTTTGGAGGAAAGGTAATATAAAACATTACAGATGGGTAAATAGCAGCTCTATTCATCCAGTCTCTCAAAGAACCAATGCTAAAGTCAGCTTCCACACTACCATCCTGGCACAGAGTGAAAGTGCTGGCCTTAACAATCATTGTCAAAAGCTTTATAAGATCAACAGTCTGAATGAGCGTGAGCTGTTCCATTTAGTATGTCATTTGATACATTTACTGAATAGTAAAAAAGAAAGCAGAAATGCTGGGTGAAAGAGGTACAAGGAGATCGACTACGGTAAGAAAACATATTGTTGGTCATATCGCATATAATTTTTAATCCCTGATGTTGTTTGTATATGCTTTTTCACTTTTATGTAAGAAAGACAAGTATGTGCAAAACATACATTTAGTACACAAGATGGACAGTGAATAAAATAAAAAACCTCCCCCCGGTTTAAAATAAAATAAAAACCCACATCAGAATGTAGGAATGTTCTCAAGTGGCATTTAACCCGTTGATCCTTCAGTTTAAAAAAATCAGTTTATCTAGGGATGGAAAGAGATCTAGAGATCCAGAGTGGAAAATTCCTGGAGATTTAGGGGCTGGATCTTGGAAAGGGTACGGTTTGTTGAGGGGACGGAGCTCAGCAGATATAATGCCCTAGAGTCCACCCTCCAAAACAGCCACTTTCTCCACGGGAACTGTTCTCTGTGGCCTGGAAATCAGTTGTAATTCCGGGAGATCTCCACCCACCACTTAGAGGTTGGCAACCTCAGTTACTGCCCAACCAGTCTTGGCTCCCGGTGTACGTCTTCGTTCCCCAGCCAATATTAGATTTTCCTCTTAAAAAATCATTTCAGATGAGTAGCTATGTTAGCCTTTAAAATCAAAACAAAACAGCAGTCAGGTGGAACTTCAAAGAAGAGCAATATTTATTCCAGCATAAACATTTGAGAATCTTGGCGCTCCCGCATTGGAGCTATTCTGACACGAAGGGGTTAATTTCAGGCACCGCCTCCTGGGGTGGAGCTAGGACAGGAAGAATTCTGGGGGTCATTGCAGGAGCTACTGGAGGGTGAGTTAGGATGGTCGCCTGGGCGAGGAAGGGGGGGGGGGAATTCCATGGGCTAGAAGTGGGAGATTCTGGAAGTCAGAATCTGGGTTTGCTAACTGCACACACTGCAGGTTACAAGGCAGATTGTATGACTAACATGCATCAGCCACAAGCAGGCGAATTGCCCCTTCCGAATCTTTAAGTACACGTTTATGGGGAAAGTGAGAATTCTGATGCACGCCTATTATCCAATGCTCGTGAGTTCAGAAGCAGGGCTAGATAATTATTTAAGGTTTCTTTACTGGAAGGAGAGGAATGGATATGATTTTTGTGCCTGTGCGTGCCTTTTAGTAGGCTTAAACTCACTGTCTTGCAAATGTGATTCATTTATTTAAAAAACCCATTTTCTTATACCTAATTGGAGTTTGCTCTGATCTGGATAGCCCAAGCAAGCCGGATCTCGGAAGCTAAGCAGGGTCAGCCTTGGTTGGTAATTGGATGGGAGACCTCCAAGGAAGACCAGGGTCTCAGAGGCAGGGAATAGTAAACCACTTCTGTCTCTTGCCTTGAAAACCGCAGTAGGGGGGTGCCATAAGTCAGCTATGACTTGAGGACACTCTCCACCACCACCAATAGGAGCCCATGTAAAATATGGGGGTTCTATGTTGCATTTCGTGACACTGGGTTAAAACCAATGTGTTGACTGTCCTTTATTTGTTGCTCTGGAGCTGTGTGAAAAGGGAAGCAGTTTAAGGCATTGGAACCAGGAGGTCTAGAAATCTAAAACATTGTAAGGAAGAAAGAGTTGGTGCTGTGCTCTTTGAAGATCTTCCTGCACAATCAGTTCAAGCGAGTGTTTGTTAAGCTGTGTTGAGAACTGCTAAACACTGCCTCCATTTCCCCTTCCCTGTTGCCTAGGAAAATCTTGCTTCTCATTTGATGTGGTTCAGGAGTTCCTTCCTTCTTCATTTAGTGGATTAGAGTTTGTGTTCTAATATCTTTTGATTGGTTTCAAGATCTTTGTGAATTGATTTCTATTTATTTTTATATACAGAATGTAACAGTAATGTTTAACTCCAATTTAGTGCTTTCTTAGCATTCAAATTACATTTATGATTTCGTTATTCTCACAACAGCCCTGTAAAGTAGACCAATATTATTGTAGATAGAGGTTGCTAGGGCGCTTAAATAGCAGAGGCAGGATTTGAAGCAAGGCATTCCTGCTCTTTGCTAGGCTGTTCGCAGCACCTCCTTTTATTTAAAGTGGGAAACTTGAAATGTTCTAATACGGTATACTAATGGATGACCTATTCCATAGATGGTCCTTTTCATGGGTGTAATGTCCAAGATCCAATTACATACCTCTTTTTGTCTCATCCAAGCTATGTCTGTAGGCTTCACGCTTACGCGGGTGAATGCCCTCTTTCGCCAACATCTTTGGACGTTCCTGGACCATCCCAGTTGTACCATCCATGCCTCTTGCTCGGTGTTTGCTGGACACAACAAGTGGTCCAAAGTCAAACACGTCAAGGGACCCAAGGATACTGCTCGGAGCCGTGCCTTTCAGAAACTCAGCATGATGATCCGATTGGCTGTAAAAGGTACAACTCTAGTCCCCCCCCTACTTCTGTTAAATTTTTTAAAATAAGAGCTAAGATTTCCAAGAAACCAGGCATCTCTGCTGATGAGAACCAATGGAAGACATTTCTTTCTTGTGGTAATCCTCATTCTAGTTCTTGCTGTCCACTCTGGATGGCCAGGTTGGTCTTGGTCCAGAGAAACATGGGTTAGCATCTTTGTTCACCACTGAAACTTGTTGGGTGGCTTTGGGCCTGTCACATCTTTAATGTTGACCTCGCCTCCCAATCCGATCCCCTTTAAATCTCCCATGAAAGCAAAAGGCAAGGTAGTGTTATCAACTGTATCGCCATTCCACCCACTGTGGTAAGTAGATCCACCTATGTCCCATATTGCAGGTGAGGGGGTAGCAGTGGATGACTGGATTGGGGAGCTGTTGCTTTCATGAGAAATTTCAAAGTGCACATCTAGTTTATGTCTGGTCTATGGAGAGGCAACCCTATGGTAGTTCACCTCCCAGGATGATTGTGAGTATAAAATGGGGAAAGCTCATTTACCGTTGTTCGGAGCCCATTAGAGGAAGGATGGGATGGAGGCACAGTTAAGAATTATGTTCAATTTCTAGTATGAGTTTTAATCTGTTAGATTAGCATATATTTGCACAGGACTAGAACAATAGCTTTGAAGGGAAAGCAAGTTAGTTTTTAAATTACACAAATTGTACCATGCACTGTCTTAGAAAAGGCAATCCCTTCTCTGTGTGAGCAAAGGGGGGATGCCTTTTCTAAGATGTTTGCCCTCTGCAGAGTTTTAAAGTAGTCATATGTAAAAATAATTTTTAAGAAGGAATTTGCTGCTGGATTAATCTTTGTGGTTGAATAATAGGTTTTTAAATTGGTTAGTCAAACTGATCATCGGTTGATTAAAAGCTGGCGATCTAATAATAATCTGCTCTCTCTCTTCTTGCATTGCTTTGGCAGAAGGAGGTCCCAATCCAGAGTTTAACAGTAATTTAGCCAACATTATTGAGCAATGTCGGAGCAGAAACATGCCAAAAGCCTCCATTGAAGGAGCTATTGCTGGCGGGGTAGGTTTCTGAACTGCTTGGCTTCTTTTTTGAGAGTGCTGTGCTTTGAGAGAAGGAGAGTGATAACAACCTGGTAATGATCAGAAAGGACTTATTTACTATGTATTTACTACACACACACAAAATGAGAAATTAGCATGGTTGCTACGCTTTAGGAGACAAACAGTGCTGAGGACATCAGTTGAAGGAATAAAAAAAGAAACTGGGAAGAGGGGATTGGGGACATTGGTCCGCTCAAGCACCTAGATTTCTTATTTTTTAATTTACCCCTCCCCCCATTCTCTATGGAACATGTAATTAATAAATGTATAGTTAGAAGCCAGAATCTCCCAAAGGAAATTCCGGATAATACATGCAGGGAATACAGAATATGGATATGGAAGTATTTGGAATTGCATTACCGTTCAGGGGTGGTCTGTAATCCTTAATATTGTCTCAATAATCCCCCCCTTTCTATTTATTTGTCTTGGAGGAAAAATGAGACACACACACACACACACACCGCAAATTCCATTTGACTGCTGAGAATACAAGTCTTTTATTTTAAATTGCATGACATTATGAAGTAGTCTTATACCAAATTGGAACATTGGTCCATCCAGCACCATATTGTCTGACAGGCAGTGTGTCTTCAGGGTCAAGGGCAGAGAAGGGCATTTTTCACTGCCTGAGATTTTTTAACTGGAGATTTCAGGGACTGAAAGGAGACCTTCTGCCCACAGAACATGGGTTGGATCCAGCCACCTTTTTTGCTCCATCTTGGCCAATTCCCTGCCTCAGTACAACCTCCATCCCTCTTGGCTTCTCTCCTTGCAGGCCTCATGATCCCCATTTTGAGTTGTCTTCCCTTAGTCACTACTTGAATCTAATCCCAGCACTGAGCCTTAACGATGATATGGATTAGGCCTGAACACAAGGACGGGCATCGTATTGAGCTCCTCTAAAGAAAATACTGTTTTTTACTCTTTGCAGGATAGAACTAAATCCTCCTACCTGTTGTATGAAGCACGAGGCCCTGGCGGCTCCTCCTTTCTTATTGAGATACTGACAGACAACACAAAGAGGTCTTTCCATGATATTCGACGGCTTCTGAGCCAATACGGGTTAGTCTGGTGTGCAGAGGGCTAGCTCTGGCTGAGGTCTGAAGTGAGAGCAATGGCAACAGCTGAGAAGGAAGGCCTCCCACTGTTTTTAAAACTGGGAATGAAGTGTGTGTTTAAGACTGCAAAAAAATAGCACCCCGGAGGCGGGATATCTTGCCTCCCCCTTTCCTGCATCACAACTCAGATCTGAATTGTAACCTACACCTTGGCTGTTATTTGTATTTTTAAAAGCATCTGGAGAGTCATTTATTGGTCTGCTGTGGTCATGTTTGGTTTGATCCTTATAGGCACAGTTTCTCTGGTTGTCTTTTGGATTGAGGTATGTGTTCGTGTGTGCATGTCTAGCTGCTCACTAGACTAAAAGAGAGAATATTGGGGTTTTTTCCTGGTTTCCTATTGGAGAAGGGGAGAGACTGCAGTTTGGAGAAGTTGAATACTAGCAGGAGATTGGAAGTGAGATTCGTAGATATTTGGAGAAAGGCAATCAGACTCCATGGTGTAGTAAGGGGAGGGGGGGATTTTCCTTTCCAATGTTGTAATTTTTAAGAAGTGTGCAAGAGGCCGACCAAGACACTGCTTCACTTACCCTAAGCCATAACTTTCCCACAAGCCTCATAAGAAATATACAGCAAAGAGGACAGAAAGGAAAGGCATTTCAGAATGGAGAGAAGAAAACACAAAGGGCAGGAGCTCAGTCCGGACAGTTGTTAAAAAATAACCCACGAACGTTCACTAAGTAGAAGGAAACATTTCAGGAGATTTCCCCATTATGAAACCTCTTTTCCTAGCCATTTTTTCTTCATCCTTCCCTTTGCTCAGCTCAGCAGGACAGTAGCTAGACTCCTGACGCTGAGAGATCTCTTTAGGAATGGAGATCTCTTTTGGAAAGGGAGAAACTTTTAGTACATGAGAAAAACACCAGAGTCCACGTTCTCTAGAGAGGCTGACATCTACAAGAATAAACATGTTGGGCGGGTATGTAGGAGAACATAGGAAATCTACCCCTCCCCTCGCCATAATGGCAGTTTAGAGAGAGAATTGTGTGCCATGAGCTTGTAAGGTATAGATATGTGGAAGTGGGACTTTTGTCTTCTTAGGGAAATGAGTCCTCTCAGCAAATCATATTCCTCCTGTGGTAATAGTTTTGCCTATAGCTAGAACTTATTTGATGGAGCCAGGCTGCTTCTACACATGTTGGATAATGCACTTTCAATGCACATGAGTCATTGGTCGTAGTTGGATTTTCTTGTGCAAAACTGAAAAATTCCATTGCAAATGATCCCTAAAGTGCATTATCCAACATGTATGGAAGCACTCTGGCCAGTGTGGTGAAGTAGCTAAAGTATGCAGTTAACTCTGGGTTCAAGTCCCCACCCTACCACGATGATCCCAGGCTGACATTAGGCCAGTCACACACACACACAGTTTCACTTATATTGCAGAGTTCCTGCAGGTTAAAGGGAGGGTCCCTAAGGAACAAACGGCAGACAAAATCAAATGGATGAAGAAAATTAAATGATTCTTCGAGACTGGTTCCTAGATCTTGTGGTCCAGTCCCATTTATTTTCATATCCTATTGGGTTTCCTGCAGAGCAGCCCTTGCTGATGGAGCTCGGCATAACTTTGAGAAGAAGGGCATTATTGTGGTGAACATGAAGGACCAGTCTGGTAATTCTGTCAGCTTGGAACGGGCACTCGAGCTGGCTATCGAAGCTGGTGCTGAAGATGTTCAAGAAGAGGAAGATGAGGATGAGAAAATGATGCTTAAGGTGAGATCAGACACCGTTAGATGTGGGATAGAGATGCAGCAGCATGCTTTGCTGGGGTTGAGTGTAGCTGTGCTTTGACTTTAAAATACCACTCCCTTTTCTCAGAGGACCAAAGGGGCCTTCTTTCTAAGCTGCCTCATCCCTTCCACTCCCCCCCACAAGAATAAATACATTTTTCAGATGTGCATATTTATTCACTTGATAGTCCACCTTTCTCGCTGAGACTGAAGGCAGAATACAAAATTTTAAAACGATGCAATAAACATGCATACCCATACAATAATGCAATAAGGCTGAATTATAAATTAGAAAAGAAATGCAGTAGAACCAAGAAAATACGTACAGTAAACAGTGCAATCACGTAGTCCTATTTTCTTTATAAAACAATTTTGTTCTAGAGGCAGCAGAACTCTCCTCCCTCTTTTGCCAGTTCTTTCTCCTCTCCCCTAGAAAAAAGCTGTTCCTCTCTTGCCCAGGATTCCTTGTTCCCCAAGTTTCCACTAGATCCCTTTTCAGGGTATCAAGGATTTCTTCCTCCCAAACCTTTGCTGCTTCCCAGGGACCTGAACTAAACAACGTTCACGGCTGCGGTCAATGATTCCATGTTTGTTTTGGAGGTTGTAAAGGATTTGTGGGTGAATTTCTTTCTTCCTTCCCCTGTTTTGTTCCAGTTCATTTGCTCTGTGCCTACCTTGCGGCAAGTTCGTGAAAAGCTGAATGCAGTGGGCCTCTGCTCACATTCGGCCAGCCTTGAGTTTGTCCCGACTATTACTACCCAGCTGTCAGATGAAGAGATGGATCGGGCGGCACAGCTGCTACAGGCACTCGGAGACTGTCTGGATGTTGTACAAGTATATGATAACATTGCCTAAAATTAGAGCACATCTTTATAATACGCCCCCCTCTCTCTGACTTGCCAAAAATTTACAAATTGAGTGTTTGATCTTTCCTTGATGCCAGATATGGGCTGCCTCTTTTACCTGTTAAAATTTACAACAGTGGGTAAGGGTTACTGTTTGCTCCCTTGGGTTTCTCTCACAGGTACCATACTTCACCTTAAGGCAGGCCCACCAAATGTAACAAATTGCATCAAGGAATGAAGTGTGAATGGTGGGGGAATGTCAGGTACAGGCTCAAGGCCCTATTCGATGCACTTCTGCCTGGCAGGACAGGGAGTTCTGCCAGAAAGGCCAAAAAGTCTCTGGTTGAGACTTATGGTGTTCCCTGGTAGAGCACAACAACGGCAGCCACATTAACAGCGTTTCCAGCTTACCAATGACCTAGCACAGCTTCAAGGATGGCAGTGAACTGAAGGTATTCCTGAGCCAGAGATTGGTGTCACCGTTGAATTGCTTCCTGCGCTGCCCAAACCATCACAGGATCATTCACTTCTTAAATTTTCCTTCCGATGTTATTTCTCTGTGTGATCGACTGGTGACCATGCAAAATACATGCTTTTGACAGCATTAATGTATGCATGCATTTGGAAGGTACACCTTAACTGGAAGAGGGGAGTAATTGGAACTTGTATGCAGAGGCATTTTTGGTTTTCAGGGTAGTGAATATGTGTGTAACAAATCCTCTTTGCTTTCAATGGGAGACTTGTATATTGGCAATGTTCTCGTTTCAAAAGAAATACTCAGGACTTACATCTGAGCAAGAGCACTCTAAAGAACCACCTTCAAACGAAAGGCCATTTTGCTTTCCAAATTCACTAGAATGTTTAGGGAGGCAGGTTTTGCAGATTTCTACTCTTGTCTTCTGTCGTATCCCCAAATGTATCCCTTCCACAGTACGGTGCAATGTTGACAGTGTTGGACTAGGATATGGCAGAACTAAGTTTGAATCCCCACTCTGCTATGGAAGCCTGCTAGGTGACCTTGGTCAAATCACGCAGGCTAATCTATTTCACAGGGTGGTGGTTGTGAGGATAAAATGGAGGAGAGAATAATGCTGTAAGCTGCTTTTGGGTTGCCAATGGGGAGAAAAGCAGAGTATAAATATCCAAGTTCTGTGCACACTATATAGTCTCTGCTCTGGAGTGCGCTTCCTCTTACGCTAGCTAGCACTTCCATTTCACAATGATCGTTGAAAACCACCAGTCTTATGCAAACAAGAGTTGCTAGCACAAGAAAAGCATGCTCTACAGCAGAGACAATGTAGAGCGCACAGAACTGGTTCATAGGATCTAAGCCCAAATAAATCCTTTCTATAGGAAGTGGAAAGTCACTAAGCAGGTGTCTCTGTCAGTGCTGTTATCTGGGGCAAGAGCTGTATGCATTCCTGACAGCAAACAAACATTTGCTGTTTGGATTAGGGAACAAAAAGGGCAGACTGTACCCTTTCTAATGACAGAGAAGAGCCATGGAAAAACCCAGTTATTTGAGCATGGGAGGGAGCTTTTGAATTATTTTGGGCCTCCACTAATTCCTGGCTTCCAAGCAACCTTGGCAACACCAATGATGGCTTGTCCACAGCTGGAAAAGAGTAAAAGGCAAGTTATATGTAGATAATTTCAATGAAAAGAGGGATTTAGTTGTTCAGAACATGTTTCATGGTGGATAGGTCTAGCCAATGGCTACTAGCCATGATGACCTTCAGGGCATCTGATTGGCTGCTGTGTGAAATGAAGCTAGATCAGTTGGGCTATTGGTCTGATCTAACAGGGCACCTCTTATGTTAATTTCTAAAGTATTTGGACAAGTTTCAGAACTTTCGTGACAATCTGAAACATATACGTCCCACACATTAGCATGGTAACACATCAAAAAACGGCCCAGCCATGCCACGCCATCCTGTAACCATCAGTTCTTTGTCTCTCACAAGTCACCTCTTGCATCCTAGAACAGCCATGCATGCCTTGGTGGTTTTACCAACACTGGCCTCAGGCCTGGCTTGGAAAAAAGAAAAACCAACTAATCATGCTGAAGCATGGGAGCAGGAGGTGGGGGGGCTGAATGGTTAAGCAGGGTGACACAATTCTTTTTCTGAGTCTATTACGAGTCTATGGGAAACTGCACAGTTTCCTGGCATTCGCATGGTTACACACAGACATTTGTAAAGCCAGAGGGGAAGTTTACACAACCTTTTTCCTATCCTAAATCATAATTCTCCTGTGAAATCTGAAGCTTGACCACATCAGCAAATACCCATGCTTAACTCAGATTCAAAGAAGATACCAAATCTGTATCAGGTCATGGGGATGTATTTACAAAGCATTTTTACAGAAAGGTAACAGTAAAAGCACCAGGGGTTTCCCCCCTATAGTTAATTTTATTAATAAATGTTTGAAGAATTTGTCTCAAGAATCTGTTAAAGTAGGTATACCACTATCTTATAACTATCTGCCTCTGCAGACCATGTGAGCCACTCTCCAAATTGTAGGACAAGCAGTTTAGGACGTTCATGCAATTTTCAGCCACAGAAAAGTTTAAGGGCAGTAGGGGATACCTTCTGCTCCACGGTGCACATCTGGAAAAATTTAGTCAGTGTCACTTTCTGGACTCTGGGGAATGGGGGACCCCCCAGATGGAGCACATGGCAGAAAGAGTTCTGCATATCCGTTACCACTGGGGGGAGAAGGAGTGGTTGCTGGGAAGTCCAAGCCCACAGGCCCGGCCAAGCCTTGGTTCTGGAAAGCCTCGTAATCGGTGCCAGGGTTTCCTGAAGGTAACCCCTCGGGTGGTGGCCCATCTGCTGGGCGGCACACCTCAAAGCGGAACCAGCGGTAACCAGCACACTTGCGTGCCCCTGGACAGCTCTGGATGAGATGCTGGATGGCTGGGTGCGAGAGACCAAAGAACTCAGCACCTGCTGGATCCAGCTGTGCTGCACCCACAGCTTCCAGGAGCTGAGCATGACAGGCGTCAGGTGTGGGGCCAGCAACAACACAACCTGGCTCATCCTCAGGTGCAATTTCAAAGCGTGGCCCAGCACCGCCATCCTTGATCTGGCAGGTATAGAGGCAGCGGCGCACCGGCCTGCGGGCACTAGCAAAGATCCTAGTGCTGCAGTACCCAACAGGGTAGATGGCACTCTCTGTGTGGAATCCAGGACGGTCAGAGACAATTTCACCCAGGCTGTAGACAGTCAGTGAACCCAATGTAATGGGAAAAACAGGACGGCCAGAAGGATCTAAGGGAAGCGGTGGAACCAGCCTGCGGACTCCCGGCTCTGTTGCTGCCCTACGCCTGGATGCTCGACCATTTTCTTTGCCTTTGCGCTCTCGGCGTGGCTTGCGGATAGTTGGCTCGTCTGGGGAGGGCTGTGAAACAGCAACTGCAGCGTGCACAGGAGACTCATCGTCAGCTAGGGCTTGGGCTTGCAATAACCGGGCGAGCAGGAAACGGCGCTCTTCCCGCACACGCAGGTATTTTGCCTCAAGCCGGGCAATCTCATCACACAGAGCTGCGTTCTCATAAACGAGTACCTTGGCTGCACGGCGCAAACGCTGGAACTTCAAACGATAGCGCTCACCTTGATTTTTCCGTGGAGCTTTCTTCATTGTGAGGCAAGGGCTAGGCAGTAGGTTAACAGACCTGACGAGGGAAGAAACCTAGGGAAGAAAACAGTCGTAAAGGTGGTTTCAGTATGGATTTTGTTTCTATGCCAACCCTATTTCTCAAAATGCAAACACTAAAGTATTAAAAACTCAATACAGTAAGGATGTACCTACTATAGTTAGTTTCAGCAGATGGCTGTGCTGGTCTGCAGTAGAAGAGCAAGAGCTGAGTGCAGTAGCATCTTAAAGTCCAACAAGATTTATCTGAGTCCAGTAAGCTGTTGAGAGTCATGCTCCCTTCAACAAATACCTCTTGAAAGCTTATACCCTGGAAATCTTGGTTTTTTAGGTGCTACTGGACTCAAATCTTGCTCACCATACCAGCCAATAAAATTTTTACCTCCTACGTTTCTTCTACAGATTTATTCAGACAGGATCCTTGTAATCTAGGCACAGACCCAGGCCTGCTTAATTTCAGCAAGGCTGAATATTTGGATAATTTCCAAATATCCACTGAGCATTTTGTATCTCCACGTCTCAAGAGCAACATCCTCAAGTATGTAAGCATCAGAATGGTTTATCCAGACGGGCTTCTGCTTGCACGTGATGCCCGAGGTTGGATTCCAAGATACCCCGGAATTTTAAAAATACCTGGGAACGCTCTTCTCCAGAAAGAAGCAACGGGAAATTCAGATAAATGGAAGGCATGGCCAGTTTCTACATGGGGTTCAGAGTTAAGCAGATCTCACCTTCCCGGGCAAATACTTCAAGATCGCGCGCAACACAAGCCCATCTCGCCATGCCTGCCTTTGGCTTCTCACCACTGGCCCGCAGCTTCTTCCTTCTTTCTTCAGCTCTAGCAGGAACCGGAAAGCGCAACAGCTCTGAAGTCCCCGCTGCCCGGTGGCTGCGTGACGCGTTCCTGCCCAGACTGCAGGGAAGCCTGGACGGGTTGGGAGAAGCGAAACATTCCTGTGCTGTCAATAGATGCAAGACAATGTATCGCACCTCAAAGCAGTACGTGCTAAAATGTTCAGAAACAGGGTTTTTTTTTAAAGGCCGCCGGTTGCCAACCTCAAGGTAGTAGCTGGAGATCTCCCGGAAGTATAAATCAGTTCCCCTGGAGGAAAGGGGCGGCTGTAGAGGGTAGAATCTATGGCACTATACTCCACTGAGGTCCCTCCTCTCTCCAAACCCCCTCCCTCCTCAAGCTCCACCCTTAAATTTCCAGGACTTTCACAACCTGGAGCTGGCAACCATAGCAAGGGTTTGAGAAGCTGATGTTTGAACCTTTGGGTTTTTTTTCTGCGATGCAAATCGAGAGAATGGAAAAGGTGGAAGGGATTCTAGGTTTGGAACCTGCAAGGTTGTTTTCATCTCCTTTGGTATCAGATCATTCGAAATCGTTTATTTGCAAGGACTAGGATGAAGGAAGGGGGGCAGTTTTTGCAATAGCTGCTCAGATGGAGAGGGTAATGTGAAACCTTGCCTTCCCCCCACCCAGCTGCTCAGTCTTCCTGCAGTCCGTTAGGCCTTTCCCTTGGAAAATCTGTTAAGATTTTGTCCACAAAAGATAAAATCAGATTTTTTTAAAAAAGATATTTAAAATTAAGCTTTCTCCACTATTTTGAAAATACAGCTGAAATTTTGTTCTTAAGAAGGCCAGTTGAACTTACATCATTAGGAGGCAGATGAAACATTTTAAAGGAATTAAAGATGTAATTATATGGCACTATGTATGATACATAGTCTACCTACCTACCTATGAATGATATACTTTTCTGGTATTTTTATGATACAGGCTTTATGAATCTGAAAAGAAAGTTTTTTAAAAACATAAAATAAAAATATGTTGAAAGTAATGTAAGCAACTATTTTTGAGGGAGCATTTTTGTGTTGGTGCAAAACAAATAGGGAAGTATGAGCAGTATTCTAACAAAATGGCTTTATTCAATATTAACTTTATTATTGTCAGGGCAGCTGAAAAGGAACTGTCTCCTGAATCCTCCTCTGCCAACGCTGTTGTCAAATATCTGCTGAATATTTCATAGGCAATATTTATAGACAACTAAGGAAGCTTGTTTCTATTTCATAGATGCAGAGGAGTTAGCCATGTTAGTCTGTAGTAGCAAAATCAAAAAGAGTCCAGTAGCACCTTTAAGACTAACCAACTATTTCAGCATCCCATCTTTGCTATGTAACAGCCACCAATATTTAATATTTCACTTTTGGATTCTGATAGTATTTTTCAGTACAAGATGCTTTGAATGGTAGTGAGAGTTATCCATCTACTTGGGGGAGAGTGCTGTTTCCTCCTTTCCTAGGGACAAACTTCCATTTACCAGAGATTGAATCTGTTATCCCTCTCTTCTCTTTCAAGTTAACTCAAAACTCAGATTTCTTTTTTTTTTAAAGGCATGGCAAGGCTCAAAATGGCCTGCAAAAGCCACACTTCCTGACCTGACAACCCCTTTCCATCCCAGACAGAGGAGCATGGCTGGCTGTAGCCTTAAGAACTTCTATCTAATTCAGTGTCATATCACAACTAAAAGAGCTGTGGCTATACCTTTCCTTCATGAATTTGTGTCATCTTCTTTTAGAATCATCTAAGCTGGCGGCTGCTACCACATTTCCTGACAGTAAGTTCCATAAACTAGGCACAGAATGCTCATGTTTGGGTGGGTAACAATGTAGGGCTGTAGTAGAATAGCATGATTGGAGTCCAGTGGCACCTTAAAGACCCACAAGATTGTTTCAAGGGTGTAAGTTTTCAAGAGCTGGAGCTCCCTTCTGTACATAACAAGGAGGAGTGGAGCTCCCTATCCCAGTCAGGAGGTGGGAGGGGTGAAGCAAAGAAGGGAGGGTCAGGATGTAAACGTCCAATTTGATTGGAGCAGGAATTAGCTTTTTTTAGTGAGATAAGAATCTCAAGTCTCTCTTCAGCTCCGGAGGTTCCATTGTTTTCAATTTGTAAATGAACTCAAATTCAGCAATCTCACATTGTAATCTGCTCTTGGCGCTTCTTTGTTTGAGGAATAGGATGCTCAGAGCCAGAGGCAGTTTCCTCTTTTCAAGAACTCCAGAACTGACTTTCTTCTTGAAAAGATTAAGGAGTGGAGTTTAGCGGTCAAGCCTCAGAGAGTCAGACCAAGGGGCCTTTGGAGTCTGGGCGCTGATCTTTTGGAACGACCTGTTTGCAACTCCCTACTCTCAATGGGATCCGGTTTTCTTCCCAGCGTCAAAGGCGCCCAGATAAGTCAAACCGTCTTTCTGCCCCGAGGCATCATTTTATCCGGCACAGCAAGCTGAAGACAAGTGGGCGGAGGAATGAGTTGCCCAAGGTCGTTTGAACAGCCACGTGTCTATTGGGCGCTTAAAGGGCTGCCAGAAGGGCAGGATTCGAGTCCGGCGGCCCTTCCTTCCCGCCCCGGCTCTTGAGATCCCATTTGGTTTTGATGGGAAGTCCTTGCCACCGTTGCCGTTTTCCCTTCTAGAGAATCTCCGCGCCGACTTGTGTGCGCGCAGCGCTGGCGAAGCGAGCCGGTCTCTGCTGGCGACTGGCCTGCCTGGTGCGCGCGGCCGAGGGGGGAGTGGAGCCAAGCCAGGCGGGCCGGAGGAGGCGGAGGCGGAGCTGGGCCTGGCGGTGTATTGTCTGCAGGGCTTAACCCCTCGCGTGCTGCCTGCAGACGGCGCGGGAGGGAGCGCCCGGGGGCTATGGAAACGGTAAGGGGTGGGGGAAGCTGGCTCGCAGCGGGGGAAGAAGGCGAGAAGCTTGGGGGGCCCCGCGCGGCTCGACGGCGAATTTGGAGAGGAGCAGGCCGGGCGCTGCTCGAGGGGCGAGCAAGCGGGAGGGAGGGGCGCGCACAGCAGGCACGGATCTCGGCGAAGAGGCTGCTTAAAGGCGAGAGGGACTCCAGCCCTGGGCTCCGAAAGGTGGGACGGGGGGGAAGGTGCGCCCCGAGGGGGCATGGAGCCGCTGCGGCCGTGCGCTCCGGCGGGCGAGGAGGCTGGCTGGGAGAAGGTGGCGCCTGGCAGGAGAGTGAGCGCCTTGGCACGCGGGGATTGGGAGCCCTGGGCAGTGAGAGGGGCAAACAATTGTGGAAGAGGAGAAGACGGAGACCCCAGGTTTCCTAGGGGGGTTGTCGGGGGTGTGAGGCGGACGGATGAGGGGAGACCTTGGAGTGAAGAGGGCTGCTCCCTTTAGGCCTGGGGGGCGCCTCCATGACCCTGAGGCATGCGTGTGCCACTGCAAACCTAAGCAGACCCAACAAGATTTTCAGAGTATAAGCTTTCGAGATTCAAAGCTCCCTTCTTCAGATCTGAAGAAGAGAGCTTTGAATCTCGAAAGCTATCTTCTGGCTCTCTAGGGTGCCACTGGACTCCGATCCTGCTGTTCCACTGCAGACCAACACGGCCACCCGCTTGAAACGAAGCGAACTCAGTGTCCATTCCCCTCCTTTGAGAAAAGAGTGTTTTTGCCTGTGGGAGACACTTTCCTCCGAGAGGGCGTGCCTTCGCCACTCCGGCAGCCCCGGCACGGAGTCCATAGAAACGAGCGAGCTCTCTCACTCTAGAGGTGGCTCACGGCACAGCCAGCCCTGAACAGTTACACTTGTCGAAGCTCCTGGACTTCGATGGATCGAGAAAATTACAGCTATGCTTAGAGCTACATCCCTCTCCCTCCGCCAAGGGGATTTTTGCCTCATCTTAGGCGCAAGTGGGTGATGAATGTATGAGGAAATGGTTGTCTGTCCTCACTACCTTTCGACCCTGGGAACGTGTGTGCCTTTGCTCTTGCGTGGGACTGCCTGCTTGCTCACTTTTGTGCCTCCTGCAAGAGAGAAAACTTGGATAGGCCAAGTTGTACCATAATTGTATGAACTTGGGGATCTTTCTTGTCTAGCAAGATCCTGAGCCACTACTGCATAATGCTTACTTGGCTTTGTTCCCTGCCGCTGATCTTAACTCTTCTCCTCCCAAGCAGGTGGGATCAATAACATACCCAGGCTTTCCAGAGGAAGCTGAAAGCAATGACCCGTTTCCTGTGGAGGAGGATCCTGACAACCCAAGGTAAAACCTTGTTTCTTTTTTGCCTTCAGTTATCATCCCACTGGATCTTCCCTCTTATGCACAATTAGTTGTGCACAATTATTTCAAGGTGCTGGTACTGACCACTGAAGCCCTGTATGGCTTGGGACAAACATACCTTGTCTACTCCCATGTGAACCTGTCCCATTACTGAGGTGATCTTCAGGGGTTCTTCACTGAGTGCTCTCCCCATCTAAGATTAGATGGGCAGCAATCTAAGAAAGGACCTTCTCCATCGTGCCTCCACCCTCCCTGAGGATATTTGCCTGCCCCTCTCAACCAGTGGGCAAAGACACATCTATTTTGTTTGATGTTTCCTTGCTGACCCTCCTTCCTGTTTGTGTTTTTAATTGTTGTCTTTAATTATTTTAATTGGTTTTATTAATATGTGTTTTAAAAGTGGTTTTAATGGTATTGATCATTTGCCACCTTGGGGACCCTCAGTTTGGTGGAAAGACAGCATAAAAATGCTTTAAATAAATAAATAGTTGAGGATAAGGACTTGTGAAGTGTGTACCATTTGGTGTGACTGTTCCTTTAAGAAATCAAAACTGTGTTATGGTGGGTAGGGTTTGCGTGGTTGCAAGTTACTAAGTTAAAAAGCACACACTTGCATCCCAGATATCCTGATGTTGCTGATGGTTTTATGTACCGGGTTGCACAGTCCAAACCCAACTGATCCCTTCCCCCCCCCAGCTTACAATCTAAAATAGACAACAGGGAGGGGGGAGCAACAGAGGGATGGGAGGGTGAGTCATGGGCCAAATGTAGTCAGATGTAGTCAAACGTACTTAAAGCTTGGCTATAATTGTAGATTGGGAGAATAGGAAACGAAGTCCATGTCATGTCTTTTATTAGGGCCAATCAGAAGGATATAAAACATTGTGCAAGCTTTTGACCTCCTCAGAATTCTTCATCAGGCTGGATGTTACAAAATTAAACAACGAAGGAGGGAAATCAAGTTTTCCAGGTGAAGGCCTTAAGAATTGTTTTACCAGTTTTGGGTATTAGAGATTCACAGAGTCTCTTACAGTGAAATCCTAAGCAGAGTTGCTCCAGTCTAAGCCCATTGAAATGTATAAGGAAATGGTTGTCTGTCCTTGTCAGGCCTAGGCTGGATGGGCCTAGACTCCAGTTCTTGAAGAGGCTACTTGGGGAATGATGCGGAGGCTCCCTTCACACTCAGACTTGCCTGTGGCTGCTGTGTGACAGTTGCAGGGCCCCGAGTTTGAGTCCCCAGATACCTTCCAGCCAGAACTGTGCTGGTTCGAATCCCTCCACTGCCATGAGCTCAGCAGAAGCCTTGGGTAAGCCACTCCTCTCAGCCCCAGCGCCCCAGTTGTAATGTAGGGATAATAATAACACTGGCTTTGTTTACTGCTCTGAGTAGGGCCCTAATCTGTCGAGAAGAGCACAGTTGTTATTACCTTGGCTGCTGTCAGTTTCTCATTTGGTTCACAAGTTTGGGAAATTCAGATATTGGTTTCATTTGTGAAAAGGCCTTAGGGTTTTTTGACCTTCCTTTAAAAAAAAAAAAGAAGGCATACATGTGATTTGTGTTTCCTATAATTCCTCTGTGTCGTAAATGGTTTGTCCTTCAGGTTCCCCGTTGCTGAGCCACACTTCTGGATGGAACCAGGGGATGTGCTGCCATTGCCGGACACAGGAGAGAGGCAGGAGCTGACAGTGGTCAAAGCAGGTGAGGAAAGTTTTGTCGCTTGCATCAGTGCAGTTGCCTCCCAGCCAAGGAGCTCAGCTCTTTGGCTTGTACCCACCGCTGGCGACAGGGTTTCTGGCGCCTGCAGCCACCCTTCTGAACACGCGCACATAGCGCGCCCCCGGACTGCATGATGACATCATCACGTAATGATGTCATCACGCAGCAAAGCCGGAGCTATTGGCCGGCGGGTAGCTGGGGCGGTGCAAGGAGGCTGCCCGCGCTCCTCACACTGCCCCGGCCGCCTGCCGTGCCTGGCCCGTAGCTGCGGCGCCCGGCCAGGCACGCCAGCTCCGTGGCGCTCACCTCTTCCTCCGGCACCCCCTCTGGCCCCACAGCGCCCGCCTCACTGCCTCAATGGTGGTGCTGGCCCTGCTTGTACCTAACCCTGCAGCAGGCTGAAGAAGTTTGCGCTGCTTGTCCAAGTGGCATTTAAAGAAGTGTGTGTATATTTCTTTACCGCAATGGAACAGGGTTTATTGCAATGAACTGAAGGCTTCTACTAGCCCCTTATAGCCCATTATTTTTGTTTCTTCATGTCACATAAGCCACATCTGTTTTTCCTTGCCCATTTTAACCCCATTAGAGGGTCACATTGTAGAGTCTTCTTGACAGTTCTTATGACAGCAACAGCCTTGTTAGGTAGGCCGGTAGTGTTTTCCTCATTTTGCGGTTCGGAGTCTGAAGATTTTTATTTGGTTTCTTTTAAGACATTTCCTTTAAAATCAAGGCTGTTTACAAATATGTGCACTAAGCATATATAGTATCAAAATGACAAATGCAAACCCTCCAATCCAGGAAGCACAAGCTCCAGTATTAGTTACATAGCATCCAGCAGCATCCAGTAAGGTTAAGGAAAAGCCCTTGTGGAAACGACTGCTTTACAAGTCTTCCTGGAAGCTAACAGTGATGGTATTCTCCTCACTTGCTCTGAGAGGCTGGTCCAAAAGGTTGAGGCGCAGCAGAGAGAAGCTGTGACCGAGTGAAGGAATAACAGCCCTTCCTAACTGCTGGTGCAACCAGAAGTTACGGCTAAGAGGAACACAACTGAATCATAGGTTTACAGAGGAACCCTGCCTTCCTAATATCAGTGAGCTATCCCTGGAGCCTAAGTCTATTAAGGCGAAGCTCTGAAATTAACTCAATCTGATTTCCATAGGCTTATGATACGACTACTTATCATTCCTGTATTACTTTTTAAAATATTACAAAGTACCCTGCCAAGCGCCCTTATCTCCAATCTACTGAGCATCCCTGTGAAATATGAGTCCCCCAAGGCCACTAAATGACCACAACGGGCCTGAAATCCACAGTGCTATCCTAAACGGCGCTACACCCTTTGAACGACATCCATTGAAGTCAACGAATCTTGAATTATGTAGCTCTGCTTAGGATGGCACTTCTCCTCTGCTGCATGTCATGATATGAAGTATGATTTCTGCCAATCACACCATTGCGGGGGGGCATATTTAATACTTGGTATATTTGGGTAGATTATCTTTCTTTCTTCCAGCAGGCTGTGACTCAGCAAGTGAGGAGGAAGAAGAGGAGGAAGCGATGGAGGAACTTGAGGATGAAGAGGCCACTTGCCCAGAGAGCTGTGATTGGTCCCATGTGGTGTCAGAGGAGAAGAATTCTGGATTTGTTGCACCGCGGGGATCAGACCCTCGTCCATTCTGCTGTTCAGAGTGCGGTAAGAGGTTTGCCCAGAGCTCAAACCTGGTGAAACATCAGCGGATTCACACAGGGGAGCGCCCATTCCGGTGCCCAGAATGTGGCCGTGGATTCAGCTGGAGCTCCTCGCTAGCGGAACATCTCAAGGCACATGGTGGGCGCCGACCCCACGCATGCGGTGAGTGTGGGAAACGTTTTGCCCGTGGCTCTACACTGGCTGAGCATCAGCGGGTTCACACGGGTGAGAAGCCCTTCCGGTGCCACCAGTGCGGGGCCCGTTTTTCACAGAGCTCTACTCTGGCGCACCACTTGCGCACACACTCGGGTGAACGCCCCCATGCCTGCCCTGATTGTGGGAAGCGCTTTGGACGCAAATCCACTCTCGTCACGCACCGGCGGACTCACACTGGTGAGAAACCTTACTGCTGCAGAGAGTGTGGCCGCTGTTTTGGTGTCAGCTCGGACCTCGCTAAGCATGTGCGCAATCACCGTGCTAATGGGAGCAGCTGGGGGAACGCTGTGGCAAAATTGCACCCCTTAGTTCCACTTTCAGCTGCACAGCAGAGTATCCAAGAAGTTGCAAAACTGTCCCCTGAGGGCCTGGAACAAGCTGGGCAACATCACGATCATGCAGATGGGGAGGAAGAGAAAAAATATACATGCCCTGAGTGCGGAGAGGATTTCAGCCAGAGTTCTGCTTTCACTGCCCATCAGAGGGCCCATTTGATTGACAGCTCCAACAACTGCCATCAATGCAAAGAAACCTTCCCTGACCAATCAAAATTGAAGTCCCATATGACAAGTCATGCAGAAGAGAAGCCATACAAATGTCCAGCCTGTTACTCTTGTTTCTCTGAAAGCTCTGCTCTTAAGATACACCAGCAAGTACATTGTGGGGAGGTATCCCATTACTGCCACCAATGTGGAGAGAACTTCCCCAGTAGCTACGACTTGGAACAACATCAAAGCATCCACAGTGGCCGGGAGAAGCCCTTGGAGAGTAGAACCTCCTTTGCTGAGACCGCTGCTGTAGTTACACTCCAGAGTATCTCCCTGGGTGAGGATTCTTATGACCATCTCCAGGGTGGGGAAGCATTTCCTGAGAGTGAAAAACTGGCACTTCACCAGGTGAGCCACCTTGTCAAGGCAGACAAGGAAGAGAAGCCTTACAGATGCTCCATTTGCAGTGCTTGTTTCCCTGGGAGCGCTGATCTCGTGACGCACAAGCTGAGCCACACAGCAGAAGAAAGATCCTGCCAGGGTGGTGCTATGTTTCCTAATAACTCAGAGCTTGTGGTTCACCCAGCAGAAGCCACCTTGGACAAGCCGTACTTGTGCACAGCCTGTGGCAAGTCCTTTGCCCTCTTTGCCACACTGGCGGCACATGAGCGGATCCACATGTCTGACGATGCTGCTTACCGTTGCCCAACATGTGGTGAACGCTTTCCTGACAGCAACAAGCTAGGGAGGCACCAAAGGCGCCATTTGGGTGAAGATAGGCCTTTTCGGTGTCCGGCTTGTGGTAAGGGCTTTGTGTTGCTCTCAGGGCTGCGGCAGCACCAAAGGGACCCTCCAGCCCGGTGCCCTCAGTGTGGTGAGACCTTTGTGTGGCGTTGCCGGCTTACTGAACACCGACGCAACTGCCATCCAGCAGAACGCCCCTATAAATGCCCTGAGTGCGGCAAGGGCTTTGCACAGAGTTCAAAGCTCCTGCGGCATCAGGTGACACATACTGGTGAGAAGCCATTTAAGTGCCCTGAATGTGGCAAAATTTTCAGCCAGAGTTCCAACCTGGCAGAACACCGGCGCACACATGCACCCGGTAAGGCCCACCGCTGCTCCATCTGCGGCAAGGCTTTTGCCCTGGGTTCCTACTTAGCAAAGCATCAAGCCACCCACACAGGGGCCCGCCCTTTCCGGTGTACTGAATGCGGCAAGGGCTTCCGGCAAAGCTCCAACCTCATTCAGCACCAACGTACACACACAGGTGAGAGACCCTATGTTTGTGCCTCCTGTGGCAAATCCTTCACCCAGAACTCACATCTGGTCAAGCACCGACGTGTTCACACAGCCGAAAGGCCTTACCGCTGCCCAGTCTGTGGCAAGAGCTTTCGGCAGCGTGGTAACCTGGCTGAACATCAGCACCAGCATGCAGGCACCCGTCCGTATGTCTGTGGTGCTTGCGGGAAATCCTTCCGGTGGAGCTCAGCTTTCTCCAAACACCAGCGCACACACCTTGCTCCCTGATCTGTGATTTCTGAACTCTGACCCTGGGGGGGGGCAGGAAGGAGAAAGTTCCTTCAATGAATTTGGCCTTTTTCAAACACCAAAAAGCTCTCTTTCCTCAATCCCAATTGTGTTTGGCCAAACAAGAAATCCTGGCCCCATCTGAGCACTGGCTGATCCATCTCTATCTTTTCCCTGACCTTACACTGAAGAGAAAACTCTTCCAATGAAACTCAGTGTTCTTTAAACACCAGCGGACTTGAGTTGTAGCCTGTCAAAATTGTTGCCTCCTGGCTCTAAATCTGACCCTTCAACCCAATCCTGGTGGTGATTTCTTGCACTTTGTCCCCGAAGCCTGATGAAATTGGTTTTGTAGTTCTCATTACCATTGGCATATCCACCATGTAAGACCTTTTCAAAACTGTTGGCTTGTAGTCTCTTAATTCCGTATCTGCTGCCCTTCCTCCAAATTCTCCCCTCTTCTAGACCTTACAAGCCTCATCGGTATCTGTCTAGCTCCCGGAACTCTTCCTGAATCACCTCAGATCATTGATCTAAATTTCAATGACTTTCAAAGCCTTATACCCTGAAAATCTTGTTGGTCTTTAAAGTGCCACTGGACTCAAATTCTGCTGTTCTACCGCAGACCAACAGTTCTACCTACCTGAAACTAAATTGCAATAGGCTCCAGTGAGATCCAGGTCAAATAACCTGATGAGAAGCCTAAACGAGGCCCCCTTCCTGTTGTTTTTGAGCCTGAAGACCTAACCAACATGCAGTCACCGTTGTTCCCCAGACAAAAAAGGGACTTGCGGGAGGTGTGATGGAAATGGAAGTTGCCAACATTCATGGAAGTTAGATGCAGAGGTCTTCAATCCTGAGTGGGCACCTAGCAACCATTCAGAGGTGGTACACTACCCTATCAAATACACCTCCAATCCTTGGGAGCAGTTTTGAAAGTGAGGTGTGCTCAGAAAATTGGAAAGTCTATGTATTTATCAAACACATTTCTATCATGCTCCTTCAGGGATCGTGGGAGAGTACTTTGTTGTCTCATTGAATGGGATGGTGAGGTGTGTTGGCTGCCCAGTACTATTTGTAACTCGGTCATTCTTTGATCCTAGGGCAGCATTGACATAAGTGGAAGCCAACAGGTGCTCTTCTGCGTACATGCACACGGTCTTGGTTTGTTGTCAGGCTTGTGCATGCTCCTTCAGTGTTGTGTGAATGCAGGCACATGGGCTAGCTGGAGTTAGTTTCCTCCCTAGAAACCAAGTAGGGGTCAAACCTTGGTTTAAATTCCCAAATTTCTGGGGGTGGGAGGCCTCTATTTCTTATTCACCCATGTGGGAGCATCTCTGTGTTATGCATAACTGGAGTTAGTTTCTAACTGGGATTCTCTAGATGAGAAGGGAGGTGTGAGGCACACAGGGTCCTGACAATAAGCTGGATTCATGGAGAGTTCGGCTTAAGTGACTAGACCTCGGCTGCCTTGGTTCAGGTCCCCCCCCCTCCCCAAATTCTTGTTCCTGCCTGGCATCCCTTCATCCACATAGACCAGCCATCTCTTCCGTTTCATGGCACTCACCCATTAGAGCTCTTTCCTAGCATTTTCTGTTGGCATTTGGGATTGTTAATTTGGGGTCAAGGAGGTATTGTCTAAGCCACAAAGGGAGAGGAATAGAAAAAGAAAATGTGAGCAGGGAATAGTGAACTGTTTAATATAGCCCGACTTATCAGAAACTCAGTTTCCCTGGCTTTATTTCTTTTTTTAAAAAGAGGAAGAGTTCTTTCTACAATGGGGCAAAAAATGTGGGGTTTTTGGAAGGGTCTTCTGATCCGATTTGGGTGTGGTCTGGCTGGAGCTATTACAGTTTGCTCAAATCTTGAACGGGATTGTAGAAGAAGAGGGGGAAAGGGGTGGTAGTAAATTTCCTTTACTGATAAGCAAAATACTTTTGAGGCAGGGATTTTATCTAGAGCGGGATTTGTGTAAGAGAGAAAGCAAAAGAAATATACATCCAGGGTTGCTTCTTCTCCCCTTCCCATAACAATGAGCTTTAGTTTTTTTTAAAAAAGGAAAAGGATAAAGACAAACCGTTATGAAGAGAAACAAAATGCAAAAGAACTAAAGGTTGTAACAATAAAAATACATTTATCATGAACATTACACGCACACTACGAGCCTTCACCCCTACAGAAATTATTGTGCAACATACAGCACATGTGAGAATGTAGTTACAGAACCGCACAGTATAAATAAGTACAGTGTTCAGTACAGGGCTTTTTTTCAGGGGGAACACAGGGGAACGGAGTTCCGGAACCTCTTGAAATTGGTCACATGGCTGGTGGCCCCGCCCCCTGATCTCCAGACAGAGGGGAGTTGAGATTGCCCTCCGCGCCGCTGAGCGGCGTGAACAGGCAATCTAAACTCCCCTCTGTCTGGAGATCAGGGGGCGGGGCCACCAGCCATGTGACCATTTTCTCCGAGGGCAACCCACTGAGTTCCACCACCTCTTTTCCCAGAAAAAAAGCCCTGGTTCAGTATATGACAGATGGTTGCCTATGTCATGACTGATGGGTGCCAGTGTTATTTACGAGTACGTGGTTTCACACACTATTTACATTGTGCGTTTTGTAATGGCAATTTCCCATACATGAATGTATTTTAAACATTTTTTTGTTTTTTCCCCCAAATTAAAAAAACTAAAACGGGGAGTTGTGTCTGGGAATACTAGAATTTGATTGAAATGCTGAAACCAGCAATGAGGGTACCTCATTTTAAAAGAATAAGAAGGCAGCATCAATGGACTTAATACAAATTCCTTCTCCCTGTCATACTCATCATCACTGAGAGCTCACAGAGTGGGCTAGAAATCCACCTCTTTCCCCTGGCTGTACTTCCTGATGTATGACTGGCTGCCCCAAAGACTAGTAAGGCTCTCTGGACTCAAAGGCATCGTGTACTGATCAGTTGTGTGAGCAGTGGCTGAAATATTAACATTTTGTGCTTTGGTTTATGACTGGGTATTCCTTGGCACATTAACGAGGCTGCAAATATTACCAGGCTGATAGCCGGAGGGCTGCCTCCCTCAAAGAAGAAAAGGAATCTGCACTGAAGTGACACAAATTTGGCAACACAACAAGCTGGATTCTGCAGTCTGGGTGGCTAATACCATTTGGCACCATTCCACACACTGTGTTTAGTTTGTTCTTCTGCTCATGGGATGGGGCGGGAAGCTGGTTGGAACACCGAAGCCCTGCCTCCCGTTTAATGAATGTCTGATTCAGCACCTGGCATTCACTACACACTCTTTAAGTATGTCTCCACTACCATAAGGACTAGAAATGTGCCCTTTTCGTGAAATGGAATCTCTGGTTGCTTTCTTATTCTGCATCTTTCTGCTGTGGAATCACATCCTATACAGCAAGAGCCAGTGTTGTGTAGTGGGTAGAGTGTGCAGTTAGAATCGGGGAGGCCCAAGTTCAAATCCTTGCTCTGCCATAAAGCTGGCTGTGGAGCCCTTGAGCCTGTCACTCTGCTTAACCCACCTCAAAAAATAAAGTGTAATAGAGTGGGGGAGAATGATGAACGCAATGCCGCCCTGACCTCATTAGGGGAAGGGTGGGACAAAAGTATAATGAATAAATATAATCTTGCCATAGGTTTCTCTGATGAACAGTTCTGATTGGGGGAGGGGGGAGAGTTGAACCCAGTTTACCCTGGATGTAACACTGGAGCACCACAAAGAAACTCAAAGCATTCCTTTGGAATGACTCATGATCTCTACCGTAAGCCAAGGGTATGCGAAGAAGGAAGTAGATGAGCTGTGACCTTTGTGATGGAAATCACAACTGCCCCTACCCTCCCAATTACTCTTTGCAGTAGCCTTTTGCAAGGTAAGAAGTCTGACCGGTCCCCAAACTGGAAGACCCAGATTGCAAACAAGCCCATATCCTTAAGTGCCCACCACAACACCTTGAAGACGACCAGCTAGAAGTGGTATTCTACTAAATGTATGCCTTGGAGGCCAGCTTCATCACCTCTATTTGGAAACTGGTTTTAATCCTACAGAATTCAAACAAGCATTGTCACCTGGAAGCTAAAATAAAGGGAAATTCCAGTCATGCTCAGTCAAGACCTGTGTTTGAGTGAAGAGGGTGCTTCTAAATGTCGGGTCAGAGTATTCATTAGAGGGGAACTTTTTCAAAGGGAACTTTTGGTTAAGTCTTGTTGCTATTGTAAAATAAATGCTTTAGCTTGATGCATTTGAACAGGGTTTGAATTAATAACAGGATATGATTTTTGTACAGCAGGGAAAGGGGGAAAGGAAAAAGAGGGTGGAAATTGGAACACTGATCCCCTCTGGCAAACATCTCAGTAAATCTCAAACCCATGTGCTGAAGAATCCATGGTTAGGAATGCCTTGAACGTGTTAATTAAAGGTGCTTAAGAATTTGTCTCTAGACGATTGTATTGGAGACTAATTTTTTTGCTGACAAAATATCCATGAAAAGTGGGGGGGGGGTGTAGAGGAAAGTTCTGTACATTGCAGGAACTATTGGCCACCCATCACTGACCTATGAAGCAATTCATGTTCATGAATTGCTTCATTTATATAGGCCTCTCATTAAGTTCTATTTCTTCATCACCCTAGAGTGTGACAGACAGAATTCAGAATGTGTTTTTTTATATATGTGATCTCTACTTACGAGCTGCCCTCTCTGGATCTTTTTGTAATCTTACCACAACCTTCTGAGGTAGGTTAAAATTAGTCCTTATGCCTGAGAGTACATGCAAATGACCTAGGGAATTCACTAGTCTGTCATGGCTGCAGTAGTTATGTGAGATACCTGGCCAAAGGTTACACACAGAGAAGGTGAGATTTGTTCCAAAGGGAACTGTCATTGCTGGTGCTGAGGTGACGGGAATCCCATGTTACTCTTTAAGACCACTTCTCACCCCCCAAATTAGAAGTATATGCCACTGCTAATAGAGGGAGGAGGAGGTACAGTTATTTCAAGACATTTGGCTAGGCATATCTGCCGAACAACTTGGCAAAAGCGGTTCAAGACACCTTGAATGTAAAGTGAGGCACCCTGGAGAAAAAGGAATCCTGAAACATCTCAGGTAAATCAAATTTACCTGAGGTAAATCAAAATTTCAACTTGCTGAAGCGTCTTCCCTACAAGAAAAGGTATTGGTGCTTTTCGTTTAGAAAAAAGAGTGTAAGGGGCATGATAGAGACACATAAAATTATACAAGGTATAGAAAGTAGAGAACTTTCTCTCCTGTTCCCAAAATAGTAGAACTCGAAGTTCTATTATTGAAGTTGATTGAAGAAGAGATTCAGAACAAATAGCTCCACACAGGGCATAATCTGCATTTGGTCAGATCGCTTTAAAAGGGGGCTTAGACTCATTTGTGGTGGAGAGGCCCATCCCTGGCCACTAGTCATAATAGCTGAATGAAATCTCCATGTCAGAGACAATATGACTCTGCTTGCCATTTCTGGTGTGGGCGTGAGGAGGACAATAGCAAGCAAAACCTTGGGCCTATATATGCCTGTTCCCTGCTTGTGAGCTTTCCAGGGTAACCTTAGGCCGATGTGAAAAACAGGATTTAGCCTAGATGGACATTTGGTCTGATCCAGCAGGGTTCTTATATTCTTAAGTAGACCAGTTAGTTCATAATTGCTACTTACTAGGTCTGCATTGCTGTTTATAAAAGGAAGCCCTTATAATATGTTAAATATGGACATTGTGAGCAAAATGATGCCTCTGGCGTTATCAGTTGGTAAACTCTTTGGAAGCAGAAACAGTAAATGGAGGCAGGTTCTCTATTGCCATGAGTCACATAGCCCTCTAGAGGGCAGTGGTGGCCTGCTAACAGATTAGCTGTGATGTGATCTCAGAGCTGGACCACAAGTGACGCCTGACACAGGTTGGACACTAGTCAGTTTCCCTCAAGTTTTGATGGGAAATGTAGGCATCCTGGTCTTGCAGCTTGACTCTGACTGCTGTCCAATGGACTTTTCAACTGTCACTTGTCCAATATTCCGCCAAGCTGCCTACATTTCCCATCAAAACTTGAGGGAAGCTGGCAAGTGTCCAACCTGTGTCAGGCGTCACTTGTGGTCCCGCTCTGCTAGGACCTGCCACACTGAAGAGGTTTTTTCCTCCGCTGGTTTGGGGACAGGAGTCGGACCCACATGATATAGTGTTCCAGTTGAGGTTTCTTCGTCCTCAGTTTGGTCTTTCCCAAACCTGATTTGCTATGATGTTTTTGGAAAGAGCCTGGTCCAAGTATAAAATAAAACACAAAAGTATCCAGTCAACATTACCCCCACTCCATAGTTAATTCTAGCTATTGTATGCCAGCTCTGAGGAAAGTTGTTGATTTTGCTGTTTTTTTTAAAGCCCTTCTAGAAAATAGACTTGAATTTTAGGGGAAAAGCGGTCTACAGTTGTGGAACAACTATGAACACCTCTCTGGTGGTGCCTTGCAGGGGGACTCTAGGGCCCGTATCTATTCATCCGCCTATCCACCCACCCAAACAGGGGAGGGGGAATATTCATAGAGAAATGCAACTCAGCTAGAGTGCATGGATCAAAAGCAGGGCTTTTCTTCATCAGGAACACGGTGGAACAGAGTTCCGGCACCTCTTGAAAATGGTCACATGGCCCGTGGCCCCGCCCCCTGATCTCCAGACAGAGGGGAGTTTAGATTGCCCTCCGAGGGCAATCTAAACTCCCCTCTGTCTGGAGATCAGGGAGCGGGGCCACCGGCCATGTGACCATTTTCGCCAAGGGCAATTTAAACTTTAAAAAACTCCCCCCCTTGTTCCAGCTGACCCAAAGTGACATTATTGTGCAGTCCTGAGTTCTATCACTGAGTTCCACCACCTCTTTTCCCAGAAAAAAAGCCCTGATCAAAAGCAATGCTTTGACCTTCTTTCTCTCCCCTGTCTTCCTCTCAGAATTCTCCTTCAAGCACCAGCAATGTCCCTTTCCCTCAGCTGGTGTTTTTAAAAAAGAGAATTCTACAGCTGAAAAGGTTCTAGAAAATCTTCCACTTGGAAGAGATTTCATGGGTGGAAAATGTGGTTTCTAGGTAAAGGCAAGCGTGACTTCCAAGTATTTTTATTTTTGCTGACAGGAAATTAAAGTTGAAACGCCCATCCTTTTGCACTGTGGAAAATTCCTGGGGGAGAATTTCCTGAGGAGGGGGTCTTGTTCCAATTCCAACGGATCAAGAGTCCAATGGCACCTTAAAACTAACTCATGTATTGCATGGTCACCTTTTGTAAGGAGAAGATATGTCCCCAACATACGCACATCTGCACAGACCACCTCAAAAAGGCATTCCAAAACATGCACCTCTACTGGTCCCTTTGAACAAAGTTGGCTCAGTTAGTAACTATATTCTTTTACTGCCCCTACAAAAATTACTGTGGCAGTCACTGGCTGCATTTATTACAACGGTAACAACAACAACAGTTCATTTGTATCTCTCTTGTCTGGACAGATGAGTGCCCACTCAGAGTGGTGAACAAAGTCAGTGTTATTATCCCTTCCCCACAACTTTCTTTCCCCACTGACAGTCATGCCTGGTCAGCTTCTGATTTCTTTACTTTTTTGTCTGTTTAAGTTTCTTTCCACAGCCATGAGATCTAGAAACATAAATATGGGGACATTTTCATAGGCTGTTAAAAGGATTATAACTATTGTTTTGAGCTTTAGTGCCTCCAAATTTTTAGGGCTGTTTAAAGTGCCACCATAGGATGAATTCCCTGTTACACTCCATGCCTTGCCAGGGAGCCCTATGAACATTGTTGTTCTGTTTGGGTGTCTAGAGTTCAGGCATTTGCCAGTTCCCAAGGCTCTTTGGGGGAACTTGTTTCAGCTGAGCTGGCATTTAAAAAATTGGTTTATAGTCAATAGATATGGCCATGATCTAATGGTGGTTGGCTCATTATCTTCTCCTGCAGGCAGATTAGCAAATGCACACAAGATTTGCTTTGGGTAAAAAGGTTTGGCTTGCCTGTAGAGCTTTTACAGCCATTGTACAGTTGTTAGAATAGGACCTGGATCTGGAAGACCTGAGTTCATGTTCCAGCACGGCCCAGGACTCCACTGCATGGCTTAGTCATGCTTACGGCTAAATCATATATTGCCAAATGAACATGGGAGCTGTATCCACACAGCGCCTGGCAAAATGGCTCTTGAATTCTCATGCCACATTGAAGTCTTCCAGATGCCACAGGACTCTGCTGTTTTCTCATGTTTCTTCCCATTGTCAAGAGCTGCTGGGCAATTTTCACTATCTTGCCACACAGAATTGGAACTTCTGGGATTCCCCATTATCTTCTGGTGCTTTGGAAGGTGGTAGGATGTGATAGTTCTAAGAGCACAAGTGTTAATTAACATTTGAGTGCCTGCAATGTGGGTCAGTGTGTTGTCGTCGTTGTGCAGACATAGAAAGTGCAAAAATAAGCATAGCTCATGAGTGTGTGGCCTTACAAAGACGGTACTCATCAGAGTATTGTGTGTGTGTGAGAAGTGGATTATTTAAAAAATACATAAAACAAATTGCAGTTGTCATGGATGTTTTATTGGGGATGATGCAGAACACTAGCATTTCTTTGTGGGGGAGGGGGGCGGAGATTAAATATCTCTTCTAGTGGCAAAGGGAAATGAAGCTATAAAAATGTTGGAGATGTACAAACAGAAAGCAGCTGTGCAGCTGCTTCTCTCCTTAGAGCCCAGCAGGCCCAACACCTCCCTGAAATCTTAAGGCAGTTTATCCCCCTCCCTCTAAAAGATTTTGTTCAGGCCCTGGCTATGCCCTAAAATAATAATACTTTGCATGTATATAGTGTTTTCAGAATTCAAAATATTTCATGTATGTGGCCTTTCAATCCGTACAACGACGATGGCTTGCCTAAGCCTAGGTCACCAAGTGAGTTTACAGCAGAGGAAAGATTTCAGCCAGGGACCGCCTACATTGCAGCTCTTTCACCACTGCGGAGTCACAGCTGACCCAAGGCATTTTGCATAGTGATATAAGGGGCATTCAGATGTACACTGTTCTATGAAATGGGTGCAGTGCAAATACATGACTGGTGTTCCCAGCCAGCAATTTTCTCCTTCCATAGAAACCATCCTCCCTCCTCCACCCAGGTTATTCCCCTGAATGCGTTTGAGCTCAAGCCTTACAGTTTTAAATGCGCCCCCCCCCCCTTGCAAATGCTGCTTCTGAGATTGCTTTATCAAGGAGGAGAACAGCATAGGCAGAAAGAGGATGTAAAAAATATAACCCTTTCATTCTTCTCTTTGATAAAGCAATCTGGGTGGCTGCATTTGCACAGAAAAAAAACATTTAAAGTAAGTCTAGCAATCTCTCCACCCATTGGGGACGCCTCTAAATGGTACTCCTACCCTCCACTTCACAAGTCCACTCAGGTTCCATCTTTAATTCCTTCACTTCTTCTCATTCACAGGCAACATTGCCAAATACGGGTGATTAGGGAGTTTGCCAAGGCTGAGGGGCATAACATCAATAATTTTCCTAAAATTTGCACAACTGTAAGTTTAAATGTACTTTCCCTCCCTTTTTTTCCTTCTGCTGCTCCCTTTATTTTTCTGGATGGGCGTTAGGTGAGTGTGAAATAATGTGGAAGCACAATGACAAAGACAGCGAATCCTTTTTCTGCAACCACTTCAAAGGAGGAAGCCATGCATATTCATAAATAGACAGGCAATACTGTGGGATGAGTACATGAGACACAGCGGGAGTCGAAAGCCTTTCCTCTTCCATTATCCTGAAGCAAAGCATTATTACTAACTATAAAAGAATAACATAGGAATATACAGAGACATGTGGGTTAATGCAGAAACTATGGATGAATGTGTGTGTGATAGCCCATTCGAAGGCTGAAATGGGGAAAGATCAGCATCCCTCACCCCCCTCACCCCCCCCCCCCCGCTCAGGGATTTGTTCATTGTTAGTTAAACATTGGAATGATAAAAGCATGGTACTGCAGCATTTGAAAGGCTGGTATGGTCACAGGAAGTGGATAGAAGGAGGAGCAGTTGTGAATTTGGAAATGAAAACAAAAGAAACAGAATTTTCCCCAAAAAGTGGCCATCGTCACACGGGCCCTTATTTAGTCAGTTTTGCACTAGAAATCGTTTCCTCTGTTATCGTTATTAGAACGGATTCTCCCCTCTTTTGACGACTGCTTGCACTTCCAGTCAGTCACATTAAAAGGGAAAAGCGCAATTCGACGGTCAGTCAAAGTGCCTCCAGAAACGGGGCCCTAAAAATCCTGCCCCCTTTAAAAAAAATTTTTTTTTGCATAGTTGTGTTATATCACTCTTCTATTATAATGTTGTGCTGGGCCAACCAAAAAGCCAACCGTCATAGGTAGCAGAGGTTTCCCACCCATGACAGAATAGCGCTATAGTGTTATAGCGCTATAAGGCTGACGTTTTTTTAAAAAAATTACTTTGAGGCTTAATTGCGGGTCGCATTGGGGCTTGTGGGAGTGTAGGGCAGGAGAATCAGTGTTAGGTGAGACAGATGATCAGGGACAGTGAGCGTTTTGGTGTTGCAAAGCATTCATAGTCGATCCAGGGCATTCACATGGAAGTGGATAAAGACGACATAAAGAGTCACAAAGCGTGAATTGGGGAGAATGGCGAAATCGCAAGAGAGCCGGAATAAGGTGAGAATTCAGCGGGAGATGGCGCTAGTTTGGCGCTAAATTTATGGCCGTGTGACGACGGTGTTTCTGTATGCACTAATGGTGTTGAAGGAAATCCTTCACCTGTTGTTTTCTGTCTGTCATGCAGCGGTTGAGGGCAGCCCCAAATTTCAATGCATATTGTACGTTTCACTTCAGCTACCTGCTGTTCTTGTTCAAGGAGTGAAGAGCTCAGAGGCTGGAGTTCAGAAACGGCAAGAGAATTTCCGATGCAGAAGTTCTCTCATTAAGCACGGGTTGTTGCGAGATCTATGGCAGAGAAAAAGAAGGTGGAGGCACAGGAGAATGCTAATGATACTTTGCTCCTTAAACAAAATGTTGATGTAGAAGGACAGTCTGATTTAGGGCCACCACCGTGCCCATTGGTGTGTTTCCTGATGCCCTTTTTCTTTTTCCTCAGATCACCTCTTTCTCAAAGCAAAGAGCCAATCCTAAAAATCCTCTATCTCAGTGGAGCAGGCAATGCTTCAGAAGATTTTAGGATTGCAGAGTTAAGATTTAATATTCCTTTTATTATAAGGGTTTATAATCTTTCATACTTTCATATACATATTCTTAGAATGAATGAATAGTACTTGCAAACCCCCCCCCCCCTTTCTCTCTTTCACTGTTCCATCTTTGCTGAAAGTTGCTTCATAACATAACCAACGCCAAAAATGTTTCTCTTTTCTCAGTTGCTTAGGAAACTTAAGATAAGGCCACATTCTTTAGGCTATTGTCTCATGAGAAGGGAGAAAAAGATACAAGAAGAGCACATTCACTGTATCTATAACTTTTGATTCTAAGGTTTGGAAGTCAGCAAGAAATTCAGAGTCAGCAAAGGATAGTGACCAAATAAGGGGAATGAAAAAGTTACAGTGATAGATGCAAAATCACGAGACTAGTTAGAGAACTGAGAAGTAGCCAATTGAAAGAACTGTAGAGATTAGATGTATGTAATGACCAATTACAAATTGTTCAGCAGGTAGTTCCTTTTGTACTAAAAAATGTCTTTAAAACTGCTTGCAAGCTTTATGTTTTTTGGTACTCAGGGCTCCTTTGAAAGCTGGGTACCCATATTGCAATATTCAATACAATCATTGAAAGAAGCACTTGTCTGTCTCCTCCTTTTGCTCTGAAGAATCTAGGTAAGGGCAGAAGGGCACTTTTGTGTAACAGGATGCATCACTTTGGGGTCTGCACTGGCTGCACCCATTTAGAAATTCCTGCCCTCGTCATAGGAAGGCACTTGGCTTAGAACCACCCAACATTTTGTAGGTGTTTCCCATGGCAGCCATTTTGTTATTGGTCCCATCTCTCATGGCAGCCATTTTGTGGTAGCTTCTACTGCCCTTTTTCAAAATTCCAAAAGCACCTACAGGCACAACAAAATTTGGGGGTAGTGTCATAGAGACATGTGAACTATCTTGGTTAGTTTAGATAAAAGACTGGGGTTCAAGCATACAGATTTAGGAAGCTGCTTTGCTTCATATCAGACTATTGGTCCATCTAGTTCAATATTGTCTAGCTGGTAGGGGCTCTCTGCAGTCTCAGGCAGAGAAAAGTCTTTCCAAAGGCCTACTCTCTGAGGTTCTTTAGCTGAAGTTGTCAAGATACGAACCTGGGACCTTATGCAAACAAAGCAAGTGCTCTCCTACTGTGTCCAGTCTTTTCTTCCTGTTGAAGGCTCATACAAAACTGTATGCCCTGCACTGGACCAGACTGTGTGGTGTTGAGACTCTTGGAAGAACAGTGTCCCTAAATGTTGGGCTGGTTCCGGAAGGTTCTTTACTTCAAATAGCTTGTGACAGGAAGACAGGATCAGAAAAGTGGGGTTTTAGCCCTGTTCGTCTATTGCAGCAAAATAAAACAAAAGCCTAGTAGCACCTTGACATCTAACAATTTATTAAATGGGAGTTTTTGTGAGTCACACAGCTCACTTCAGATATGTAGAGATCTGCCTAAGTAGGAAGATTACAAGAATGATCCAGTCCAGCCTGTTCTCATAACCGATGTATTAAAGCCCACACCCCAATGAAAATGGTAGAAATTGGATTTATGGTATATTAAAAAGTAGGATTTTTTTTTTCATTTTGAGCTGTGACAAACATTTTTGTTAGGAGCTGAGCCGACTACAGAGATAAACTAGTCCACAAGGGGAATTGACATCCCAGAGGAACCTGCTCCTTAGAAACTTCTTCTAGAGAGAGCAGCTGTTAGTGCTTCTTCTGGAAGAGTGGCCCAGAGGCTTAGCTTATAGTTCTCTGCCAGGGTGATATCTAGTATGGTATACTGGTCAGAGTGTTGCACTTCATGCTGTTTGAACTGAGCACAACTTATTAAGTGGTCTTATGAGGTAGAATTAAGACCAAGCTGGAAAAGAAATATACCTTTTGTGGAGCTTTTTTTCACACAACAAGAGCCAGAGCCTTACTTTTTGTTAAATGGATCCTGTAATTGTCAGGGTGTAATATTGGCACAACTAACTCTGGGTCATGTCAAATTCCTGTAAAGCAGCGGTTGGTGGTGGGGGTAACGGGAAAGAGAAAGCACAGCACCGGTGGGAGGGAAGGGGGGGCAGAATCTTTCTTCTGTCCAGGGTTCTCCTCCCAAAGCACATTTCTCCACTTATTTCTCTGAACAAAGATTATTTCTGGTCACAAAGCTCCAGCAAAAGGGAAAAAAAGCCCAGGAGAAGCAATTGGGAGGGGTGGATATCAATGGGTGAAGGGCTACATTACCTCCTTTATGCTCATCTACCATATGCTTATTATCTCTCTACCCTACCCTGCTTTATAGGGATTGAATATGACCTGGAGTAAATTGTGCCACATTATGTCTAGTAGTGCCCTGAAAACCATAGGTTCTGTTTGAAAGAAAGTAAGATTCATGTCCTCATCATTAAACAGAATCCTCAACGAGAAGTCTATTTTTACTGTGCTTAAAATCTCTCCCTCAACCTATTCCATTTTATAGGGAAAATTTTGTCACCTTATTCTGATGCACATCTGACAGATCTACTTGTTCCTGAGACCTGCAGGTCCTTTCCCAGAGAAAACAAGGCCCTTGAAAGTCCAGATAAACCACCACCATAGCCAGCTTTTGTGCTCTGATGTGTGATAAACCTCCAGCGCAAAATACAAATGTTGATACGTGTCCCTCATTTCTTACCTGTATCTGCTTAGACCTCTGCGTCATCCCCCTGAGGCCGGCCTCTGCTTTGGAGGCATCGCAAGGAAGCATGCGATGTCCCCCGCTGCCGAGCACGCAGGTACTCCCGGTAGTTGCGGGTCAGCAAGGTGTAGAGGAAAGGATTGATGCAGCTGTTGCCATAAGTCAAGCAGGTCACCAAATGGTTGATGGAGATCTCGGTGTGGACAGGCAGGCGGGTGGCCAGTGGGCAGTAAAGGGGCAGGAGCTGCCAAATCCAAAAGGGCAGATAGCAAGCCCAAAAGGCCAAGACGATGATGAAGATGAGGAGGAATACACGGTTCTTGGGAGAGCGCCCTAATCCACTGCGGGTCTGTGAAAGCCAGTAGGTCCTTGCCAGGCGCCAGTAGAGGGACCCAATGACAAGCCCCGGGACAACAATGCTGGTGCTGAAAAGGATGCTCAGGTACACCCGGTACTGCTCCTCACTCCAGGTTGGGGAGCAGAGACGCCGGACGACGGCTCCGTTGCCCACCATGCGCTCCTCTTGGTGGATCATCACCATCATAGGGAGGGCAAGGGCGAAGGAGAGGAGCCAGATCGCAATCGCCAAAGGCCGGCGGCACCGATGGGCACGGCGCGCCGCTTGAAAGGGGTGTGCCACAGCGGTGTAGCGTTCGCAGCTCATCAGAGTGAGCAGGAAGATGCTGGCGTGCATGGTGAGGAGGTCGAGACTGAGGAGGACCCGGCAACCTGCCTCCCCAAAAGGCCAATCCTTCACCAACCCATTGTGCACAATAAAGGGGGCTGTTGAAAGGTACAGCAAGTCTGCCAGGGCCAGGTTGACAAGGTGGACACGCAATGAGGAGGCTGATGGTGAGGCCCGCACGACAGCCAAGGCGTAGAGGTTCCCGGCCACCCCTGTGGCACACATCAGGCTTAGTACAGCTCCCAGGGCCACTGCTGACTCACCCCCCTCTGACAAAGAAGCATTGCCCAGCGGCATCTCCAAAGAAAGGTTGGTTGGGGCAGGCTCCATAAGGTTGATCGGTGAAGCCTCCATAAACAGACAATATCAACTGATGTCTGGATGAACTTCTCAATGCCTTTGTCGGTCCACGAGAGAAAGAGATGTGAAAGCACCTAGTTGTTCTCCCATTGCTCCCTCTGTTGAGCTGCGTTTCTACCTAGATATATCTGTTTACCTGCCTGATCTATCAGGCTGTCTGATTTAGCTGTTTTTTTGTTCATTCGCTCATGCTGTTTCTGTTGCTCCATCCTATTTTTGTACCAAAAAGTCAATCCCAGGTTGCAAAGGATATTCTGGGGGTTTGTCTGCTTCATGAAATCTCTCTTCTGTTCCAGCCATACAGTTAAGGCTCCCCATCCGGATGCAAAGGCCTGTTTGTTCAATTTCTTGTTCCTTGTCTGAAGCCAGTGGAGGTCTTCTGTGTGTGAGAATCGGCGTGTGTCTGTCTGGGGCTGCGAATTCTCTTCTCTCACATTCCTCGCACCCTGCTAGTGTCGGTATGTTGGGGTTGAACCTTGGCTCGGCCCCTCATGGGGAGCACAGCTCTCGGCTTCTGTCAGCATTGAGGAACCTGTTTATTTCGTCTGTGGGGTGGGATTCTGACAGCGTGTCAGCAAAAGGCACTTCGGGGTGGGTGATGGGACAGCATTCGAGAGTCCGATTGGTCCGGAGTTTGGAATAGACAGAATCTTTACCTCCACCTCCTCTCCCCCCGCCCCCAGCTGACCGACATTGAGGGCCCAACTCCCTGCTGGCACAATCTTGCTGGTTTCCATGGAATTACACCAACCGGGAGAAAAAAAAATAACTAAGAGATAGAAAGACCAGAAGGAAACCGTATGGATCAATAGACAAAAGGAACTCATAAATGCAGAGACAGAAATAGGTCTGACCAAAAAGAGTGGGGAGGTGAGGTGTTTAAAGATGGCCTTTCAGTATTCTTACAATTTTCATTTCTACTTTTAACAATTGTCCCCCCCTCTCCCCCAAATAATGAAATAATTTAAATACTCCTAAACCCTATTCTCAGTTGGAGCTCACCTGCCTGATTCAGTTTTGCTTGTTCATGCAAGGGTCTCCGTCTCTGTAGGACTCTGTTCAGGCTCTCCAATGCCAGGGAATAGAAAATGAAAATGAGGACGAGAATGCCTTTTAGTATGAGCAGAGGGCATTCCCCCTCACTGCTGAACAAGCACCATGTGCCTTTGCAGGGCTTCCCGTTCCAATGCAGTCTGAGAGCCGAAACAGACAATACGAATTTCACACGTTCTCCACGCGATTGTGGGAGCACATGGTATCAAACTGAATGGGGTTGCCATTAGGGTCACCAACCTCCAGGTGGGGCCTGGAGTGTTCCTGAAATTACAACTGATCTCCAGACCGGAGATATGTTGTCTTGGAGAAAATGGCCACTTCAGAGGAATCACATCTCTCCTGAGCTGCCCCCCTAGACTTTGCCCTCCTCAGGTTCTGGCCCCAAATCTCTAGGAATTTCCCACCTTAAAGTTAGTCACCCGAGTTGCCACACAAATGACAAGAGAGAGAAGGCTCATACTAGAGAAATGCAAAGACGGGGCTACTCTCTGCATCACGGTACTGTTATTTAAATGTGGTTTTTCTTTGGTGATTGAAAGTGTTGCCTAGTTGTAGCCAGATTATGGCCACCCTTGCTGGGGTTTTCAAAGCAAGAGACGAACAAAGATGGTTTGCCATTGCCTGCCTCTGCATACTACCCCTATCTGTTTGGAGGTTTCCCACCCAATTACTAACCAAGGCTGACCCTGCTTAGCTTTGGATCTGATGAAATTGGGCTTTCCTGGGCTATCCAGGTCAGGGTTTAAAAAAAATGGGGGGCTTGTCTTTAGTTTGGTATAGGATGTTCAGGACTGTGCAATAGGCTTGGGCTGTTAACCCTCACCTCTTAGCCAGTGTGGCTGTCACCAGCTGTCGTGCTTTTGTACAGGAGTGAAGAATCAGGTAGGTTGGCCTGATTCTGTTGTCAAATGAGATTCAAGAAGATGTAAGCTGGTGAAGAATTTGAGACTATGTTTTAAATGAAAGTCAGTCACAAATCCTTAATACTGTGGGATGGTTTCACAATTTATCTTTTAAATATCTGCTGGCCTTCTTTATTGTATTGAATCTACCCATTCTCACTATGGATCTCCAAAACTATAATTCTGGCTGGAAACACAACAGCCAAACTGTTTTCAGTTTAGTTTGGATTTATCCAAGATTCTGCAAGCAGAGGCAGTTCAGAGATTTAAGAATAATCCAGATAGAATAATTATTTCTATCCCTCCCACCCTACCTTCCAAAATTCAGCACGACTATTTACTGACATGTACTTAAATTTCATATAATGTTGAAAATCTAGTTTGTTGATGAATGTTTTGCATTTTCACCATTTCCTGCACTATTTCCTGAGTTTGCACGTTACAAACCCCAGCATAGTCTCGGGGAGGGCTGCAACCAGCAGAAAGTCAGTAGGATCCATTCCATAATAATAATAATAATAATCCTGTAATAATAATCTCAAAGCACATTCTTTGGAAATCCTGTTCACTTTCAATAGAACTTGTTTATCGTCTATTTGTTTAGGGATGGGGAAACAGTTTCATTACTATAATATTTCTCTTGACTAACTAAGCATAGACAAACAGTATGAAAAAACATAATGAATATTACCTTAACTGAGAGGAAGGCATGAATTATTTTTACACAACAAAGTATGAATGAATGCTTTCAATGAAGCCACTCTGGTTTTTAAAAATCCATGTTCTTAAGCAAGCAGTTAGAAAGTGTATATTGACCCAGAAGCAAACTGAAAATTCCATTTTATGACATCACATTTCCCTTTACTTTGCTTACAGTCACAGCCTGCTTAGTGACTTCTGATTCAGTTTAGAAGGCTGGTCCATGGCAACATTACTTTACTGTATATTTTTACTTCACATGGACAGTCAATTGTCATGGAAGGCAAGGATTAAAACCTGGTACTAAACAGATCTTATGTGGGAAGTTTTAGTCCATTTTGCTGCCCTGAACCCTACCTTCTGGTATCCTCGTTGCCAGAAACTTTGTGCAATATTTCTGTTTATAGGTGGGGTGGGGAGCAGGAAGGAAAGCTGCTGATCTCCAATCTCTTCCAGGGCTTGTGGTCTGGAAGAGTGTTCTGAACAATTTATGGGAAAAGTCCAAATGAGGTGAAAGTCAGGAGAAAGACTTAACGCTCTCCTGCCCAAGTTCTTATTATGTACTAATTCCCTACTCTTTGACACCTGCATACCCACACATCACACACTATCATCCCCAAGCCAAGAGATGCCCTGAAGGGAAAAAGCTTCACCTGTTGGAAACATACCTGTCATATAGCTGTTAGGCTTCTGCCAAAATCAAGAATAGGGGGAAGAGGAATAGTTGTGAGTTTGAGAAAACACTTTTCACTTGCTCCCATTCCTTCGATAGGCTGAAAATGTCATTATTTTCCCAAGTGTGGGAATTATAGGAGTTAGTAATAGAGGATTTTGACAGTTTAGTTTGGTGTGTGGTTAATGCTGTTGTGCCCTGGCATTGACCAGTCTAATCCTGAATCTTGCTGAATGTGTGAATATTTTTGGAATTTTGAGAATGAGAAGGGGCACCACCACAAATGGCAGCCACAGGGACAAACGTCAATCACAAAATGGCTGCCAGTCACAAAATAGTGGAAAGTGGTCAGCCAAGCACGCTCTTGTGGGACAAGTCCCTGCAGATACAAAGAAGCTACCTCCTGTTCCTGTGTGGTAGAGGAAAGCCAGGACCGGCTATTTACTATGCGGAAGAAGTAAATGGGCTCCAGGAAACCCCTCAATGGGCACCCTGATTCCCATGAGCGTTGAGTATCACTTTCGAGGTCTCTCGCCTGGTCTGTCAAGGCAATTAATGTTTCTATAATACTGAGATTTTGTATTTTCCACGTGTCTCTCAGTTGTATATATGCAAAATATTTGTATAATTTGGTGTGTTTGTGGTCAGTCTTTGTTTATACATGCTTCTGAGCAGCATTTGTATGAGTGCTGTGTGTGTGTCTGTTTGGCTTGAATAAACATATATCTTTATAGGCATCTGTGTGTGGGGGAGAGTTTGCTGTTCGACAGGGTTTGGGTCAAATGTACTTGATATTATAATATTTCATATTTGCCTGGACTATTAGTAAATGGTGTCATCTCCTTTATCTGCCATTGTGGCATAGTCTCATTCCATCTTCCTTATGCCCTTAGATGCCCCCTCCCCATCCACTCTGCTCCCATTCTCAGCCCCAAATCCCCACCCCATCTTCAGCTGGTCACTAGCTTAGCTTGAAAAGAAGTTATTACTGGCCTGAGTTGTGTGGATTGTACTGAAGGGGGTGGGGGGGAAGCATGTGGAGGGGGAAATCCTAGCCAGCAGTCCACAGTCTTGGCCAAAGCAAACTGGATTGGCGCTGCTGGGTTTGTCTAACCCCATGACCCCTCCTCTGGGAGGGAAGGGGAGAATTTAACAAATTCAAGTAAAGAGCCAGGCAGAACCTGTGAAAGAACATTTAGACCTAGGGGAGTGCTCAGCCAAAGAACCTGGTCTGAACGGCACACCGCAGCTTTCTAAGCTATAATAAAATACCTCTGAGCATATGCAGAGTGTATCCTTCACATTTGGGAGCCTCTAGCCATGTCAGGTGGCTGTGGGAATCAGACTTGTGAGAAGCAGGCCTGACTTGCTCTGTGGTGGTGCTCTTCTAGACATGGCCTCACACCACTCAGCTTGGTCTATGGCAGTATTATGGGAGAGATTGCCAGGAGCAGAGATAATTGGCTCTCCTGTCTTGCAGGATTTGTGTCAGATGTTGCTCCAGGTAAGCAGGTAGTCGCCACTCGAGGTCACTGCTGAAAAGCAAATCTGGTTAAGTCAGGTGAGGATTTAACACTCATTTATTCTATGGAAGAAAACATTTGTGATGAAGATTTGCCCTCGCTACCTCATCCTGTGGCAGCAAGGGAGGTAGAAGGGTCTCTAGAACACATCCCTTTTAAAGGTAAAGGTATTGTGCAGTCAATCAGCCACTCCTTACTGGTCTGAGCAGTGAAACTGCCGTCAGGTGACCGGGGCTGTAACCTGAAATGCAGTGAGCGTTCTGTCATGGTTCGTCCACTGACTGACCCCTCAGGTTCCATTTCTGAAATGAATTTTAGGCCCCTTGGCACCAATGTTGTCTTGAGCTGCTTCATGCAGACGAGGGTTAGAGGAAAAATGGAAAGAGGGGTTGTTTTCCTTCTTTCTTTCTTTCTTTCCCTTTTCTCTCCCTCTTTTTCCATTCTCTCCACATGGTCCCCAGACAGGGCACAGGGGCTGGAGGTTGAGTGATTCCAAGGGAACAGCTCACCTCCTTCTTTGGCTGCCACCTCGAAGCTCTGAGCCCAAGGACAGCAGGGGGCTCCTGGCTGCCGTGCCTGGATTGCACATGAGCGCCAGCAGCTCACAGAAAAATAAACCAACAGAAAACAGCAGCAGCACTACCAGATGTGGTGCAGAGAGCAGCTAGCACATGTCCTACTTTGTTCCACCTAGAAACAGAAGAGTCCCACATTTTAAGGTAGGGTTGCCAACCTCCAGGTGGGGCCTGGATCTCCCAAAATTAAAATAGGTCTCCTGACCACAAATGACTGTGTTGGTGGGTGGGTTCTATGGCATTATACCCCACAGCCCCCCCATACCCTGTCCACCTCAGGCTGTACTAGGGTTGCCAGCTCCAGGTTGTGAAATTCCTGGAGATTTGGGGGGGGGGGGGTTGGAGCCTGGAGAGGTCAGGGTTTGGGAAGAGTGGGCCCCTCAACATGCTATAATGCCATAGAATCCACCATTCCAAGTAGCCATTTTCTCCAGGGCAACTGAGTTCTGTGGCCTGGAGATCTGTTGCAATTCCTGGAGATCTCCAGCCACCACCTGGAAGCTGGCAACCCTAGGCTCCACCCCCAAATACCCAGGAATTTCTCAACCCAGGGTTGACAACTATTTTATGGTGTTTTTTCTTGAGTCTTTGTTGTTATCTCCCCCTCTGGGCACTACATATTAATATTTTTTCCTCGTAATACTATTAATATGCAAAGTGTTATATAGTCTTTGCTTTACTTATCTTCATATTAACCCTTTGTAGGATAAATCTCTTGTTCTCATTTTACAGATCTGAAGTACAAAGGGGAGGATTTTTTGAAAGTTTGAGTATAGATAAATAAGGATTTGAAGCAGGTCTACTTCCAATAGAATTTGCATTCTGCCTCACTGGTTTCAGGTCGTTTCAAGCGGGTAGCCATGTTGGTCTGTAGTAGAAAAGGAAGATTTAGGCCCAGATTTCAAGGCCAACTAGATTTCCATGGTATAATCTTTTGAGAGCCAAGCTCCCTCGCTCAGGTAGTTTTCAGGTAGGCCAGGAATATTTATGAAAATAAAATATTGCAGGACCTTTGCTTTCCCTCTAGAAGCCATGGCTGTTTTGGCCACCTCCTTCCAATAAGGCATAGCAGTTAGAACAAGAGGAAGACCCTTGTTCAAATCCCCATAAAGTTTTGGCACGTTATTCTCTTTCAGCCCAACCTACCTCACAGGGTTGTTGTCAGACTAAAATAGGGAGCAGAAGGCACCGAAGACCGCTCTGAGCTCCTTGGAGGGAGGGGAGGGGGAAGGGATTAAATGCCTTGGATTGAAGAGAATCCTTTTTTGTGGTGGGAATCAGAGGCAGTGGAAAAGAATGTCTTGGCCTGTCTCACCCGACTTTGGCCTCTCTCGCCAGCCTGTGAACATGAGAGGGATCTTTGTTCATGGGCAGAGTTTGTTTTACCACCTGTGTGTGACAAGCGCTTTGAGGGGAGGAGGGAGGCTTTGATTTCACCGTTCAAGGAGGGAGCGGTGTTTGCTGACAGGCAGAGGTGGGGTGAGGGGGAGCCACATCCAGCTGGATGCTGGCACCCAGATGTGTACTCAGAGTGCAGGGCCAAAGGAAAACGGCTGAGGCTGCAACTCTTGGACATCTTTGTGTGAGAGCAAAAGCCTGGTAGAAAACAGCAGTGACTTTGCCTGGAACTTTGGGAGGATAAAAATGGGGCCAATGGGGGCTTGGTGTCCAGAAATTACCTATCAGGCTCCCATTCATACTTTCTATAGCTGCGTTGTTTTATTTTATAATAGTGTGGGCACCTAGGTTCCCCTTTCTCCTCCAGTCCAGAACGAAAACATTCCTCTTCAAAGTGACTCAGTGTACATATGCAGCATGTTTATTTGGAAAGATGTCCCACCGAGTTCAGTGGGATTTGAGAGTCAGGGAGGTGTCATAGAGTGTCGGAAAGCCCTGCCTGGCCCCAAGGTTCACGGGGTACCTCTGGGGCACTCCCTGGTGTATCTGCAGTAATCACCCAGTTTGCATAGGGGGAATTTCTCCTTTCCCCTTTATGTTGCAGCTTGCTAAACCCCTCAGCAGACCCTCAGGAATTGCACTGGGGCAAAGTGAGAGTCTCCATTAGGACAGAAGAAATTGGCAGAAATCACTGGCCCCTCTTCTGCAAACAGAACAGCTGCCTGGTTGGATACAAGCTCTCTTTCAGCATGAACAACCTCGCAGGATTGCTCTACAAATAAGTGGAGGAAAGCAGAGGGCCTGAATATGTGTGGTGTATGCCCAAGAACATACCAGGGGGGTGTGGTGGTTAGAGTGTTGAATTAGGATCTGGGAGACTCAGGTTTGAATCCCCACTCTGCCATGGAAGCTTGCTGGGTGATTCACGCTCTTCCTAACCTACCTCACAGGGTTGTTGTGGGGATAAAATGAGGGAGAGGAAAATTATGTAAGCCACCTTGGATCCCCATTGTGAAGAAAGGGAGGTATAAATAAAGTAAGCAAATAAATGTTGCCTGGAGCTCATTGCAGGGAGCACATTCCCCCCTCCCCCCAATTAAGGGTGCATAGGTGTCCACTCTTTCAATGCATCCCTAAGCATGTTTGCTCAGAACTAAGTCCTACTGTGTGCTTAGGACAGGACAGCAGCCTACATTTTTCTACCTTCCCCTTTCAAGGCAGCTCACTCTACAAAACCGCTGTGAAGGTTAAACTCAGATGTTTCCCCAGGTGCTTAAAATGCAAGTGATATCTTTCTCCCTCCAGTGTGTTACATTTCTAATAACATATTTTTAAAAAGCCATTGAATAATCAGTCTGCCATGGGTTGTTGTGGAGAGGGATACTGTTACCTGCTGGCTAGACTGACAGAGAGGTTGTTTCCAGCCTTTCTATCTTCTTCTCCCCCTGCCCTCCCATCCTGCAAGCACTAGACCTGCGTTTAATCATCATGATCGCCAATTGCCTTATAATTGCCCTTATCATTCCAGTGACTGGGGCATTCGCTCAAGAGATGAAGGAGGGGCCGGGTTTGGTGTCTTTGTGCTGGTGAATTCCCCGCCGGGGATGCTGTCTCCAGGGTACCTTGAGTGCTTAGAGACCATTAAAGGACCTGACATCCGTAATTGGTACAGGTAGCAATAAGGACCACATCCCGGGAACAAGTATGCACTAATTGGGAAGCTGGTGGTGATGGACTCCAGGCTGGGCTTGTAGAAGAAGGGGAGGAAAGAAAACACAGGCAAGGGCAGTTGGATTTGTGGGCGGGAGTGGGGGGAGGCTGTAGAGGAAGAGTGTGACAGAAAAGAAGAGGATGAAGATTTCATCCTTCACCTCAAAGGGGAAACTGAATGGCCAGAGAGTAGGCAGAAGAGTTTTGCTTAGGAAAAATGCAGGTAAGATAAGCAGATTGGCAGACCTGAAGATGGTGTGCCAAGGGCGACATAGAAGGGACCGGGTTTGCTCCAGTCCTGTTCCTGTATGTTCAGTTCAAGTTTACAAAGTCCTTCTGTCACGCACCAGATCAACAAACAAATCCTCTGGGAGTTTCCTCCTAATTTAACGTATAGGCACGTGAAGGCCTGATTCGGATTGGAATAATAGTGCACAGGAAGAGGAGGTCTGAGCCTTCCCCAGGCCCCAGTGCTGCTTTACTCACCTGAAATGGGCCCAGGAGCTGTTATTTCCAATGCTGGGGAAACGCACGTGTAGCCCAAATAAGGATTTCCCCAGGGCTGTTTCAGGAATGGTATGTGGAGGGGTGCGTAAGTTCCCCCTCCTTGTGCACTGCAGTTCCGATTTGAATCAGTCCCTTGAACACGTTGTGAGCGCGGAACACCAGAGGACGTCTGTCAACAAGTGTTGTGGCACACAAGGGTGTATATGAGGACTTTGTAATGTGCAAACTGGCCTTAAGAAACTGGGCATTTTCCACAAGGAAAAGCTTCAATGGTTATACTTCATGAATGTTGAAAATTGACACTTCAAAAAAAAAAAGATTTACAAGTGGCAATGGGGGTGCAGTAAGTGAGGTTAAATTTGTTCAGCAAAATAATTTTTGAAGGCCCGGATTTTGAGGAGAAACGCAAAAGCCACCCAGAGCCATGGGATCTGGCCCCACCTGGATAACCTGGGATGGTGTGTGCTGACTTCCCTCCCCCTTAACTATTTGACCTTCCTGTATTCTTGGGTATTGTCTGTATAGTATAATGCTTCAAATGAGGGAGGGTGGGGGTGGGGTCTTGAATGAACAGCCTTGTTCCTAGATGTGTCACCTCAGCCAGTCAGAGACCCGAAAGGGAGAAGACCGCAAAACAAACCCTTCGATCAGCAACGATGATTGAGACAGAAATTAATTTCAACTGTGTGCCTGTTTTATTGAAGGAGTAGGGGTGGGTGGGAAGATGAAAGGGGTGGAGCTCCTGAGCATCTTTAATACCCTTTACTCTGCACAGGGTACCAGTCTCTGGACAGGCAGCCAAGTCTCAAGCTAGGAGCTCTAGAAAAGAAAAGGGAGCAGAGAGAGAGGGGAAGAGAATGAGAGAGAGATGAGAATAAAGAGTTCAAGGAGCGGAATGAATGGGCAGACAGATAAATAGAGAGAGGGACAGGATTAGCAAGTCCTGGCACCTTTACCTGGAACCCACCATTTTGAACCGCTTCATCTAGGAGCAGGTATGTAGAACTGGAAATATGTTTGGGATGGGATTCCTTTAAATCGGTGCAGCCCCTTATTAAATTCAGTGATACTTTGTTGGTATTACACAAAACGTAGACATAGTTTCAAAGTCTGTGTGAAGGACTCGTCTGCTGGGGAAGGTGTGTGTGTGGGGGGGTGCAACATACCAAGAAGATAATCAGAACTTGTGGTCAGAGTCCAAAAGCTTTGCAGATTTAAACATTTTATTTAGATTTTTACACCCTGCTTTTTCTGCAAGGGGGACCCAAAGCAGCTTGCGCCGTCATTCTCCCTCCTCCATTTTATCCTCACAACGACAACCCTGTGAGGTAGGTTGAGCTGAGAGACAGAGAGTGCAGCTGGCCCAAGGTCACTCAGTGGGCTTCAATGGCAAAGCAGGGGTTCGATCCTAGGACTCCCATATTCTAGTCTTGACACTCTGACCTGTACAACACAGTAGTTAAGTGGCTTGGCTGCGAATCAGGACTCTACTGGTTCACATCCAACTACTGCCATGAGCTCAGCAGGGCCGTTTCCAGACAGCTTACCTGCCTCCGGAACGTCGCGCCATCTTGCGGGGAAAACGCGAAATATCGCGTTTTCTCGCACGAGTTTTGCGCGACGTTGCACAACATCGCGCAAAACTCGTGCGAGAAAACGCGATATTTCGCGTTTTCCCGCAAGATGGCACGACGTTCCGGAGGCAGGTAAGCCGTCTGGAAACGGCCCAGGTGGCCTTGGGTAAGCCCCTTCTCTCAGCTCCAGCTCCTCAGCTGCATTGTGGGGATAATAATGACACTAACTTGTTCACTGCTCTGGGTGAGGCACTAATCTGTCTAGAAGAGTGGTCTATAAGCACAATTATTATTATTATTATTATTATTATTATTATATTGACTTCCCCCCTCTGTTTTGTATGTCTCTTTATTCCTGATCCATAAATTAACTGCAGCTTTACACTGGATGCTGAATGGTGTGTGTAATGCGTTTTTTTACATGTACTTATTAGGTAAAAGAGCCCCATGGCACAGAGTGGTAAGCTGCAATACTGCAGCCCAAGCTCTGCTCATGTCATGACCTGAGTTCGCTCCTGGTGGAAGCCAGGTTCAGGTAGCCAACTCAAAGTTGACTCAGCCTTCCATCCTTCTGAGATCGGTAAAATGAGTACCCAGTTTCCTGGAGGTAAAGTGTAGATGACTGGGGAAGGCAATGGCAAATTACCCTGTAAAAAGTCTGCCAAGAAAACATCATGATGCAACGTCCCCCCCCCCATGGGTCATTAATGACTCGGTTCTTGCACAGGGGACTACCTTTACCTACTTATTTATTGCTGATGGAGCCTGCATAAGGAATAGGACTCTGAATGGTGTGGCATTCCCAAACAAATTTAGAACCATCCCAAATCACACACCCACAGCACATTAGTAGATCAATTGCAAATAAAGATGTCAGATCCTATCGGTGCAGCACCAGGCATCCCCCATGGTTCAGCCCATGTCCCTCCATCACAATCTCTTCCCTCCACACCTAGGCCGTTTCCAGATGGCTTACCTGAAGCCGCTCCATGCCGCAATGTTGTGGATCGTGCCAGGGAAAACGCGAAATATCGTGTTTTCTAGCGCGAGTTTTGCACGACGTCGCACAAAACTCGCGCAAGAAAACGCGATATTTTGCGTTTCCCCGGCACGATTCACAACATTGCGGCATGGAGCAGCTTCAGGTAATCCACCTGGAAACGGCCCTGTTTTGTTTTCACCTGGCAGCTTTGCCAATGCCTCCCATTCTTGATTCCTCCATTCTGAGTGTCGTGAGGGGTTGGTGTGTGGGACTGGCAACACTCTCTGCCTGCTGCAACAGAGTGTAGCATCCTGCTGCTACTTTACAATTGCCAGCCACACACACCAGTTGGGACTAATATTGGAAACTGGGTGGGAGGGCATGTTTATCATGAGCTCTTTAAAATTGTAAAGTGCTTGGAGCAGCAAGGAAAATCTGAATAGAAATTGAGTCGGCAAATAAAGAAACAGGAGCCTGAAATATTCATGCCACGCCGTGCAGGACTGCTGGAACAGCTCTCTGTGCTTCGCAGTGTGTGGCCTCCTTTCCTGCAGAACAGAGAATGCCTCGCAGCAGCTCCTTGGCCTTGCCTTCCCTGGCAGCTCCACAGCCCCTGGCCACGTATGAGCGTGGGCGTGACCTGTGCACCTTTGTGGCAACAGCAGCATCACACATCCTGCGCACTTTGCAGAGACCCCGCAAGACTCGGCCCAGCAAGAGGAAAGTGAACCACCGACGGTTTCTGCAGAACCAAATATGCAGGTAGGACGTCTTGAATCAGTTGTCTTCTTGCTCACCGCCAGTGAATTCAGAATGGTGTTGTGGGAAGATCACTGCAGTATCCCATAATGCACTACTTCATGGAAGCTGACCCCTCTAGGAAAACGCACAGGCCTGATCTAACCACCCAGAAGAAATTGGAGGACCTTCAACCTCAATTATGCCACTTTACTCCCAGGAGAAAGTGGTTCTTCCAGGCTATGACCTTCTAAGCCCATTGACTTCAATAGCCTTAGAAGGGTGCAACTCTGTTTTGAATGGTACCATGAGGCTGTGAGATGTACAGCAGGGTTGCATGAGTTCATATGCTGAGGTTTTTAATTACTGTTAACAGTCTGTTCTGATTGTTTTTTAAAACTATCATTGCTTGGGGTTGCTTCCCTGGGCCTCTCTCCCCCCTTCCGCTTTCATGCCACTATTGTTGATAAACTTGCACTCCTTTCCTCCCACAGGAGCTTTGCAGACATTGAAGCTGCTACTCAACGCTTGGCCTCCTCCATCCTTTCCCAGGAGGCTGTGGCACCCCCTGCAGTGCCCCACCAGATACGTCCTAGACCCTGTACTCCACAGCCAATCGTGGCCCCTCCTGGTTCCTTTTTGGGCACAGCGGAAGCTTTTGTGGCTCCTGACCAGAGCTCCAGCTGGGCCCCCTCATTAAGTTCCCTGGTGCCAGATCCTGGTGAACTCTTTGAGCCCATTTCTAAGGAGATGGGGCCCACAACCGACAGCAGGAGCTGGTTTAGCCCAGATCCTTCCAGATCAAGCTTGCGAGGATGTGACATCCATCCACACACACAGCCGCACCTAAAGTCTGCAGCCTGTGGAACCACCGTAGATCCAAATCTTTGCCTGCCAGCTGCAACCCAATGCCCCGTCCCTGCCTCTGACCTAGTGCTTTCCTCCCATGAGCCCTGCATGCCCTTCTGGGATCTGGAAAGGTGGTGCCCACCTAGCGTGGATTTCTCCCACTTATCTTAAGCGCCTGCAGTGTACCAGAGAGAAACAAGCGTCTTTAAATATCTCCCGCCTTGATCTAGAGAGAAGAGGAACTGAAATACACTTTTCTTCAGAGCATCTGCAGCATCTTCCTATGCTGTCCCATTTGCAACTGATGGCTTGAAAGAAAGAAAGAAAACCTCTGTCTTCCATACTGTAAGGGGAATCGTTTATCATTCCTTTCTCCCCTACAATTAGAATCCATCAGGAAATCTGAATGTTTCTCAAGGCTTGAACAAAGAACAAGCACCTCTCAGCCATCAGCCAGATTAGGATGAACTAGGGTGGCTGTGTTATCACTGATTACCACTACAGTGAGTAATCAATGACTACATAGGATCTTGTTAGCTTTTTCAGTCAATCTCACATCATTCCTGTCCTTACCAGAACCTTCCACGTGCCTTTTTTCCACATGCAGGCCCCACAATCTTCAGCATAGCCTTTTTTTTGTAGTTAAAAGCTCCCCCCCACACACTTTTTCACCAGCAGAAAAGCTGGTGGGATCCAGCCTGTACTGCTTGCTTTGATTACATTTCAGTAAGTTGTCCATAAGAAGGCTGCACCCTGTACAAATTTTTGTCATTCCCTGTTTGATCCTGCGCCTTACCAATTTTTCTTTTAATTATTATTATATATGTATACATATATATATATAATCTGCCAAGGTGAGGATTGTTCTCATGCAGTTGATGAAGTGGGCTGTAGGTCACAATAAAACCGTGTTAGTGTTTGAGGCACCACAAGACTCCTGCTTGTTTTTTGCTGCAGTAAACTAATACAATGACCCCTCTGGAATCTCTCTCCTACAAACATCCCTCCATTTCATGCATGTCCCCACCCTTTCCTTTCATATTTTCCCTCTGTCCATCCTTCCCATTAAACCTATGGCACTGTTAGCGATCTTTTCATTTTGCCTGAAACAAAGGATCTTGATATTCTTCCATCTCCCAACATTCCCTCTCCCTTTTCATTTTACTTAAATGCATGTGATAGTGAGAGTCTCTCTACACAAGTCACCTCAGGGTGTGTTCCTCAAGTGTAGGGAGACACAATGTTAGCCAGGAAGCATAGTTTAAAAAGACAGAGCCTGTAGATAGCTCCTCAGAGGATTGGTTAATTTCATCTTTGCCTCCCAGAAGGCTCTGTCAATTTCTCCCCATCAGTCTAAAACTGTGTGGGATGGCAACCAGAGGGCAGCGAGGAATAGAAATGTGCAGGGCTTTTTTTCAGGGGGAACTCAGGGGAACGGAGTTCCGGAACCTCTTAAAAATGGTCACATGGCTGGTGGCCCCGCCCCCTGATCTCCACACAGAGGGGAGTTTAGATTGCCCTCCACACTGTGGCGCGGAGGGCAATCTAAACTCCCTTCTGTCTGGAGATAAGGGGGCGGGGCCACCAGCCATGTGACCATTTTCTCGGAGGGCAACCCACTGAGTTCCACCACATCTTTTCCCAGAAAAAAAGCCCTGGAAATGTGTTCTAGCTGCCTTCCAGATCTGGGCTTGGACCTGGAGCAGTTGTAATGGGCTGAAATTTCCCTTCTGGCATTTCACAGCCCCTTCACACAGCTCCAGGGTATAGCAAAGCCTTTGCCCTGCCGCAGGCTCTGTCTTGTTAACTACCCTTCCCAGCTAACATTGCATATCCCAACACATGTTCTTCACGTGTCAGACCTCTGTGTAAAGAGACTCGTTGATTCTTTAATTGGATAATTACAAAAGAGAGCTGACAAGGAATACAGTCTTGCCAGGAACTAGTAGGGAACAGTGGCCGCTGTGACCAAATCTTGCTTCTTACTGCCACCTAGTGGACTCTGTCATGATCATGCCCCATTAGTAAAATTCCCATCGTTTATATCCGGGGAGGGGGATCTCAGCGCATCAGCGGGCGGGGTTACCTGTCAGTGAGCACTAGGCCACGCAGCGTCTGTGGACAGAGGCCAGATTACCCTTCTGCACTCTAAAACATGTCAAAATACATTACTTTTTGCAAGAGGATGAAAGGAAAGGGATGCAGTACTAATTCAGTATCTAGACATCCTTCCCCCCGTTTACACGATTGCTATGACATCTCTGAACTTTCCTCTGAGGAGCTCAGGAAGGTGTATACAGCGTCCCCCTCCCCAAGCTACACTTTATTTTCACAATACCTTTTCAAAGTAGGGTAGCCACTGTCTCACGATCACTCACAATACAATCATCTGGACTATAAATAACGTAAATAAATATATTAATATACATATTTACTCTGAAGTAAGTCCAGCTTTATTTAGATGGAGACATACTATACTAGGAGATAAGTGTACGTTGGACCGTAGCCCGAGTGAGCTTCATGGTGGAGCAGAGATTGTGGAGCCAAGTCTCCCTATATTTATGGCAACCTCTCTGTTACACTAGTTGTCCAACCAGCGGAATATTCCTGGGCTATATTTGGGTTGCTGGTGACTCTGTTGTGTGACAGGAAGATGAGAACTGGCTTGTTCACTGGCTTATTTACTTCATCTATACCCCACCTTTCTCTCATCCCCCAGTGGGGACTGAAAGTGGCTTCTATCATTCTCCTCTCCTCCATTTCATCCCCACAACATCTCTGTGATGTAGGTGAGGCTGAAGGTCAGAGGTGGACTGGGATGGAAAAATAGCTCCGAAAAAGGATCCTGCCCTCCCAGCAAGGTGGAAGAGCAGTCTGCCTACTCAGGTGGGCCATATGTCACCCTTCTGCCACTGAAATGGCCCAGCCCCGGTAGGGTGAAGACCATAGGCCCACCAACAAAAGTCCCAGGAGCCATAAAGGTCAGTCCACCATGCTTAGAATGTGTAACTGGCCCAAGTTCACCCAGCAAGCTTTATGGTAGAGTGGTGGTTTAAACCTAGGTCTCTCAGATCCTAGTTGGACTCTCTACTAGACATGGGCACGAACCAAAAAAACCCACAAACCGCCGGATTGTCTGTTCACAAACCGGCGGTTCATGAGGGTCCATGACCAACGTACCAGCATTCATTGGAAGCCCAGATCGTTGCATTCGCCTGCGGTTCGTCAGGAACCATCAATCAATTCCCTTGGAAACGGAGCTGGGGGAATGCCTGAACTCTGTCTGCACTCCTTCTGTCGCCCTGGAAACCCAAATCGAAGCCCAGCTTATTTTGATTGGCAGGTCTTCCTTCCAACCATGGAGCTGCAAATTGGTTACAATTGGTTACATGGGAGAAGACACCTTGGGGGAGGGAAGGGGAAAGGGGGTGTTCTGTAGCCATGGGCACTCCAAATTCCATGCAAACCCTGATAGGCAGTTCTGATGGCCAACCCCTTGTACACTGGGCCAGCATCAACTGGTGGCTCTAATTGTATCGAATGGGAGTTTCCTGGGGGCCTTGGATTGGAGAGGGTATAACTCCAAGCTCCCTATTGCAATCTTGACCAAACTTGGGTGCTGGCTGGAGGAGAGCCTGCTAAACACTCCCTGGGAATATGGACTCTCTAAGTACAATGGAGGCAATTCCAATGCCCATGAACCACGAACCTCGAACCGGTTCATCAGCAGGAAATGTTTGTTGCAGTTCGCTGGTTCGGGTTCGTCGTTGGCACCAAACCACAAACTGCTGGTTTGTTAATTTTTTTTTTATTTGTGCCCATGTCTACTCACCAGTGTGTGTGGGAAATGCAGTATTTTCAACATCTATCTCAAAGCCCCAGAAAGCCATAGGTGCTTTCCGGTTGCATTCTCTTAGTCATATGAAGACATAAAGCTGCCTTCTTCTAGGCCAGAACATTGGTCTATTTAGGTCCACGTGGTCTACTCTGAAAGGCAACAGTTCTTCAGGGTCCCAAGCAAAAGTCATCCATATCACCTATTATCCAATCCTTACAACTAGACACATCAGGAACTGTGCCTGGGGCCTAGATGTTCTCCCACAGAGCAACAGCTCCTAATTTTATTACCATGCTCTAGGCCTGCTTTTCTCAAGCTTTGAAACTGCACATAGAATAATAATTCTCAAAGGTACATGGCCCCCCTTTGGTCACAATTCAAGGGGACTAAGATACACTTATATTAAAAACATCACAGTGCTAAAAAATAAAGGAAACAGCAGTAAGAACAACAACATCACGAAACACAGACCAAAGCAAAACAGAGTCCGATGAAGAGATATGCTTTGCCCAGTGTCTAAAGCAGGGGCCCCTTTTTGAGTCCATGGACACCTTTGAAGTTCTGATATAGGGTGGAGGATGCAACCAGAAAATGGCTGCCATGGCAGATGGAGCCATCCACAAAATGGCTACCACAGGAGGTAGAGATACATCCCCAGACAAGTGCAGGTGCAGAGGGAAAGAGGGGTAATTTTAAAAAATACATTGGAAAAAGGAATGAGATCGAGGATAAAACCAACACTGTGGAGGTAGTTGCTGCAGAAGCAATGTTATTTTAATCTGCACAGCCAATCAGATCTCCAATAGATAGAGGTATCATTTAATGCAGTGCCATAACTGGGGGGCAGCAGGTATTTACCCCTGCAAGCACACAAAGTGTACACATCCTCCCTCACCCACCTGTCGTCATTTTTAGCATAACATGGAAGCTCCCCATTTGAGGGAGATTTTTAGCAACTTGCCCCCAGTACGACCCACAGCTTCTGCGTTGCACCAAAAAATGACATCATTTTCTGGTGCAACACAAAAGTGAGCATGCATTTTGTACACATGCCCCCCAGATGCCTCCACCCACTGGCCAGGTGAGCAGAGGTGGGGGTACAGGGGAGTCCTGCCCCCAATGGGGACATGGTATCCCTACTAACGGCCAATCTGAAGTGGTCATGCCCACTTTTTAAATACACTTGGCAAGCACCAAGTAAGGTATCAGCGGGTGCTATGGTGCCCATGGGCACCATGTTGGGGATCCCTAGTCTGAAGTATAACAATGGCACCAGGTGAATGTCCTTGGGAAGGGAGTTCTGTAACTGGACTACAACCAAATATTACACTGTCCATCCTAAGGCAGAGAAGGGGCCTCAAATAACAATTCCAGCTGTCAGGCAGATTTCCAGAGGCTCCCAATTACCCTAGTACTAGACCATGAGGGTTTTAAAGATAATCATCTCCAGTTGCTTTCTATTGAGCCTGGAAGTACCTAAGTTAACTAAAAGTCCTAAGCCTTGAGACTGGTGCAGGGATTTCTTCTTATCAGAGTCTCTGCAGCTTGACTTTTGCTACAAAGTGTAAGAACGTGTGTCTGAGCCTCCCCTCCCCCAACTCTAAAAGTTTTTTTAATTTTTAAAACATTTTATTAGTGTGAAACAGGAAAAAATAAAAAGGAAACAAATTTTAAAAAGAAAACAGTGGTGGCAACAAAAGCTCATTAGCAAATTTATTCATAGGTATCTATAAAGATTTCCAAATACCTAAAAATAAGTCCATACGCAATTGCTTTCTATATACGATACATTCAAATGTTGATAAATTCATAAGTCTTCAATCCAGGGAATTACAGAAAGTGGACTTTTGTCTTTCCAATGTTTAAGTATTAAGTCTTTTAGCAACTGTAAAAGCACAGAGGGTTCATTTCCATCGACCATCAGATTCCAAGAGACAAGCAAGTAGATTAACAGTACATTAACATCCTCAAAAAAGTTGTGGCTTGACATCTGGCACCATAAAGCAAAAAACAGGGTTAACATACCTGTAACTTATGTTCATCGAGTTCTTCTGTGCTGACACACATGGGGACTGCGCAGGCGCAGGCCAGCCGCCGGAGAATTTTCTAGAGCTTCCATGGCTCCGAAGGGGCCGTTTGTCGCGCGCCTCAGCGACCGTTTTCCCGCCCAAACGGTCACGTGATCCTCCAGCGACCAACGGCCCCTTCCCTCAGTTCTCCCTTGCCGCCGCTTGACCAACACACTTCAGCCGTAACACCTTAAAAACACCAATATCCGTTACAGCCATCACAGTATTGTGCATTGGAGTTCACAGCGGGGTAGGAGGGAGGGTTGTGTGTCAGCACAGAAGAACTCGATGAACATAAGTTACAGGTATGTTAACCCTGTTTTCATCTTCGTTCTTCTGTGCCTCCACACATGGGAGTGTACCAAGCTTCACACAATAAGGAAGGCGGGGGTGAAGTCCAACACAATTTTATTAAGCAAACAAGATCAACAATAAATAGATATGCATATATACATCTATGTAAAAAATACTGTGTAAGGACACATAAATATTCAATATTTACATATATACACACCCCCAGGTACATATATACACACTTTCACTCAAGGGTACCCAACAGGTACGCCAAGAAAGTCATTCCAAAACTCCCTCAGGAAAAAAGGGAGTGTAAGACAGCCTTGGCCACAGATACATCCTGCTCCGCATTGACATCAACGGCGTAATGCCTGACAAAGGTGTCTGCAGAGGACCATGTGGCTGCTTTACAAATGTTAACCAGGGGCACCCCCCTGAGGAGTGCCGAAGAGGATGCTTGGGACCGCGTGGAGTGGGCTCTGACATGAAGCGGGCAAGCCACCCCTGCTAGGGAATAGGCCTTGCTAATGGCCGTCACAATCCACCTAGACAGGGTCTGTGAGGAAGCCCTGTTACCCTTGTCCTTGGCCCCAAAACATACAAACAGGTGAGGACTGGAGCGGAATCCCTTCGTCCTATCCAGGTAATAGGCTAGGGCCCTCTTCAAGTCTAGGGTATGGAGGGCCTTTTCCCCCTTAGAGGAGGGTTGAGGAAAGAATGCAGGCAGTGAGATATCCTGCGAGAGGTGGAAGGCGGACACCACCTTAGGCAGGAACCCAAGGCAGGGACGCAGGACCACCTTGTTGGGGTGAAACACAAGAAAGGGAGGGTCAGACCGCAGTGCAGACAGCTCACTGACCCTTCTGGCCGATGTGACGGCCACCAAGAATGCTACCTTGTAGGATAGCATATCCAAGGGGCATGTAGCCATAGGTTCAAACGGAGGCAACATGAGACGTGAGAGCACCAAGGACAGCGACCACTGAGGCACTAGCGCTGACACAGGTGGGTAAAGATTGTACATGCCCTTAAGGAACTGGCGGGATTGTGGGTGAGAAAACACCGTAGCACCCTCAACTCGGGTGTGAGCAGCTGATATCGCTGCCAGGTGGACCTTGAGGGAGGAAGCCTTCAAGCCCAGGCCACGCAAGTGGCACAAATACTCGAACACCACCCCCAAGGGACTGTTGTCAGGCACCACTCCTCTGGCAAGTGCCCAGAGCTCAAACCTGCGCCACTTGGCCGCATAAGCGCGCCTAGTGGATGGCCGACGAGCATTCAGGAGGACCCTCTGTACCTCGTCAGTAAAGCCTATCGGGGAGGAACGATCCGCCAAGCCGTTAGATGCAGCTTCCTTGGATCGTGGTGGACCAGGCTCCCGTTTAGGAGAAGGTCTTGCCGAGAGGGCAGACTCACATACGTCCGTTGGGACATCCGCAGGAGCTTCGGGAACCAAACCTGCCTTGGCCAGAAGGGGGCCACTAGGATGCAGTCCGTCCCGTCCTCCTCTATCTTGCACAGGACCCTGGGAATCAAGGGGAACGGAGGAAACATGTAGTGCAAGCCCTGCGTCCACGTAAACTGGAAGGCATCCCCAATAGAGAGGGGGTCGCTCCCTGCCCTGGAACAGAACGTGTGGGCCTTGGTGGTCGCCGCAGTGGCGAACACATCTATCACTGGATGACCCCACATCTGGAAGATCGGCCCAACGCACTCTACGTTCAGTTCCCACTCGTGTTCCAGTAAAGGGACCCTGCTGAGGGCATCTGCCCGGGCATTGTCCGACCCAGCCACGTGTATAGCACGGAGCGACACGCCGTTCTTGATAGCCCACTGCCAAGTGAGTGTGGCTTCCCGGCACAGGGCCATGGACACTGTGCCCCCCTGCTGATTCACGTAGTACATGGCAGTCGTGTTGTCCGTCTGCACCAAGACATGACGATTTCTCAGCAGTGCTGTAAGAGACACAAGTGCGAAACGAATGGCCCTTAGTTCAAGCACATTGATATGGAGGGTCTTTTCCCTGTCAGACCAGACATCTTGCACCGACACATCACCACAGTAAGCCCCCCATCCCAACAGAGAGGCATCAGTGGTAACCGTGATGTCATGGTGTTGATACCCGAAAGGGGTCCCTCTAAACAAGTTGTCATCAGACAGCCACCAGTCCAAGGAGGAGAGGATGACCCTCGGGATAGAGAATTTGAGGGACGGAGGGTGCAGTAGAGCATCATACCTCCGCACAAACCAGTTCTGTAGAGGGCGCATACGCAGCCTAGCGAAAGGCACCACAGAGGTGGCCGCTGCCATATGCCCTAGTAAGCACTGGATAGTGCGCACAGACTGGAACCGGTTCCTTTTAAACATGGACACTAGACCCCTTAGGGACCGAGCCCTCTCCAAGGGGAGCAGGGCCTTACCCTCCACAGAGTCTAACAGTGCACCAATGTAGGACACCTTGCAGTTGGGCACCAGTTTGGATTTCTCCAAGTTCACCAGGAGCCCCAGGCGTTGGCAAGTGCTAAGTACCAAGCCAATGTCCTGCACCAGCCTAGACTCTGATTCAGCCACGATGAGCCAGTCATCGAGGTACGGAAAGATGGTACAGCCTTCTTCCCGTAGGAAGGAAACCACAGGGGCCACACATTTAGTGAACACTCGTGGGGCAGTGGACAGGCCAAAGGGGAGCACCTTATACCGGAAAACCCGTTGCCGGTAAACAAAGCTCAGGTACTTCCTGTGCTCCTTCCGTATGCCCACGTGAAAGTATGCGTCTTTTAAGTCAAGAACCGCAAACCAATCCCCCTGTTTCAGCAAGGCGATCACAGCCGCCAACGTTACCATTTTGAATTTGGTCACCTTGAGGAAGGCATTAAGGCCCCTCAGATCCAAGATGGGACGTAAGCCCCCATCCTTCTTAGGGACCAGGAAGAACCTAGAGAAGAATCCCTTTACAGAGTCCTCATAGGGCAATTCTTCCACAGCACCTTTGGCCAAGAGCGACACGATCTCCGCATCCAGCTCGGCCATAGTGTTATTGACAGCTGTCAGGGGTGAACTGCATCTAGGCAGCTCAACGAACTCCAGCCCGTATCCCAGTTCAACAATAGTTAAGACCCATGAGTCAGATGTTATTGACTCCCACTCAGAGAGGAGTGGACTAAGTCTGTCCGAAAAGTTCGGGGATACGGCTGGCGTGACCCGTCAGTACTGCCTCCCGGTGCCCTGCTGATCCTTCTGCTGGGCCGGTTGTTGTGCCGGACGAGGCTTGAAGGGCCGACGCCTCCTCTGCTGTTGTGCGGGAGGGTAAGGCCGCTGTTGGTAGGCAGGATACTGCTGGTAGCCTGGCCGCTGTTGATGGTATCTGCCCTGGTAATGGTAAGGACCAGATCGGGGAGCGTACCGTGACCTGGAGGAGGGCTTGTCCGCTGGAGCCAGACCCAAAGACCGCGCCGTCTGCCGGTCCTCTTTCTTTTTCTTCAGGGTCTCGTCGGTCGCTTTGGAAAAGAGCGAGTCCCCCTCAAATGGCATGCTCTCCACTCTGGAACGCACCTCTTGGGACAGGGCCGTAGACCGCAACCAGGAGTGGCGCCTGAGGACCACCGCCGAAGCCATTCCTCTAGCAGCAGTGTCAGCAGCGTGGCTTCCAGCGTTCATCTGCTGCTTAGACAGCCTCACAGCCTCTGTCTGCAGCAGGGACACCACAGCCTTCTGCTCAGGAGGGAGGTCTCGTGTATAGGATGCCAACTTCTCCCAGAGGTACAGCTGGTACCCTGCCATGATGGTCTGATAGTTGGCAATCCGCAGACCTAGGGAAGAAACAATGTATTGGCGCCTGCCCATGGCATCCAGTTTCTTGCCCTCCTTATCGGCAGGTACCGAGGAGTGACCCGATCGCCTGGGGTTGAACTCCTCTGTGACCAAGGAGGAAGGTGGAGGGTGTTTCACCAGCGCCGGCCAGGTACCCTGCTTGATCTTGTAGAGCTGCTCAATCCTCTTGGATGTTGGAGGTTGATCGCAGGGCACCTGCCACACCTTCTCCACGATTTCCTCAAGACCCTCGAGCATGGGGAAGCCAACATATGCCGGGTTGTCTCCGTAAATGCGCTTGAGGAGCTTGTCCTTGGTCTGGGGAACCGCCGAGGAGATGTCCATCTCGAGAGCCTTGGCCATCCTCGCCATCTGGTCGGCGTAGATGCGGAGGTCCTCGAATGGCGAGTCCGCAGATGGTACAAGCTCTTCAGCTGGCGATGGTTCGGACCAGGACTCCGACTGGTAGCCGCCAAAGCTCTCCACATCCTCCTCATCGGAACCGAGCTGGGATTCCGGAACCTGGTGCGGAGGGGGAGCCCACGTCGACCTCGATGTCGGAGGCCTCGGTTCCGACACGGAGAAACCTGCAGGTGCCCCTTCCCACTGGCAATGGTATGGCGAGGGGAGGTAGGAGGCCTGTCGATGTCGGGACGCAGTGGACCGGACCGATCGGACACTGTCCCCAGACCGACGTCGCTCACGACCGGCAGCTGGTGGAGACGGACGGGCAGGCGACGGACGGCTCCGACGAGGAGACGGGCTCGGTTCCAGCCTCGGCGACCGAAGAGCAGGCGATGTTCGGATCCGACGGCGCGGGCTCGGCTCCGGTCCCGAAGAGAATTCTGCGGGCACCGTCTCGAAGGCCATCGGATCCAGCACCGGCACGGAGATGTCCTCTGGCTCCGGGGAATCCAGATGAGGGGAAGGCGTGTGAGGAAGCACGATGACCTCTTCCTGGGGAGCGGGATGCGGCGACCGGTGATGTTTGGTCTTCTTCTTCTTCTTCGCCGGTTCCGAAGAAGACCTCGGAACCGACGCGCTCCTCGCCTTCGAAGGGGACCTCGGCCTCGATCTCTTAGGTTTTACCGGAATCGACCCGGTCGTCGGTTCCGATCGGGGACTCGGTAGACGGATCCTCGGTTCCGATGTCGGTCTCGGATCCGACCTGGTGGAAGATGCGCTACGGGGCGGCCGCACCGGTCCCTGCGCTGGAGAGGCCGCTCTCGACGCCGAGGCACTCGGGGGACGCGGTTTCGACCCCGACCTCGCGGAGGCCACTGAGCCAGCTCTGGAATGCCGTTCGGCAGAGGGGCTAGGGCCGGCCTTGGAGGAGGGCAACGGGGCGCCTCCGGACATGACCTTCTGCCACAGGGAGGAGTTAAGACGGGCCTTGCGCTCCTGTCGGGCCTTGCTGGTGAAGCCCTGGCAAATCTTACAGGCCGTTACATTATGGGTCTCCCCCAAACAGAACAGGCACAGTTCATGGCCATCGGTCTTGGCCATTTTAGTGTGGCATTGGAGGCAATGCTTGAAGAGAGCCTTTGAGGCCATCTTCAGGGGCACGCAAAAGGAAGGTCAACAAACAGTCCGAGTCAAATTACCGAGTCCACAACAAAGTCCAAACGAGATCCGAAGAATAGTCGAGGTCACGAAGTCCGAAGTCAAAAGCCAAGCAATCAGTCAGAATAAAGCACGAAGCACAAAAGCACAGAGCAACGAAGCTCACGTTCTCTCCAAGCGGCGGCAAGAAGAGAACTGAGGGAAGGGGCCGTTGGTCGCTGGAGGATCACGTGACCGTTTGGGCGGGAAAACGGTCGCTGAGGCGCGCGACAAACGGCCCCTTCGGAGCCATGGAAGCTCTAGAAAATTCTCCGGCGGCTGGCCTGCGCCTGCGCAGTCCCCATGTGTGGAGGCACAGAAGAACGAAGATGAACAAAAAGTTAATAGATATTCTAACAAAATCCTTTTTGGCCAGAGGAAAAGGAAACAAGCAAAAAGACCAAGAATGAAATATAATAATACTTACAGCAAGATCTGAGTCCAGTAGCATCTTAAAGACTAGCAAGATCTCCAGGCTATAAGCTTCCAAGAGACACAGTTCCCTTTGTCAGATAGCGTTTTCTGTGTTGAAAGCACTTTATATTACTGTCACAACCCTGTATGGTAGGCTTCTATTGCAGACTGGGGAATGGCTGGCCAACAGTTTCCTAATGAGCTTGTAGCTACTGGAGCGAAGAATGATGGTTCAGTGCGGTGGCTAACTGTGATCTCGGCGGTTCCAGGTCATTCTGCCCAACACTATGCTATACCCTAATGCTCTCCCTACACACCCACCTCATTTGTTGCTATTTTACAGCAAGTGATGTTAGCAACTACTGAGTATTAAAACTCCCTACCCAAAGGGTCATAATCTTCATCGCTGATTCCCAGATGCCGTAGAAGTTTGTGGTTTTCCAAGGGTTTTCCAATGAGAACAAAGAGCAATGTTTTGCAAGCTCAGGGATTCAGGAATATGGACACTGCTGCCATTTGGTTTTCTTCCTTGGAAATAACCTAATGCTTAAAATTGGCATCATCTTGTATTACTTTTCTGGTAAAATGAAGAGAGTGGGCTTTAGTCGGTTGGTTGTTTTACAAGATTCAAGAAGCAGCACGGGAGCAGACTTTTCCTCGCATAAAGTAGTGCCAGGGAGCAGTATCCCCCCCTCACCCTAAGAACAAAAACCACTGACTTCTTTTGTCTCAAATCAGCACTTTTACTTTTCAGTTCCTTGCACATGTTTGAGAGTGCTATTGGTGGGGATGGCTCTAGCTTACTTGACAGTAGCCTGGAAATAATCCAACATTAATCTTATATTTGGCAAATACTTCATTTTGGTGTGAGTGGGGTGAAGAGAAGGGGGGGGACTTCACAAGCTGCCCCACACTGATCATCAGTGTCTAAACTCTTTAGTCCTCCCCGGCACTGAAGTCACAGGTTGGGTCAAAACATGCAACAGAATGAGGTTAGGATGCCAACCTCCAGGTAAGTCTTAGAGTCTCTCTGCACAAGACATCATACACAGGGATGCTCAAGTGACTTTCTTTGTGGTCTTATATTCAAGTATACTCTGTCTCCCTAGTGGTGCACAGGTATCCACAATGGGAGAACAAGTGTAAAATCTTTCACTTGAGCATCCCTGGGTAAGACGTCTTGTGTAGAGAGATTCTTAGAAACCTCCCAGAATTACAACCAATCTCCAGGTTACAGATATCAGTTCCCCTGGAGGAAATGACAGCTTTGGAGGGTGAACTCCATGACATTAAACCCTGCTGAGGTCCCACTCCTCTCCGAACCCCGCCTTCCACAAGCGGCACCTCGAAAGCTCTAGCAATTTCCCACCCCAGAGCTGGCAACAATAGAAAGCAGCAATAGAACAAGTGGTGCCACTGCACAATACAGATAGGCCATACCACCTTTGTCTGCTTCCCATGTAAAAAGCACCAGAGAGAAAGGGTACAGTCCGTGTTGTGTTTTTCCCCACTGCAGGATTTTTTTTTAAAAAAAATGTGATCTCCAGCCAGAAGCAGTTCAGCCCGATCTACCACCTCAGCATTCTAGCTCCTGATTCTGTCACTTGTGTATACCAGAACTCAGACCCTGTTTAAAAATGATGCTATTGTACCAGGAAGACCTGGGTTCAACCCCCCCCCCTCAGCTTTCTCAGACTAATTGACCTCAAAGGTTTATTTTATAGCTGAAAGGGACCTGTATATGCTCTCCTGAGCAACTTGAAGAGCAGAATTAAATTCTAATATCCAAATAATAAAAAATGTGTGCTTTGATCACCCAATTTTTAAAAAAATTATTTCAACTTTAAAAAATCTGGAGTTCAGCATGCATATCTACTACCCACCTGTCAGGCTCTCCATTTACCATTCATGCAGAAACATAATTGGGGCAGTTGTGACTCTGCACAGAAGTCCCATCTAATTCAAAGGGGCTTATCCCCAGCAAAGTGTTTTTATTTAAGGATGTAATGTAATGTAACATATTTTTACATATGCAATGTAAAAAATTGATGAGATTAGGCTATCCTGGGCCCATCCAGATCAGGCAGCTGGACATATCTCTAGAAGAATCTGAAAAAACTTTTTTATTCTAGAATCAACTTTTGTGGTCTGCACTGCAGTCCACTTCTAGTCCACTAATGTTTGTATCAGAACCACAACTCAAGTCCCTTCAAGTGAGAGCCACAAGACTCCTGTTGTTTTTTCCAGCGAGACAGTTAACAGACCTGCTTCTGGGGACTGCCTTGACATCCCCTTGAACTCACTAAGTTCTTAAATTAATCGACCTCATTGTAAAGCAGCGCCATAGCACAAGTTTTCCCCTTAGAAGCACAGGATTTAAAAAGGAATTGACGAAGAAAAGAAGGGGGGGGCAGATCAGACACGAGAAGAGAGAGGAGGACTCTATAACCTTTTCCCTGCTTGCAGCCCACAGGAACCAATAGAGTACACTGGAGGGCAAAGGGCCCATCCCGAAGATTCTGGGGATTATTCATGGCCATCCCTTCAGTTCCATTTCAGAGCAAGGGGGGGAAGAGGAATGAGAACGGGGTATTAAAAAGTTCCTATAGTCCTAAACGCAGCGCACTTGTGGGCCAGGCATCCCCTCCGGCACGCGAAGCCACTGCGTGCATGTGTTACTTGGGGCCGTTCAAAGGCCTTTGGCGGGCGCAGGGCAGCTCCACTGGGGTTGCTTCCCGGCCGGGAAGGGGCGCCGCCTCCAGACACGGCCCCGGCCGCCTCCGCCAGCCCCGGGCCTCGCAGGGGGCTTCGGAATCGGCCGGAAAAGGGCAAAGATTCGGCAGCCCCAGAGGCGCGCGGCCGGCCCGCGCCGCCTTCCGCTCGCCTTCCCCGCCGCGCCCGGCCCCCGCCGCGCCCCCGCCGGCCACGCGGGGCCGGAGCGGATCCCGCGCGCCCGTTTCCCTCGGCAGCGGAGGGCCGGGCCTGCGCGGCTGCGGAGACACGGCCGCTTTTGCCCCCGCAAGAAACACAAAGTGGCGGCGGCGCAGCCATGTCTGGGCGCGGGCGAGCTGGGCGCAAACGCACCAATCAGAGCGCAGCTCCGCCCCTATAAATAGCAGCCGCCTGGCCAGGGCCGGCTCAGACTTTATTTTCCTGCTCTCGGGGAGACTTCGAGGAGGCCCGCAGCAGCCATGTCGGAAACGGCTCCCGAGGCTCCAGCCCCCGCCGCCCCCGCCGCCAAGGCGCCGGCCAAGAAAGCGGCCAAGAAGGCCGCCGCCAAGCCGCGCAAGGCCTCGGGCCCCAGCGTCACCGAGCTGCTCACCAAGGCCGTGGCCGCCTCCAAGGAGCGCAACGGGGTGTCGCTGGCCGCCCTCAAGAAGGCGCTGGCGGCCGCCGGCTACGACGTGGAGAAGAACAACAGCCGCATCAAGCTGGGCCTCAAGAGCCTGGTGAGCAAAGGCACGCTGGTGCAGACCAAGGGCACGGGCGCCTCGGGCTCCTTCAAGCTCAACAAGAAGCAGGCCGACGGCAAGGACAAGGGCGCCAAGAAGAAGGCGCCCGCCAAAGTCAAGAAGGCGCCCGCCAAGAAGCCCGCCGCCGCCGCCGCCAAGAAGCCCAAGAAGGCGGCCGGCGTCAAGAAGAGCCCCAAGAAGGCGCCCCGCAAGCCTGCCGCCGCCGCCAAGAAGGCGCCCGCCAAGAGCCCCAAGAAGCCCAAGCCCGCCGCCAAGCCCAAGAAGGCCCCCGCCAAGAGCCCGGCCAAGGCCAAGGCCGTCAAGGCCAAGCCCAAAGCCGCCAAGCCCAAGACCCCCAAGGCCAAGACGGCCAAGCCCAAGAAGGCGGCGCCCAAGAAGAAGTGAACACGCCCGCCCGCCCGCCCCGCGCCGCACTCAGCCCAAAGGCTCTTTTCAGAGCCACCCACAGCCGCCCAGAAAGAGCCGAGTCCTTTCCCATAGCGTGCTTTACAATAAATATTTAACACGGAAATTGAACAGCCACAACTCTTCCCAACCAAAAAACCCTCTTGTGGTTGGATAACGCCCAGCTAGCTGCTTTTCACTATTGAAAGCTTGTACCGTAGAAGTGCCAGTAGATCAATAACCGCACAAGATCATTTGTGCAATGATGCGAATTCAGGCAGCCCTGCATCTTTCAATAGCAAGGATGCGACATTTATTGCTCATGTGTTAAGACTACTCTCCATCCCGCTTTGCAATACAAAAATCATGAGAAGTGTGCAGTGGGTCATTGGTGGAGCATCTGGTACAAGCTCAAACCCCACTATCTAGCAAAAAATATTTTAGGTGATTCAATCTATGTAAGACCCTCACTGCGTAGACAACACTAACATCGATACTCAGTTTCAGTACAAGGCAGCTTTATGTGCGTTCGTATGTAAATACAGCTAGAAAGCATATCAGAAAAGCTAGTCTTGTTGAAGCGGTTTACTTTTCAGACTACCCCCCCAAGCTTGTAGCGGGTTACAGGCTCACATGTCCGGACCAACTTTAAATTATTCCTGTTCCTAGCCGTTCGATGGGGGTACTGAAATGTCAAGTTTGCTTCACGCACTCAGTTTTACATGACTACCTACTGCAAAGGTTATCATTCAATGTATCCCCCTAGAAAGGAAAAAAAAATGTTGCAAAAGTAGGAAACGAGCTCTTTCAAAGTGAAAAAGTGGTGGCTCTTAAAAGAGCCTTTGGGTAGTTACGGGAGTTCCGTATGACTCGAAACTTGGACTCAGTTTAAGCTCGCTCTCCCCGGATGCGTCGGGCCAGCTGGATGTCTTTGGGCATGATCGTGACTCGCTTGGCGTGAATGGCGCAGAGGTTGGTGTCTTCGAAGAGCCCAACGAGGTAGGCTTCGCTGGCCTCCTGCAGGGCCATGACAGCGGAGCTCTGGAAGCGCAAGTCAGTCTTGAAATCTTGAGCAATCTCACGCACCAAGCGCTGGAAAGGCAGTTTGCGGATCAGAAGCTCGGTAGATTTCTGGTAGCGCCGAATTTCTCGAAGGGCGACAGTCCCAGGGCGGTAACGATGCGGTTTCTTCACGCCACCAGTCGCCGGTGCGCTTTTGCGCGCGGCTTTAGTCGCCAGCTGCTTACGGGGAGCCTTCCCACCAGTAGACTTACGCGCCGTCTGCTTAGTTCTGGCCATGGTCTCAGCAGCTCACGAACACCCTCTTCAGTATCTTCCTCCTAGTAGCTAATCTCGAACAGTGAACTGCACAGCCCCTCGGGTGCCTATTTATAGCTGCCTTCTCCTCGTCCCATTGGCTGAGAGCTGGAATGCAACCGTTTACAATATTTGAATTTCCCGCGCTTCGCATTGATTGGGCCGATGAGGTAAAAACGTTCTGATTGGTTCCTTCTTCTCTGTTTCCCCCCCCCCCCGTCTTTGTTCCCTCTGTTAAACAAATCCCATTCCCACCCTACCTGCTCCCATGCCCCACCTCGGTTCTTTTAAGAGGCTAATACCACTCGGGATTGGGGGGGGGGGAGCTTCTTTCTAGTAACCATGCAGCTTTATCCTTTACGTATGCCTACTTAGAAGTAGGTCCTACGGGGTTCAGTGGGATTTACTCCCGTTTAGCGTGCTTAGGATCACAGCTTTAGAAACACTTCTTTCTTACCCTCACCCCCCTTCCCATTGCTTCTAAACCTACAAAGCTGCAACGTTCAGAGGGTTCTTGTGCCTCTCTGGGAAATTATACGACATGAGAAATTCCAGTACACGTTCTACAAAGAGAAAAGACTGGTCGCAGTGGTGGAGTTCTCCATTGCATGCAATTAAATGAGAGAATCGGGGCAGACCCGCTCCCCCCCCCCAGATGTTCCGGTTCCAGCTCCAACATGGGATGTGCCCCAAGAGACACCCACAAGCCGGACAAAGCAATACATTCCAGAAGGCAGCCAGGTTACGTTGCTGCAACTAAAATAACCAAGAACCTTACCGCACCTTGAAGATTGAAGAATTTATTGTGGCAACGTTTTTTGTCTGTTATATTCCTTTCTTTGGATGCAGGAAGCATTGGTATTCATTTTCAACGGAGTGCAACATACCTATGTTCTAGAGGTGTGCCATACACTTTATAGCTTGAGAACTGAAACCTGTATCTGACAAAGTGGGTGTGGATCACAAAAACTTACACACAATACATGTGTTAATCTTTAAGGTGCCACAGGATCATTTAGAGTTTTAAAAAACTTTTTTATCTTTAGTATCTAAGTATACTGCTCCTGAGTATGGAAGCTACACTTTTAATTATTATGGCCATACTAAGAATGCAAGATGCTTCCATATGGCGCCGGCACCCCAGCAGAAGAGTTTGGGGAACAGAGACAAGTTCTTCAGCATTGCATCAACAAGCTGTATCACACCCCGTGCAAAACCAGAAATGACATCACTTCAACATATTACACCCAGTTTTACACTAGAAGTGACATAGCATATTGGAACAATGCCAAATTGCTGCCCCATTTCCCCCAACTGGCAGCAGAAAATGGAGGAGAGGCAAGCCAGGAGATCTGCTATAGTGGGTAGAGCTAGTCCCCCTATATGCCATGACTCAGTGGCTCGGGTCACATTTCTCTGTTCACTCTTTCCCAAACTTGTTTTTCTCTTATCTTATTGGGGCTGGCATGATTCAGGTGTGTAATCAAGCGGACTTGATGAGTAGGTATTCAGTTGCCAAAAGTATCAGTGTCATTTGCCTCCCTTCAAGCCTTTGGGGCCACCATTTTCCCCACCCCACCACCAGAAGGCTAAGGCTAGTGAGGGGGGGGGGAGAGACCAGTAAGTCTCAGTGAGAAAGGCGGACTATAAATGTCATAAATAAATAATAATAAATTCTTATTAACAGAATAATTTGAAGAAAATTTTGGCTTTCTTTCTGTGTTTTAAACAACCAGTGCTGATTATACTCTTAAGTAAAAACTGTTACCATCAGGGTTTTTTTTAGGCCTATTAATTGGGCATTAGTTGCAGCTAGTGTAAGGTGGGTGGGGAGAGTTGTCTTTTGGAGAAAGGGTGATGATTAGTGGAAGGTCTATGCCCAGCATTTCTATAAATGTTGTTTATTTGCATGGTCAAGGTTATTTTCTTTTGATTTTCGCCTGCTCTCTTCCAACCCATATCATGTTGGCAGTTTGCTGCAATATAAAGAGATGCTTTTTGTGCTGTGGCAACCTAGTTATGTAAGCGTATCAAGAGAGTTAATGTTATTGTTTTTGTGCATTTGAACTTGCCCTTGGAACTGTATTGCTGTCAGAAATTCTTGATTAAAATCTCTTTGGATAAAGTTCCTTTTGCTTTATGGGGATTTTGCTGGGAGCTTGCTGATCCAAATGCAGAGTATGTTCAGTTATATTGACAATGGAGGGGCCTGTTCCTGGGTTCCAGGCTGGGGTGGGGGAGCAGACCTCTCAAACTGAGGCAGGTTAGCCTTGCAGCCACCCTCCACTTGTTTCTTTGAATTTCCAGATTTTCTTAATAAGGATTCCCCTTCTATCTCTGAAGGGGAAAGCATAGAAGAGAGAGGGGAGCAACTTTGTCCCTTTGCTGTCTGCACTGCACTGCACCTTCCCCATTAATCTATGCTGGCCGTGCAATCCCAGGATAACCTTTCACAAGGACACGAAGTGGTGATTGCAGCTACAGATTGCAGGATCCAGTCTCCTGGGGCACTACTATCTGTATGAACCAAATGGAGACTCGAGGTCAGTCCAGAGGGGCTTTCCCCAAGAACCAGCCTTAGCAGTTGGTGGATATCTGGAAGAGGGCTTTGGGGCCTATTGCAAGTTCTATAACTCCTCCTTGCAGGAGTTGAGAATGGCGTTCCAGGTGGTTTTGAAGACTGGTGTTTTTCAAAAAAACACATCAGAGCAGTAGCACTGGCAGAACTTAATTCAGGTGGCTTCAGCTAGGGCCAGGGCTTTTCCTGCCTTGGCCCCAGCCTGGTGGAACACTCTCCCAATGGAGATGGGGGAGTCGGGACCTTTTACAGTTCTGCAGGGCCTGCAAGATGGAGATGTTCCACCGGGCCTTTGACCAGGGGCCAGCTTTTTTGTCCCCTCCTGACCACCACACCCTCCTTTTACAGCTGCCCTTGAGTTACATCATGGTGGTGCCGGGGCTTGTGATGATTTTGCAGTAGCTGATCTGTCTGATGGCACCTGAATTTTGATGTGTCAATGCGTTGATAAGGTTTTTATTGTATTTTAACAATATATTTGTTGGAAGCCACCCTGAGCCCACTTGTGGGAAGGGCGGGGTATAAGATGAATAAAATAAATAAACGTTATATACTTAATTATATCACTGCTTTCAACAGAATTTTAAATAGCCTTTTACTGATTGGATTGCAGTTCAGTGTTGTATAAGCTACCTTAGAGACTTTTGGTTCAAAGGTGGTATATAAGTAAACTACCATTAGTGCTTCACTAATCATCTCTGCTACAGTGGCAAATTAATTTTAAATTGCACTTAGGGGATAAGTCTTCTGTACAACTGATCCACTAAAGCAAAACTAACAAGACAATCCCTACAAATCCATAAAATGCTTTAAAACACTCCACATTGTAACAAAGACTCAAATATAGTGGAAAATTAGAATGTCACTTTCAAAGGTGAAAAGCCCTCACCTTCTCCCACTTTAATCATTCAAGCATTGCCACAGGAAGTCAAATACCAAACTGTTGCACCAGCATTTATCAAAAAATAAACTATGAAGAATTAACTGTCTAAGTTTTAGTCTATTGCAGATTTATTTCTTCACTGATAGAACACATTTTATGGTCCTCCGTCTATTTTGGAATGGGATCCTCCAAATACTCATTTTTGCAAATGATAATTCTGCAATTTAAAAAAACAACTCTTTCCATGTACAAGTAAGTGACCCTGAATTGAAGGTAGTAGCTCTTTAGCCTCCAAAGCCATACAGAGTAGGACCCTGACACTTCAGAGCACAGGCTACATCCATGGTGGTCACTCTTCCTCTTAGCATGTTCCCTATATGTTACGGCATTCCTGATAACGTTCTCCAGGGAAACCCTCAGCACACTGCATGTTTCTTCATTGATCAGTCCTGAAACGCGCTTCACTCCTCCCAGCGAGCCAAACGGCGGATGGCAGGGTCAGCAATCCCTTGAATTTTATCTTGAAGAACTTTACGATACCTTTCGGTTCCCCCTTTCCTTTGCCATCGTTTCCATGGCCACGCATCTCTCAAACTACTGCAAACGGTTTGCGTGTAAGCAGAAAGAGGAAAAAAAACTATTTAGAGAGTATTTAATCCGACCAGAGGAGTTAGCCGTGTTAGTCTGTAGTAGCAAAATCAAAAAGAGTCCAGAAGCACCTTTAAGACTAACCAATTTTATTGTAGCATAAGCTTTCGAGAATCAAGTTCTCTTCGTCAGATGCATGATACAAACTGGGCAAATACAGAAGAGGAGGAGGGAGAGGGGAGAGAGGGGCTTCTCTCCCCTCTCCCTCCTCCTCTTCTGTATTTGCCCAGTTTGTATCATGCATCTGACGAAGAGAACTTGATTCTCGAAAGCTTATGCTACAATAAAATTGGTTAGTCTTAAAGGTGCTACTGGACTCTTTTTGATTTTTCTTAATCCGACCAGAGTGGGAACTGCAGAGATTTTTTTAACGAGGTGACGTCATTTCCTCCCGCGGGAGGTCTGACCAATGAATGACAAGAATACAATTTTAAATTAACCAATAAGAAATCAGTGTACCAAGGACCGGCAAGATTTGAGTCGTGCTGTATTTATTGATAAATCGAAAAAAATGATGTATGTGACTGTTCGGGATGGCCAGAAAGTGAGCGCTAACTAAACCTCTAGTTTAATCACAGGATTATTTTCTGATCGCTCAGAAGATTCCAGAGGAGCAATAGAATTTCTTTGCCGCAGCCAAGTAAAACAGGAGTCCAGAGTACAGCTATTCCAGCCTAACTTTTTGGGAATCAGAGCTTCGGATGCATCTGATGTATGAACGTTTATTTTGGACTTTATTTTATTCAACTAAGATATCAGACTCGCACAGCAGGCAATCAGTGTAAATGCAGGCTGTTGAAATCCATGTTTGCTCCTAAGTAAATAAGTTCAATGGGACCTGCTCTCTAATTAGAGTGCATAGAGTTGAAACCTCATGTCATTAAAATTCCGAAGCTGTTACCAAGCGGTATAAATTTCTCCCTGTTCTCCCCCAAGAACAGCGTTGCGATTTGGTGCTTTTGTGTCGGTCAGTTTCATGCCTGAATATCCTGCGAGAAAGCCCAGTGAAGCTAGCTTGATTAAGAAATAGGAAAAGGGCCCCGAGTTTTAAAATTAATGTCAATACTACCCAGTAGGAAAACATGCCTTTTATACGGTTTGAGGCCCTCTCTGCGCAGCTGGTAACAAACAATTCTTCACAAAGAAAGACGGTATCTTAAAATATTTGAAATCCACGAACTGTTCCCAACTGTGTCAGTTTTTCGCTTGTTCTCTAGAGCCTGTGAATTAACCTATTTTATTTTCTGCGTGCATCGAAAACTGCGAGAATTTGGTATCAAAGAAAGAAAATGGTTAGAAGATTGGAGGCGCCTGATTAGTCTTAAAGCTAGTGACGTAGGGAATGTAGCTTGCGTTGTGATTGGACAGACGCTAGAAGACCTCTTTTTCTACAATGCTTCTGCGTTCTTTATTGACATGAAAAATACCGCCCCATCCAGAGAATTCGTAAGGAGAAGAATCCCGCCTGAAATACAATTTGAACGCGGGGGAAGGGGAAAGGCAGTAAAAATGGACAGGCTATAAAGAAATAAACGCTTTATCAATAAACCAGAAAAACTTCCTGAAGATTACTTGGAAAAACAGAATCGTTTCTGCTCCACTCCACGACTTGCATTTTATAGAAGCCAAAACATAGAAAATGTTTTTTTAAAAAAAAATCAGTAAAAAGTGCTCAGGATAGCAATAAAATAGGAAGATGATGAACCGTTTTGATACATTACAAAGCAGCAGCCGTTCGAAAGTTGCTACAAATACAAAAAATCACCCTACAACCCAATGTTTAAAAATTGTTTCATTCAAACAAAACCCCCAAGAGATACAAGTTCAAACCCTCATTTTGACAATTGTCCCGTGATAATTACTTGAGCATATTTTTCCCGGGAAAGCGTTGGATCCAAACGTGTTAATGAATTAAAAACGTTTTTATTAACAAACATGTAAAACAAGGAGCGTAAAAAACACGTAGTATACGTTGGGCGAGACTTAACTAGATCTTATGTTTTCAGTAGATAGCAACACAGCTCTTTTTTGGAAAACATGGGCGGCTCTGAAAAGAGCCTTTTGAGTTTATGGGAAAAGCAGGAACGGGGAAATTAGCCACCAAACCCGTACAGAGTACGGCCCTGGCGTTTCAAGGCGTAGACCACATCCATGGCCGTCACCGTCTTCCTCTTGGCGTGCTCAGTGTATGTCACAGCATCTCGGATCACGTTCTCTAGAAAAACCTTCAAGACTCCGCGGGTCTCCTCGTAGATCAAGCCAGAAATACGTTTCACACCCCCGCGACGAGCCAAACGCCGAATAGCTGGCTTAGTGATGCCTTGAATATTATCCCGAAGAACCTTCCGGTGCCGCTTGGCTCCCCCTTTACCAAGACCTTTGCCTCCCTTTCCACGGCCAGACATGCTTCAGGCAAGATCTTTCTCCCACACACTGCGCAAAAACAGAACGTTTGAAAATCGAAGCGCCGCGGCCGGATTTTATAGCACGGAATCGGACTTGAGTGAAAACTTCAAGAGGGAGGGTCCTGATTTTTGCTCCGCCCATCTTATCAGCCTATTTGCTTCTTATCAGCTTCACCTTCCGGGAGTTTGTTCGGACTCTTCCAGTTTTAAGGATACTTCAAATAGAGTATTTTCTTGTAGGCTCGAAAACATGCGGTTTCTGTCAAAGAAACTCTTTTTACTGGGAGGGCAATCAATTAAAAAAATGTTTTACAATATTTGGTTTGGAAGATGCATCTGGATTTTCTTCCTGTTTCTGAAAAAGACATATGAAGGAGCACAACAAACTGTTTTAACTTCGTCTCAAACCGTATCCTGGTCATTTACTTTTTAAATAGACAGCATTTATCTGGAAAAAAAATGGGTTTTTAATATAGTGGCTGGAGCTCAGGGCAAGTTAAATTACGTGGTTATATAAACGAGATCCCAAGGCTCTTCTGGTATTTATCAAGTCTTCCGTGATTTTACATTATTTTCTCTTTATTTTATTTATCAATACTCTTCACAGGCGCGCTCATATAGCGCTGTCGGCAACAGAGTTGCATACTCAGTTCCGCGAATAATGCTTTTTTCTTACTTTTCCCTACAAGATAAAACTGAATATAAAGCAGCTGCTCACCATTATCAGTAAGAACTAAGAACAAAACCTTGAAACTTACAAGGAAACAAAAATGGCTTCGATGGATGAACGCCTCCCTGAGAATATCATTCTATTGGTCGGGAGCCAACGTGAAGCATTGACGATCGGAGGCGGGGACGGTGTCTATCCACTCTTTGTAAAACCCGGGAACCTTTTGAAAGCCAGGCTTATAGCGCTTCTTTCAAGCATCCAGGGTCGGTCAGAACTGATTTTATTTTTCTGTAGTTGGGAGCGGAGGGGGGGCGAGCACTTGGTGACTCCCAAAACAGCCACTGAAGTGCTCCAGCCCTGGCGGGAGTGGAAAACACCCGCACCGCAAGCGCCCTGGCGAGGTGGCCGTAGGAGAAATCCGTCCCCACCAAAAGTCTACAGAGCTGATCCTTTTCAGGGTTTAGCGCCCGTGGTCGCCAAGATTTCAAGACCCACCTGCGCTTCCAAAGCTCGACTGTCATGGCCCTGCAGGAGGCCAGCGAGACCTACTCGGTCCATCTAGACACTAATCTTTCCGCCCCCATCGCTTAACGGGTCAAGCATCGTGCCGAATGATAATCCAGCTAGCCAGGTGCGCCCGCGGGGAGAGAACGTAAAACGCTCCCCTTCTCCTCGCCAATGGTTGTCAACTCCACTCAGCAACCTAAAGGTTCTTTGCAGAACCACTTACATTTTCGTTTAAAAGTGTTGGGAGTCGGACAGGGGGCACTTTACTGAGAATCAAAGCGCCTGGGTGTTTCGCCGCTAGGCAAGAGCAGCTTTTTGGGTTGGTAAGAGTGCTTGAGCGCAGAGCCGGTCTGCGCTTTTGAACGAGTGCCCATCAGTATTTATTGCCGTTATTAAAAGGGCGCGGGGTTGAATCGTGCTCTTTTCTGCCTGTCTTGTTCCCCAGTGTAAACGGGAAGCACCCTGGGCATACTGCATACTGATAGAGCACGCTGTGGGGGAAGGTCGGTGCATAAGGGACTCGGCTCTTTCTGGGCGGCTGTGGGTGGCTCTGAAAAGAGCCTTTGGGCTGAGTGCGGCGCGGGGCGGGCGGGCGTGTTCACTTCTTCTTGGGCGCCGCCTTCTTGGGCTTGGCCGTCTTGGCCTTGGGGGTCTTGGGCTTGGCGGCTTTGGGCTTGGCCTTGACGGCCTTGGCCTTGGCCGGGCTCTTGGCGGGGGCCTTCTTGGGCTTGGCGGCGGGCTTGGGCTTCTTGGGGCTCTTGGCGGGCGCCTTCTTGGCGGCGGCGGCAGGCTTGCGGGGCGCCTTCTTGGGGCTCTTCTTGACGCCGGCCGCCTTCTTGGGCTTCTTGGCGGCGGCGGCGGCGGGCTTCTTGGCGGGCGCCTTCTTGACTTTGGCGGGCGCCTTCTTCTTGGCGCCCTTGTCCTTGCCGTCGGCCTGCTTCTTGTTGAGCTTGAAGGAGCCCGAGGCGCCCGTGCCCTTGGTCTGCACCAGCGTGCCTTTGCTCACCAGGCTCTTGAGGCCCAGCTTGATGCGGCTGTTGTTCTTCTCCACGTCGTAGCCGGCGGCCGCCAGCGCCTTCTTGAGGGCGGCCAGCGACACCCCGTTGCGCTCCTTGGAGGCGGCCACGGCCTTGGTGAGCAGCTCGGTGACGCTGGGGCCCGAGGCCTTGCGCGGCTTGGCGGCGGCCTTCTTGGCCGCTTTCTTGGCCGGCGCCTTGGCGGCGGGGGCGGCGGGGGCTGGAGCCTCGGGAGCCGTTTCCGACATGGCTGCTGCGGGTCTGCGGGCCTCCTCGAAGTCTCCCCGGGAGCAGGAAAATAAAGTCTGAGCCGGCCCTGGCCAGGCGGCTGCTATTTATAGGGGCGGAGCTGCGCTCTGATTGGTGCGTTTGCGCCCAGCTCGCCCGCGCCCAGACATGGCTGCGCCGCCGCCACTTTGTGTTTCTTGCGGGGGCAAAAGCGGCCGTGTCTCCGCAGCCGCGCAGGCCCGGCCCTCCGCTGCCGAGGGAAACGGGCGCGCGGGATCCGCTCCGGCCCCGCGTGGCCGGCGGGGGCGCGGCGGGGGCCGGGCGCGGCGGGGAAGGCGAGCGGAAGGCGGCGCGGGCCGGCCGCGCGCCTCTGGGGCTGCCGAATCTTTGCCCTTTTCCGGCCGATTCCGAAGCCCCCTGCGGGGCCCGGGGCTGGCGGAGGCGGCCGGGGCCGTGTCTGGAGGCGGCGCCCCTTCCCGGCCGGGAAGCAACCCCAGTGGAGCTGCCCTGCGCCCGCCAAAGGCCTTTGAACGGCCCCAAGTAACACATGCACGCAGTGGCTTCGCGTGCCGGAGGGGATGCCTGGCCCACAAGTGCGCTGCGTTTTAAGCACTGAATTTAAAAATGTTTATCTGTTTTTGCTCTCCTTTTGTGTGCTGGTGTGTTAAGAGGAAGCTTAACTTTCAGACGCTTAAGCCTGGGGCACGTTTCCTAGATAGCCTCGTTCTGCGTCCAGTAATTTATATAGCAATGGCCGCCAACGTGCTTAGCACTGTTACTTCTTGGGACAAAGATTGTAGGCAGCTCGATTGCTTCATTATTAACCTTCCTCTTCCTTAATTACCACCTTTCCCTTTCTGCTATGTGCTTTGGAAGGGACCCGGGTGGTTTGATTTTTGCTGGGAAGGAGACCGATTCTCTGCTAGCTTTTAGATCCAGAGGAGTTAGCCGTGTTAGTCTGTAGTAGCAAAATCAAAAAGAGTCCAGTAGCACCTTTAAGACTAACCAACTTTATTGTAGCATAAGCTTTCGAGAATCAAGTTCTCTTCAGTTTTGATCAGGCATCTGATGAAGAGAACTTGATTCTCGAAAGCTTATGCTATAATAAAATTGGTTAGTCTTAAAGGTGCTACTGGACTCTTTTTGATTCTGCTAGCTTTTGTATGCTCAAAAGGAGAGAAGCCATTTTTTTCATTGCCTCTTTCCCAGTGATGTTACATCCTGAAATCAACTTTGCAGCCAGAGCCACCTACTCCAATGAGGACTCTAAAAACCTGCCTGGCTCTGGAGTCTTCTATTGTGTGCTGAAAAGGCCCTTTCCCCTCTCCCACTTTCCCCCTCTTCTGTACCCAGCAGTGCATTCTGAGGAATTCAATCACACTTTTATTCTAACTCAGGAGTTACATTTGTTGTTGGGATTTTTCAAACTCGGAACATTTTATATTTTTTCACTCTCCTCCACTGACTTCTCTTTCTCTGTTCTGTGGTTGCATTCAGGAATTCCAATCAATGACCACATATCTGGGATCCAATTACTATGCTATTAATTAAGTGTAAACAAAGCAGCTCAGGAAGAATGGCAAAACCACTGATACATACACAAATCCAAGGTCAGAACTTCAAACCTTGGATTTTAAACCTTCCCAAGTCCTCATAGCTTCTCAGTTGCTTTTGCCATGACAGATTGATGCCAGGGACATGTTTGATAGATTTTTGTATTTCTTTGTGATTTCTGTAGATCTTTGTGACACTAGCTTACCAAACCCCCACAAAGCTGATGTGGGCAGAAGGCAGATTCTGCTTTACCAGTGGACCCTCTATCTGGTTGCTGCAATTCTTTTTTAAAAAAGCTATACTAGGTTGATTTGATATTGATTCTGCAAGATGCTTGTAAACCGGTGGGCCACTCGCTGAGTGAGCTAAAAGTTAGAGGAAGTGGAAATAATGCTACATTTATTTGTTTCATTTATCTCTCTCCTTTCTCCCCAATGGAGACCCAAATTGAGGTACCTCATTCTTCTTCTCCATATTATCCTCAGGACAACCTATTGAGGTAGGTTAGGCTGATTGAGCATGACGGCCTATGGTCACCCAGCCAGCCTCCATGGGGGGAATTGAACCTGTGACTCCCAGATCCTAGTCTGACACTCTAACCACTCCGCTCCACTGGCAAGGCAACTTACTCGGGTTACCTGAGTATATATTTAAGCTACTTCTTCAGTTCATTCAATGTCATAAAACTTTTAAAGACTTGCTGAATTTGATTTCCAAAGCGCCCTGCTCATTCCAGAGCCACCACTTGACAGGAGCTGTCAAGAGAATGCCAGTTGAAATCTCAAGTCAATTTATTTGCAGCCAAATAATTTAGCTTCTTGGTTTTTGCAATCTCTAGGATTTTTAGAACCCTGTTTATGGTAAAGTAACAGTGCTATGAACCAGCCAATGCTGTAGCTGAAGCCAGTAGGCGTCCAGAAAGAGGCTTAAATATAGGCATAGGAAAGGAGAGCAAAATCCTGCGCAGTTGTTCTCTTTAACTCTAACTTGGAGCAGCTCTGCTGGGCCAAACCTCCTGTAACCCACAATAGTCAACCAGCTAGGAAGTTCACAAACAGCACAAAAACAAGACACCTCCCCTTTTTTTTGTACCTCAGCAACTAGTCTTCAGAGAGATACTGCACTTGAACATGGAGGTTCTTTTCAGCTGTCATGGCTTCTAGCCACTTAAAGATCTATCCTCCACAATAGGCAGTCTGGTAAGAGACCAATCCTCCCAAGTTGTTGTGGGGACAGAAAAACTTTTTAAAATATCATAGCCTCTACTTTGGGGTTATGGCAGGATAAGACTTCAAGAACTATTTTGTTTCCTTTTTATCCTAAGCAGAGTCAGAGCGCAGGATATTTTTCCTGTGCAAAAAACCTGCTGTGATTTAAAAGATTCCCATATTTATTCACTTTATTTATAGTCCATAATTTTTTAATAAAGTAAACAATTTAGTCCATAATTTCTTTTTAATAAAGTAAACAATGTTGTCGTTTGTAGACTTTTAAGGATACATATTATTTTGTTTGTTGCATTGTTCTGTAATTCTGTAACCCAGATTTATTACATTGTGTATAATGTTTCACTGCATGGAAGCTCTTGGAACTCCTATTTTAATATTTGAACTATATTATGGTTTTACTGCCATGATCTCTAATTTGGGAGGTTATATGTTTTATCCAGTTGTTATGGCTTCTTTTAGTTGTAATCTGCCAAGTCTCAGCATGAAAAAGTGGACTAGAAATAAAATCAGTAAATAATTAAAACCCTTTGAGAGTACAGGACAAAGATTGATGGTGTTGTGATCAGAAAACACTTCAGAAGCCCAAAGCAACCCTGTCCAACATTGCTTTATTTTTTCTGACTTGGTGAAACTTGAAAATCTTTATAAAAAAGATTAGTATGACAACACGGGAGAGTTGATAGAAACATACAGGTCTCTGGAATAGTTACAAAGTGATGGATACATTCTACCATGGAAGGTTTTGCAAAGCTATTTCCACATTTACTTTTACATTCAGTAATATATCTACTATGTTTTATCATGCTCTTCTAAATATATATGCCTCCATTTTATAGTCACAACAGTCCTTGGAGGTAGATTAGACTAACATAAAGGCCTAGTTACCCAATGAACTTCATGATTGCTGATTGCTCTTTGCTACTTTTAAGAATTCCAGTTTGCCTGCTGCTAGTGGGCTGGGCAGTTAAGACTTCCCCTTGGTTATCTTTGTTCTTTGTGAAGTCTGAATACCCCCAACTTGGCAATTACTGATGTTAGCAGAAGGATCAAATTAAAAGCCAGGTGAGGGTGGATTTGTATTTCTTTCCTTTATTAGATACTAAAATATACATCCAGGACAAAAAAGGCAACTTTGGCTATCACTTCTATTACCAAGCATGTTCAGAAATTTAAACCTATAGTTATAATGGGTGTATTCAACAAAAGGCAGTAATATGCTGTACATACAATGACTGAAACACTATAAAGACAAGTATCTAGTTTGCAAAAACCTTCCAACGAATTGGCTTGTAGTGAAAGTTAATACATTTTTTTACATACAATTCTGTGCTTCTAGAAATTATTCCTGATCTCAGATGAGACTAGGATCTTTACCTAGGAATAAGCTTCATTGAATTGTTATTTTTAAAGGAAGACTGAACTAGCATCAGAGCATGACAAATAACCTATCACAATTATGGAAATGAGCTCAAGCGAGACACTGCTTAAACATACAAAAAGGCAACAGCTCTTTTTATGACTATGTGGGTGGCCCTGAAAAGGGCCTTTGTTTTCTTTTTTTCTTCAGTTCTTTAAAGATGCCTTAACCTCCGAAGCCATAGAGAGTGCGGCCCTGACGTTTCAGAGCGTATACCACATCCATGGCGGTCACGGTCTTTCTTTTGGCGTGCTCGGTGTAAGTCACGGCATCACGGATAACGTTTTCCAGAAAGACCTTCAACACACCTCGAGTCTCTTCATAGATCAAGCCAGAAATACGCTTCACTCCCCCGCGACGAGCCAAGCGACGAATTGCAGGCTTAGTGATGCCCTGAATGTTATCGCGAAGCACTTTCCTATGCCGCTTAGCGCCTCCTTTTCCCAAACCCTTACCTCCTTTTCCGCGCCCAGACATCTTCCACGATCAGTAAACCAACAAGAATGACTCTGACAATCAGAGGGACGCGCATTTTATTTCCAGCGGTCCGACCGCAGTGAAAACCACTGCTGCTGTGCTCCGGTCCCCGCCTCCCAAACGTTTCGATTACCCTAAAAATGGGCGTCGACGCTTTTCCACCAATCAACAAAGGGGACGCTTGAAAACTGTCCAATCGCAGCTCAGGCCAATTTAATAGCATAAGAGACCAATTGCAGAAGCCTGGCCACACCAATCTTTTTAAAAACCAAATGCAATCCTACACATTAACAAGATTGACAAATCCGGGTCTTTTAAAAAGGGTTTTAAGGACTTTAATTTAGCGGCGCTAAAATTCAGTCTTCTCCATGTATGCAACGCGTGCTACACGTGTATGCTTACATGTCTGTGTGCGTTGTTGGGTAACAAAGTAGAACCTTTACAGATTCCAGTTGGCAGGGAAAGGAAAAAAGCACCTCCAAGTATTTAAAGAAGGGAGCTCCGACTCTCCAAAGCTTATACCCCGAAAATCCTATCGGTCTCTAGGGTACCACTGGACTCAAATCCTGCTGTTCCAGGCACAGGACCCCGTTCTGACTTTTGACTTAGATCAGGATGGGTAGCGGTGTTTGTCTGTAGCAGTAGAAAAGAACAAGAGTCCAGTAGCACCTACAAGTCTAACAACATTTGTGGTAGGGTATGAACTTTCCTGAGCTCACGAAGAAGTGAGCTGTGGCTCAGGAAAGCTCATACCCTACCACACATTTTGTTAGTTTTATAGGTGCTACTGGACTCTTTCGCTTTTCTACTGGCTTTTGACTTGTCAACTCTTAAGAGCCAGGCGCTTTGATTTTTTTTTTCATTTGTCTGATATCTAGTCTTAGAGGAAGAAACTTATGGTGGCTGGGGGTGGGGGAGGGAATCTGCCAAGCTGAGGAAATGCTTGTCTCGAAACAAAAGGTCTCCAGTTCAAACGAATCTCGCTTGTATTTCTAACACCAGCAAGCCATTTCTCGAAATAATTGTGGCGAAAGAATCTGGCGGCCTGGCTCCGAGCGCAAAGTTCCACGCGATCTGTTTTTTGGATGCGCCGTTCTCACGTGCTTATCTGTCTCCCCCTCCCGCCCCCAGCCATTTCGCAGGGAAGTCGAGGGGGTGCTGGAAATACTTTCTCCTGGTCGTGACCAAGCCTATCGAAGCGCGGGAATTTTAAAAACAAAACATCTAATTCTACTTTCCTGTTCCTCCAGGATAACCATTATTAACTAAATATGGGAACTGTTCTCTGGGCGGCCATTTTTATCTACACTTAACGAACGTATACCTACCGTTTCCTGTCCCAATCGTCCAAAACATCTGACTCAAGCAAGTTTGGGCTGAAAAATAAATAATGTTAGTTTTTCCGGTGTGAGTGGACTCTTTAATTTTGCTAAAACAGCCTAACCCACGGCCACGCCTCCCGATCTACCCCGTTTGTTTTGCGAAATTATTTCACTGGGCACTGAATATAGATATGTTTTACTCATTTTAAACCATTTTAATCTCTTATCTTTGAAAAAGACATCGATGGCCAGAAAGCGGTGGAAGATCTAACCTATCTCTAAGGGTAGTGAGAACAAAATACACCTTTCAGTTTTCCTTTGGGATAAAACACACCTTTGTGAGGTTTTAAATTTGCATGAGCATTCATACTTTTGGATTGGGTATCATGAGAATGTGTGTAACCTGTTGAGAAGTCAGGTTTCAGTAACAAAAAGGTTGGGAAATTCCTGGACATTTAGGGGTGAAGGGGGTATAATGCCATAGAATCTGCCTTCCAGGGCAGCCATTTCCTCCAGTGGAATGGATTTCTATAGTATGGTGATCAGTTGTAACTGTGGGAGATTTCTAGGCCCCACCTGGAGGCTGGCAACTCTAGTTTCTGCTCTCATACTTTAGCTGAACTAGATGTGTACCCAGTTTTAGATTTTGACAATGCACCATATTTTAGATGCAAAAATCTTAACATTTGAAAGCCACTGACAGCTTCAGAGCATGAAGCAATTTAACAGAGGCTTAATTTGACCGCCACCAATATGTATCTCCTCTTGAATTTATTAGATTACAATAGTTTTTGTACAGGCAAAAAAGACAAAAAAGAGTTGTTCCCACATCTGTTGGGAATGCAACTGGACTCCTCAGCCCACAAAAGGCAGTTCCACCCTTCCCACATCTGATTTCACCCCTGAATCTGTATTTCCCCAGGCCTGCTGTCGAAAGATAGCCCTATAATCATACTCTCTAGACACATTCTTGTCCTTTTCTTCATCACAGCCCCCATACATATGCACCCCAACACATTTAGGGGGGCTATTGCCCAAACAGTGCATTCTATCACATTTTTATCCCACTTTACCTCTAAGGAGCTTGAGCCAGCATACATGGTTCTCCTTTCATTCTATAAACACAATAGCCCTGTGAGGTAGGCTAGGCTGAGAGAAAGCAGGTCACCCAGTTTTGCTTTATGGCTGAATAAGGACCTTTCTTCTCCCAGGTCCTAGTGCAACCACTACACTACACTGGCATTTTCTCCAATCTGCAAGTTAATTTGAGCGTGGACCTCCTGACTGAAGCGACCACCAGCTATAAAGGAATCAGAGGCAAGGAAAGGCTCGAAGCCTTTGTCAGAGATTGAGTAAATCCTGCATTACAGCTGCCTCCTAGTGGGGCTACTTTCCCATTATCCTGACATCAACAATGATTCTTTATTAGGAGTGTTCCCAAAAGTAGATGATGAGCATCTCTTTGTAATGAATGCTTCCAAGGTGTACTGTGGGGGGACCTGTTCTCCAGGAATCCCCCCCTCTTAATGTTCTTTTTTCATTGCACAGAGCAAAATGCTACATAATTGTAATCTGCAGCTGGAAAATCATAATTTTAGAATATGAAATGAACCCACTCTAAAATCCAAACATAACCCAAGTCATACAGTGAGTCATACACCAAATCATACAAACATTTACAATCCTAAGCAGAGTTTACTCCCTGCTTATCTCATTAATTTCAACGGAGTTAAAAAGAAGTAACTCTGTTTAGGAGGATGACATCATCAATCTGCTCTAAATCCATCCATCCATTTATTTATTTAGAAATTTATACCCTGCTTTCTCCCTAATGGGGCCCCAAAGCAGCTTACAATATCATTCTCCGTACCATTTTGTCCTAACAGCAACTGTGTGAGGTAGCAGTGGAAAAGAGCAAGAGTCCAGCAGCACCTATAAGACTAACCTAGATCCTGTGTGAGGCAGGTTAGGTTGACCGAGAATGACTAGCACAAGGTCCCACAGGGAGCTTCCATGGCAGAGGAGCGAGCCCAACCCGGGCTTCCAGATGCTAGTCCAATACTCTACCCACTACACCACACCACCTGTGCTTTAATTCTCTCCCCCTCTAAAGGTGCATCTCCATCACAGCCTGAATTTTATAATGGAGAGGAGTTGAAACTGGACATTGCTGTGTAACCGTAATTTTGTTTTGATCTTATGTCGGTTTTTTTGTTATTGTTGTTCGGATACTTGCAATTTCGTCATAGGCAATGTGTCAATTTATTTGAAGAATCAATCTGTCTCACAGTGCAACTGCTCATGTTTATTTTCTGTCACTGACCCATGCGGCAATCCTCAACGGGAGTTTTGTTTTCAGGAATCACCCGTTTTCTCGGCTGGTCTTTTCAGTTAATCGCCGTCTTCCTTCCACAAAGTCCAAGTGGACGTTTCGGGTCATATTCCAAATCCTGGTCCCATCATGAGCTACACGAAGCCTCCCTGGAGCTTCTCAGATCTTCCTCCCCCTCGTCTTCATCCTCCCTCTCCTGGTGTGTCAGGAAGGCCGAGTGATCCTGACTGTCAAAGCAGGAGTTGCTGAGGTAATCTTCAGGATGGGCGACGACAGCCGTTTCTGACAGGTGGCATCGCTGGTGCCTCAGCAGACTGTACGAGCGGGAGAAAAACTTGTGGCAGACCCCGCACTGGTGAGGTTTGTCTCCCTCATGGACTTGCCGGTGACGAGCTAAGTCGGCCAGGCGTTTGAACTCCTTCTGGCACATGACGCACTGGAATGGGCGAGCGACTGTGTGCGTCACGTCGTGCTGTTTGAGGTGTGAATGGCGGCGGAAGCGCTTCCCGCAGCGGCTGCACTGGAAAGGCAGAGCTCCAGTGTGGATGAGGAAGTGCGTGGCCAGGTCATATTTGCTCTTGAAGGGCTTACAGCAAACGCTGCATTTGTAGGCCTTCTTGGGAGGTGGCCCAGCGGGAGAGGAAGTGAAAGGGGGGGACGCTGCTTCTCCTTCCTGGGTGTTGGCCTGATGGAGCAGAGGGCAGTCCCCACTGGCTGCATGCATCCGGCTGTGTTGCCTGAGGTAGGAAGAGAGGCGGAAGGCCATTCCACACTCAGGGCAAGAGAATGGCTTGTCACCAGTATGGACCACGTAATGCCGTGATAGCGACCAAGGTCGGGCAAAGTTCTTGTGGCAAATGCTACACTGGTGCTGCTTAGGTCCGTCCTGCTTGGCGCCATCTTGGCTTGCCACCCCTTTGAAACACTTGTGGGCCTTTAACTCCCCCTTGGTCTCAAAAGCCTCATTGCACTTGAGGCATAGCAAGGTCCAGTCTTCCAGCAGGAGTACCTGCTTTTGACTGGGGATAGCAGAAGAGGAAGTCGCGGTGTTGTTAATGCCAACTTTTGCTGCCACTACCTCCTCCTTGTGCAATTCTTGTTGAGGGGGAAATTGACCCCGCTCTTGGAAGGGCTGGGAGCTGCCAGTGCCACCTGGGGAATGCTTGGCACTTTGGGTACATTTGTGGCAGGCCCGAATTACAGGACGGCTAAATTTTTTATGGCAAAATTGGCACTGGAAGGATTTTTGCCTGCTGTGGGTCAGACGGTGCCGTGCTAGGTAGTAAGGGAATTTGAACTCCTTCCCACAAACATGGCAGGAATTCTGGTGCTTGCTTCCAGACTGACAACGGTGATCATGCATGGCTGCTGCAGAAATGAAGGCCTTGTTGCAAGCAGGGCAACGGTGGGTAGGATACAGGTGAGTTTCAAGCATGGTAGGCTTGGAGGGTGCAGTCAATGACTTTGGTTCACGTGAGTCTGGCAGCTTAGGTGACTCCATGAATTATCCCTGTACCAGAGAAAGAGAAGACCACTGAGCTATATTTATTATATACCAGTAATATTTCAAAATGCATGCCAGTTTCAGGTGGGGTAGCCATGTTGGTCTGTAGTAGAAGAGCAAGATCCGAGTCCTTAAACACCAACTAGATTTCCAGGGTATAAGCTTTCAAGAGTCAGAGCTGCCTTCGACAAGTTGCCAGTTTATGTGTTACACAGAACTACTCCTCAGAATGTGTTTGGGAGAGAAAGATGTAAAAGAAGAGGGAGTATTGTGATGCTGATTTATTTTGTTATGTTCAGGATTTTTTAAAATTAAGCTCTCATTTGCATTGATACTTAATTAGGATACACACTGCCTCGTGAGCCTCAGTCTTCCCTTCCTATGTTACTCTATCTCTGTGTCTTGTTCTATGAGACCATACATGAGTATGAAGGCTTTCAGCTCATTTTTCTTTTTAATTTAGACTTACCATACAGACCTACAGTATTTGCTTATATATAAAAAAACTCCGCTGCATCTCTTTAAAGCTCTTTTAATTCCAGCTTGCAAGTAGCTGGTGCTCCTAGCTGCCTGGGATGAGTCTGACTTGCCTTAAGGAATCGAGTCTCTTTGCACGGATGGAAAAGCATGGCCCTGCTGAGAGGTTAGAAAACAAATTTAAAAAGTAAGATCGGGAGCCAGCCCTCCCATGACTTGGGGGAGCTCACTGGAAGGATCTCGCTTGTTTATTATATACAGCAACATACGCTGGGTGTTAGGTAAAAGAGAGAGGTCTCTGTCCCCAAGGAGCTTACAGTCTTAAAGACAAAAGGAGGAAATAACAAGGAGGGGAGGAGAGAGGAGGGGAGGAAGGGAGGAAGACAAATGCAGATTGGTGTAGATCTTGGTGGTCCAAGGAAAAGAGCTGAAATCCCAGGCTTCTTATCTTCTTTACACATTAGGTGGGGGAGCTGTTTAGGGGGAAAGAGAGTCATGGATGGTCCACAGACATCAGGGAGAGCCTGTGGTTAAAGGCTAGGGAAAGCCCAGTGGCCGAGATCATAGGAGGCACCAGCATTATCTGACCAAGGACGGGGGTCTGGTGAGTTTGGAGCAGCGGCTCAAGATTCCAGAGGCCAGGTTCTGAAGTTGCCTTCGCCTATTGTAGCATCCCCAAATGGCACCTGAAAAACTTGCAGGGCCACCCTAAGCAAATCCACTGACTTCGGGCGGTAACTCTGCTTAGGACTGCGCTTATCCTGGCGCGCGCTTTGGAGGACCAGAGCTTCTCTCCAACAGATGCCTGAAATGTGTGTGTGCGCGCGCGCACAGACACACAAAAGGTACACAGGAAAATGTGGCCCCGCGGTTCACATTTTGTTTCTACAAGCTCACGAGCCTCTCCAACCGGGAAGGAGGCTTCCTGCCTCTGAGGGTCGAGTCCAGGGAAACTGGTGCCAAGCCTCGACACACCTTGATGGCGCCACAGGACTTCTTTCAGGGGTCCCTGGAGGGTAAGTGCTCCCCCCCCCCACACGCTCGATCTTCTTTCAAAGGGTGGAAAAATTGAAGGGGGTGTTTTGAGCTACCCCAGGATAGAGAGACTCGATCCCTCAAATCTGCAGCCCTGGGCATCAGCCAGGAAGGGCGGGATGGGATCATCGGAGCAGCCAGAAGCCGCCTGGGGGCGCCTGTCCAACCGCCCTCCTCCTCCCTCGCAGCTTTGTGTACAGCCCCCGTTCTTCGAGAAAAGCCTCTCCCCCCACTGCCCTCTCCGCCAAACGCGCCCCCCGGCAACCCGTCTGCTCGCCCCGATCCCCTGCTCAGTACCTGGTTCCGCAGTCGCCGCCCGGAGGGGCGGGGGGAGGCGCCGCGCCGGGGCTGGGAGAGCGGGCGGCGAGGGTGGCGGCATCCAGTGGCGCAAGAGGCGTCGTCCTCCGGCGATGCATTCAGGCAGACACCCCCTCCTTCTCCCGTGGGCAGCGCCGGCGAAGCCCGGGAGACCTTCACGTGTGCGCCAAAGCCCCCCGTTTGCTCCCCAAACAGCTTTAGGCAACGTGCAAGTTTGCAATGGTGACTGCGACCCTCACACCTGCAGCCGTGCGTGCATACAGACGTGCAGCAGGAAATGCAACCGTGCAAGCTTGTTGCCCACCCAGACGCGCTTAGCAGGATCGTAGCGTCTCCTCTCATATGGACGTCTGCTAAGAAAAGCCTTATTCTAAATTTTTTATGCGGATGCTAGGTCGGGATCTACAGGGAGCAGGGCCTTTTCAGTGGCGGCCTCCAGCCTCTGGAATGCTGTTCCGCTGGCTGTTGGTTTGATCCTTCTCATTGCCACTCTTCCACATATAAAAACTCTCCATATCTTTAGGATGTAACTTCTGTGGAATGTCAGGCTGATTAACATTTTATCCCTTTTCTCCTCAAAGGAAATACAGGTTTAAACTAGGAATTCCCGGAGCAAGGATGGCCTTTTGTGCAACACTGGAACACTGCCCAGGAAGAATGTTGGGCAAGAATATAGCTCTACGTCTGATGTAATTTTAAACCTGAATTATTTCCTTACACCATAGAAAGTTGCCTCTTCATTTTGTACAGTTCAAATAGCATGATTTTAACGTTTCTACTTTTAAGAAATTTGCTGAAAAAAACTTAAGAACAATCACTTTAAAATTATTCCCATTTTCTCATAAAACCCTGGAAGCTACCGACGGTGTATGTTAAGTGCCGTCAAGTTGCTCCCACCTTATAGAGACTCTATGAATTAACGACTTCCAAAACATCCTATATTGACATCCTTGCTCAGGTCTTGCCAACTGAAGGCTGTGGCTTCCTTTACTGGTCAATCCATCCCATGTTGGGTCTCTTTTCCTACTGCCTCCCATTTTTCCTAGCATTATTGTCTTTTCCAGCGAGTCCTGTCTTCCCAACAGCCTATATTACCCTAAAACAATCAGTGATGGGGTGGGGCACAGCCAAGCCAAAACTTTCTTGCACTAAGCCCCATCTTTGGAAACAGACCGAGCTGGATCGGAAACATTCCTTTTCAACCCTTTTGTGCCATTTCTGCACAGGACAGGTCAAAGTTATTTCAGCAGGACAGGAAGGTGAAAGGCCCAGAGAGCACATACTCTGGGTCCAGGGAAGTCTCCCTGGCATCTCCGGTTAAGGGGCAAGAGATGTTGGGAAAGGCCTTCAGATCGGGGCAGCTGCCAGTCAGAGCGTACAATACTACAGAGCTAGGTGAATCAACTGTCTGGCTCAACATAACACAGCTCCTTCCATTTGTAGAAGACACCCTTTTAATCCAGCTGCATGTTCCAGCCCATGTCAGTTTTGTTTTCACCTCCCAGGCCAGGTTTTTGCTTTAGCTGATCTCAGCTTCATGTTTGAAAAGGCTCCACACCTAGCCCTGCAAGGCTTGTACCCTAGGATGGCCTTGCGTTCCAAAACACGCAGGGCCACGCTCACTTACATGGTAGAGAAATTCCCAGCCAAAAGGCTTGCATTCCACAGAAGATAAGGAATTGGAATTTGGTCAGGAGCTGGCTTTTATTAGATTATTCTCAAGGTCCTACCAAGGGCTTAAGGAAACAAACAAAAGAGAGAGAACAAAACAACTATTTGTCAGTAAATAATTCCATTTGCGGGGGAGATTTGTCTCTGTACTGAAACCTGAATTCATTGAGGGATCCATCCGTCCAGCCCAGAAGCCTCAAAGATGGACACAAGTGAACTGGATAGCAAGAGCAGTAACGGGGAATAGGAAGCTGGTTTTCCTTTTTCATGTGCAGAAGTGACAATTCGACAAGCCCTCTGCATGTACAATATGCTATTCTTTTCCAGCTTGTTCTTCGACAGCTTATTTTTCTGTGGATAAAGTTCATGTGGCTTCAAACCCCCCCCCCCCCCGGCATTCTGGGAGACTCCCTTAAAACACAGGTGTACAAACCTGGATCTGCTCCAGAGTTAGCTTGTCTCCCACCTCAAATGTCCAAGCGTGAAGACGGCATTTATTGAGCTCCCCAGTCTCATTACCAACACTGCAGCTCTTCCTTCACCAAAATGGTTTGTTCGAGGTTGCCCTTATATTGAAAAATGTGAGCTTTTCCTGAAGAGCTGACCCTTCTCGTGAAAGAAAAGGCATCCTTCTACCATTCAAACAATTTTCAGATATGCAAAGATTTGTTAGAAATGAAAGAATTTCTGATTTGCAAATAAAATGAAGAGAAATCATGTCTTCTTTTGGGGAGAAAAAAAAAGTGAAGGCAAAAAAAATTACCTCTAATCAGAAGCAACCCCTCCCTTCCACTCTAACCAAAAGTGCTGGCGTTAACCTTGTCAAAAAAACCTACAGATAAAGTTAGGCAAGCAGGCGAGGCCACATTGAACCCCAGAGACCCTGCAGCAGACCTGACCAGATGCACTCCACAAGGCAGTGTGGTTGCCTTAGAGACTATTTTGCTCTACCTGGTAATGAGCAAAGATAATTTAGCTGCTTTGTTTTAAAATTAAATGTCTAGTCCTCATGACTGCAAAGAAAAGAACAGGGGGAAAAAGGAAAGAAGAACCTTTGAAAACAGAGTTTCAGCCTCTGGCCTAAAGCTAAAAAAAAAAAATTGGGAACACTGGAGAAAACTATTTTTGCTGTTAAATCTTGCCATTTTTATGCCAAACGTATGTGTGTGTGTTTTTTTTTTAAAGGGATGCTTTTTACAGTGTTTGCAATCAGAAATATCACAACTGTTAAGCAGGGGTTCCCTAAATTGAATGTAAACCTTTTCAAGCCTCTCTAAGTAACAAGGGGTACAGTTACGCTACAAAATTAAATGGATTTTCAATCGGGTTCTTGCTTTCCCCAGGAAATGCAGTGTCCAGGATTCTTTGAGAGAGTGGAAATCCTGGCAGACTGATGTTTGTGATGCAGTTATGCCTTTCAAGTTGGGAGGGAAAGGCAGAAGTCCATCCTAACTGTGGTTATACTTGTCCAGAGGCAGAGAGGATTCAAAGGAGGGAAAAGGGGAAGGAACAGAATCAGACAGTCCAACCGCAAGATGTAGGGTTCCTGCAAAAGAATACATTTACACTGACCAACAGCGTTGCCTAGAAACACAAAAACGACACCTCCCGCCTGACAGTGGTGAGGAAGTGATGGGGACAGGTTAGGAATGGGTCTCCTGGTCAAAGCTCAGTCTCCCATTACCACTGGAAAACCCTCCTAGGGGGTTGGTTGAGCTAGGGCACTTACACCAGTCTGGGACAATGTAACCTTGGCAGGGACAGGCTCACTTGGACTGCACTCCTGAAGGCAGCAGCCTTGCCTCATCCCGAGCATATCCTACTTCTGCCTGGAATATTAAAGGAAAGAATCCAAAATCCTCAATTCCCTCTCCAAGCAAGCACTTCTAAAACTTAACAGTTCTCAAGCATGTGCAAGATATTTTACCAGCTGCAAAAATGGAACATTAGCAAATAATACTTTTCATATTACTGTCATTTTTACATTGCAAGCCCCCCTACTCTACGCTAACGGACTGTGAAGAAAGGTGGGTGAGTGTGGTTTGAGCACATGGGCAGGAGTTGCATCTCCGGAACAGGATTGCCTCTGGCTGCCACTGGGATCGAGGTAACAGTGCAGGGGGTGGAGGGCTATTTTAAGGAGATGCTGGTCCCCTGCTAGTCAATACCACGGTGCAGCTTGAGATGCCGGGAGAGGTTGCTCAGGGTGATGAAGCCTTTGTGACAAACGGTGCACTTGAAAGGCCGTTCACCGCTGTGCAGCAGCCGGTGCCGTTTCAGGTAGCATTCGTGTCGGAAGAATTTGCCGCACTCGGTGCACTGGTAGGGCTTCTCCCCAGTGTGCACCAAGACGTGCCGGTCCAGGTCCCGCGGGCTGCGGAAGTATTTTTCACACTCGCTGCATTTGTAGAGTTTCTTGCCTGGCCGTGCTGGGAACGTTCGAAGATCCAGCTGGGGCAAGAGGTGGCGTTCCAGTTCGCTGCCCGGGGCAGGTGTAGGCGGTGTCGACACAGCGTGGCTCAATTGGTGCTCCTCTAAGGATTGTAAATTCACAAAGGGCTGGCCACATATGCCACAGGTGAAGGAGGGCTCCCCCCCATGGGCAGTCAAATGAGCTGCGAGGGTGTTGCCATTGGCAAAAAAGGTCCCACATTCACACTGGTACAAAGTCTCCGGGGGTCGCGTGTCTGGAGAGGGGCAATTCGGACAACCTCTGCTGTGCTGCAGGGCCTGTTCCTCTGGCTCCCCCTCTTTCTGCTCCTCTCCCAGGCTTACCAGTTCCAGAACCGTTTCGCTTGGTTGGACCTTCCCAGCACAGACTTGGCAGGGTGGGGGCCTGTCCTTGGCATGAGTGAGCTTGTGGCGCTCCAACAAGGATGCGGCATTAAAGTCTCGCTCACATTCGGGGCATTTAAAAGGTTTGATGTCTGTATGAGCCAGCCAATGGCGTCGCAGTTCAGATGCCAACTGGAAATGCCGTCCACAGGCCCCGCAACCAAAGGGGGCAGCCCGACCTCGCCCGGCACTGCAGAGGTGTCCCAGGGGACTCTGTTCTTTGCCACAGGCTAGGCAGCGAGGGGTAGGCGGTTGAGGGGCTGTGGCAGCAGGAGTAGCCCGGTGCTGCCGCTTGAGGTGACGGCCCAGGCTGCTGCGGGAGGAGAAGCGGAGTTCACAGACATGGCAGCAATAAGGCTTCTCCCCTGTGTGTACCACTTGATGGTGGAGAAGGCCAGTGGAGTCCCGAAAGCCTTTTGGACACATGGTGCAGCGGTAGGGGCGCTCCCCTGTGTGGCTCCGGATGTGGTTCACCAGGTTGAAGGAATGCTTGAAGCTCTTGACGCAATGAGGGCACTGGAAAGGCTTCAGTTCTGTATGCCGGGCAAAATGGCGGCGCAGGTCAGAGCGGTAGCGGAAGCTCTTGTCGCACTCGGAGCAGTGGAAAGGGGCCCGGGCCCCACCTCCGTTGTCTATCAGAAGTGACGGATCGTCCTCGGTATCAGAGTACAGAACCGCGCACTCTTCCACAGAGCCGGTGGTAGCACCAACTCCCGGTGTCTCAATGGGGCGCTGGCCCTCTGGCCACTGTGCATCGCAGTTCTCCATTTACCCAACAGTGCCTCTGAAGAACAGAAAGGGGACAATCGCAGCAATAGAGATGAAAGGGATAAAAAAGCCACTGAGTACAAATACTTAGCATACACAGGGCTTTTTTTCAGCTGGAACGCGGAGGAACGGAGTTCCGGAACCTCTTGAAAATGGTCACATGGCTGGTGGCCCCGCCCCCTGATCTCCAGACAGAGGGGAGTTTAGATGACCTCCACGCCGCTATCTAAACTCCCCTCTGTCTGGAGATCAGGGGGCGGGGCCACCAGCCATGTGACCATTTTCTCCGAGGGCAACCCACTGAGTTCCACTACCTCTTTTCCCAGAAAAAAAGCCCTGAGCATACATAACACCCCCCACTCAGTTAATCCATAGAATACACATCAACAGAGACAAATGGTGCCTGCCAAGAGAATAGTTCCAACTGATTCACATGACAGACCAAGGCAGGAACTTTAAGAGACTGCATGTATGAGAAAATGGCTGTTTATGTGGGGTAGGCATAGACAATAAACATCAAAACTATCTGGTTAAGATGATTTAGTACTTTACAGAGGGCAGGTAGGCACGTGAGTTACTACTTTACTGAGTACAAGTAGGCAGATATCTACTTTAATCTAAAATTTTACACAAGGGATCCAAGAAAGTGGGAGTGGAAGAGCGAGGGAAAGACAACCCTTTGTTTCTATTGCATATTCTTTAGGCTGAGTTTCAGTATACCTAGACAGAGGCAAACCCAAGAAACAACCAGAAATACAACCAAAATACTTGGGAAACAGAAATTATTACACAATCAAGGGTTATTTCAGGAAATATAGAAAATCTATTAAAGTGCTCAGTGCACAAGTTATATCACTTTTAAACAACACATCTATACATACAAAGACCTGAAAGTCCCAACAAAGGGGAAGGGATGGTCAGTCATAAACCGTATCCCTTTAAGAGAGTCCCACAGAGGTAATTTGAACAGTCTTGTAATGAATTTTTCTTGTAAATAAACTCTGGAGACTCCCATACAAAAACTATTCCTTTGACCATGAGATGTCAACCAAAGTCTACAGGAAAAAGGAGATGTCTATTTCAAAAGGTGAGTAGATGAACTTGTAGAATGTGTGGAAAGCCAATTTCCTTTGTAGGTGGATTCCAAGGAAGAACGAGGAGCTCCGCAGAGCCCCCTGGCCCTTCAACCTGCCGGCTGGATGTTCCAGCTTGTTTCATAGAACTTCCACTTCCTCAGGGGCCGACAAAACATCCATTATTATTATTATCATATTTGTATTCCACCCTCCCCGCAAGCAGGCTCAGGGCGGATAACAGCATTAAAAACATTCCATATAAAACATTAAAAAGCATCATACAAAAATATAAAATAGCAGCATCACAGAGAATAAACACCATCATGTACAAAAATTCTCACATGCAATCCATTTAACGCACCACAGGGACACGGTCTATGACTGACCATCCCCTCCCCTTTGTTGGGACTTTCAGATCTTTGTATGTATAAATGTGTTGTTTAAAAGTGATATAACTTGTACAGTGAGCACTTTGATTGTTCTATATTTCCTGAAATAACCCTTGATTGTGTAATAATTTCTATCTCCCAAGTATTTTGGTTGTAATTCCTGAGTTTCAGTATGGGCTGGAGACCGAGTGGTTCCACTTCGAGCTTTTCCTTCTAGGACTGGAAGCCGAATCAAAGGCTTTGGGGGATTCTCCCAATTCCTCAGTTCCGTATGATGGTAGGGGACAGTGAATACAGGAGTGGGTTTGAATGTCTGCAATCCTAGGTTCAAATCTCTGTCCAGCCGCCACGGGATTTGAACTTCAGGAAAGTCACCCTCTGAGCTCCCAGCACAATCTGTTTCACTAGCTTGATATGAAAATTAATTTAGACAATGATTTTTTTTGTACACCATCAAAATACTTTGAGTAGAGAGGAAAAATAATTTTAAAAATCTTCCTGTCGCAAGAGCAAAACAGTATGCTCAGAAATTTTTGAGGGATGGAGCTCCCGATGCCCTAGAAAAAAGGAGGACTGTAGACAGGAGACCTAGCTTTGCGTTTCTAAGATTAAAACCAGGAACAAAACTCTTTCCATTCCAGGGAACAGTGAAGTCTTGACTCTCGAAACTCCGCCCTATGTTAAGGGATTTTTAAAAAACCCTCTTCTAGAAAACATATGTGAGCATTCATTCAAACAAGGCATTCACGCAGAAAGGCAAAATCTGCCTTAGTGGCAAATGCTTTCTCCTACAGTGTTGAGATTTAGCTGCTGGTCAGCATAAAATCATAAAAAGTGAGGAAGTTATCCAGCAACTGTAAACATCCTTTTGTTTTCATTCCATTACTATGATTTCAGCAATGGAAATGTTACTTCTCAGAAGTGTTTTGAACTCATAACAAATGTATGGTTCCAGCATTTGAGGCGTTTATATTATAGTGAGATCTGACTGACCTGTCACTCAAGCTTGTACAGCGCCATGTATTCTGGGAAATGTAATTCTGAAGAGGTTTATATTAACCTTTTTGATCTTTTATTCTGTGTGTGTGCATGTTATGTGTTGTCCAGTCACCTCCGACCTATGGTGATCCTATGAATGAAAGATCTCCAAAACATCCTATCATTAACAGACTTGCTCAGATTCTGCATACTGGAGGACGTGGCTTTTTTTATTGAGTTAAGCCATCTCATTTTGGGCCGTACTCTTTTCCTACTGCCTTCCGCTTTTCCTAGCATTATTTACTTTTCCAGAGAATCTTATCCTCTCATGATGTGACCAAAGTACGATAGCCTCCGTTTTATCATTTAGTGCTAATGTATATAAGATTCTCTGATGTGATTGTTCTTTATGCATCTGAGCTTTATTTGGAATAAAACTCATATTTCTTTATAGATCACTGTTTGGTCTCTCGATTGTGGGTATTGTCTGAAAGAAGAACTAAATTGGCATGCAGAGTATTTTGAAATAAATCTCCTTTCACCCCACCATGCTCTAAGTCATCCCACTTTAACTTTCTCCCAAAGAACCCAAGAATTCTGGTTCCTGGTCTCATTCCTCACCGAAGTCATTCACATGCACACCCCAACAACCTATTAGCAGATGCAACACTACAAATATGTGCTTGGGGTAATGTTAGGAAAAAATCAGAGCTCCAGTATCATTTTGTACACATTATATAACAGAACAAGGTAGAGGGATTGACATAACACTAATAGGAGCATAACAGTACAAGAATTTAAAACTGCATTGACAAATGAACACCCAATGTTTAACTATTGCAGTTCTGGCACTATCATTAGGTTGTTCTTCACAGACAGGCTGAGGTAACAAAAAATTATCTGGGGGGAAGAAGGAGATAGGAACATCTGTAACCTCTTAGTACTTCACAGCCTTCCTTCCCACAGAAGAATCCAAAAGCCCCAACATCCCTCATAAGATTCCATTAATATTGTTTGCTGGGTTAAGTACATAACTGCTCGCACCTTCAATTAATTATTCTGGAATAACTTCTGCCACATGGGGTTTGAGAGCAGGCTCACTAACACAAAAATATATTCAGGTGGGTAGCTGTTGGTGTGCAGAAGAAGAGCAAGATCCAGGTCCAGTAGCCCCTTAGAGACCAACTAGATTTCCGTGGTATGAGCTTTCCAGAGTTAAAGGAGCTTTTACTCTTGAAAGCTCATACCCCGAAAATATCTACTTGACTCTAATCTTGCTCTTGCACAAATATATATCCCTAATCATACATTAAAGGCATATGGCTGTAACCCACTCATTTGCCCTTCTTTAGCCAGCTGGCTATCAACATATACAAGTCCTAAATAGATACATCTTAAGTAGTGTGAAAGGGAGGCGTGTGTCTAATCTGCCTTCAGCGATTTTGAGCATGCACCCCTGGAGAACCCATGAGCTCCAAGCACCCCCTCCCCCAACTACTCTTTTAATTCTGCTCAGAATTAGAACCCAGGAGTCCTGGCTCTCCTCCTTTCTTGGCCCCTTTATCCTTTCGACCTGCATGACCCACTTAGCATCTCCCCTGCCCTGGAGTAGGTATGATCCTGAGGGAGTCTCTCTGTGTGTCTGTTTGCTTTCCCTCCCCAAACCCTCCTCCTTCTCCTCCACCTCCCGGTACTCACAACTTCTTATGGGTGCCGACATCGTAACGGGGGAGTCACTTCTCTCCAGAGGAAGAGGCAGAGCCTCTCCCACCCCCAGAGAAGCAGCGGTCGCGGAGGGGCGGGAGGTGACCTCTTGCGACAGCCTGTCCCCTCCACCCTCAAATCCAGCCCCCATGGAAGTTAACAGGACACCCCACCCCCCTCTCCGCACCCATCTTTGCTGCGGGCAAAGAGGGGAGGAGTAAGAACGGACACATCGCGGCCATTTTTACTGTGGGCATGGGGTAGGCGAGGCCCCTCGTTGCGAGAGGTGTCATTTTTAGTGTGGGCACAGGGAGGTGGGCGTGATGTTTACTCGAAATACGGTGAGGCTTTCAACCCACAAAACTGTATGGCAACCGCAAATACTTCACTTTTCGCCGGGAAACGATTCATGTTTCGAAAGGGGGTGGGAAAATAGGAATTGAGACGCCATCTTTAGTATTGGCAGAGCGAGGTGGGCAGAGCCGCCATGTATGAAAACTGGAGGAAGACACCATCTTTACTGTTGCCAGGATAGTCGCACCCCCCGCCCCGCGGGTCGCCATATTTGAAATGGGAAAAGAAGGTTGGAGGTCTGGTTTTCGTGTTCAAAGTGGCGCCAAATGTTCGGTTTGCCGCAAATTTTAAAATACAAAGACAAGTGCCATTGTTAGTGTAATCATAAAGACGTCCTTTTTACTATGAGCAAAAATAGTTCCCGGATCGGTGCCATCATTACTACGGGAAAGATCAAAATGGGTAGCCGTGTTAGGCTGTGGCAATAGAAAAGCGAGAGTCCAGTAGGACCTGTAAGACTAACAATATCTGTGGTAGGGTATGAGCTTTCGTGAGTCACAGCTCACTTATACAGATTATCCTAGACATTAAGATCAGAATGAACTGAGATGTGACTCGCGAAAACCCATACCCTACCACAAATTTTGTTAGGTCCTGTTTTGTTAAAGGTCCTGCTGGACTCTTGCTCTTTTCTACTGCTAAGGGAAATAAATAGGTATGGGGAGGATTCGATTCTTTCATCGAAAGGGTAGAAAAGATAAAACTGCAGTGTTTCCCCATGATCCACAGGTTTGGGGCGGGGTGGGTGGGTGGGAGAGACAGGGTAATCTTTGGGCCAAGCTACAAGTGACGAATGACACTTGATCAGCAAGTGGATTGAGTGGAGGGCAAGTGAACAGGGAGAAATACACTTGATGTTCAAGTGTCGTTTGTCACTTGTAGTTTGGCCCTTTGAGTCCTCAGCGCTGGAAATGGTTGTTTTTTTGCCGTCACAACAGGCAGAAATTCAACAGGTTACGTTCATCTTGCTGTAACTTGGAGGTATATTGTGATCGCCACGGAGGAAGTGTAGGATTAAAACGTGCTTAATAAATAAGATTTCCAGTTACTGCCCTGTTTTCATCACCTCTAATCATTCTGAGATGCTCTTCTGAATCAACCTTTCATTAGCAGACCAGCAACAGCGTCACAACCACGTTTTTCTAAGATGCTGGGAATTTTTTTTAAAGTAGCAAAGGAATGAATGGTGATTGCCAGGGCTGTATCTGGTAATTTCATCTGGGGGGAAAATGTGCCTGATCATTGCCAGTTTTCACCATTGGAGACCCAACCTTGTCCTCCTTTTCTATCGTGACCAGAGGCAGAATCTCTGAACTAGAACCAACACCATTTTATGCCATATACAAGACCCACGTTTTTATTTCAGATTAAGTGTTCTAGAATAGCTAGTGTTCTTTGCCTTCATACACCCAACCAGCTACAAAGATTAGAACCCCCATTCAACTCGTAAGCATGCACAAAGCATAATCCTCTTCTGCCACAAAATAAAACACAATTTTATTTCTTGTTTGAAATTGTATGTCAGTGGGCCAGTTTCCCATCCCACTTTTTCACCCACTCAACTACCCAGATTTTGCTACAATCTTTCCCAAAACTTCAGAGTAAATCAGCTTTGAAAAAGTTCAGAGAAAAACCAGGAAAATGTTGAGAAGCTGCACAATGCATCACAATGCTGTGGGAAACTACTTCCCAACAGCATCAAACTCAAGGCAAATAACGTATACAGAAAGACCCATGAGCCATTAGTTCCAGAAAATGATGTCTGGGTGTTACTTATTTCAGACTGTAGGCCAGGATCACAAGTGATCCACATGTAAAAATCCCCTCACCCCTGCCTAGACTGTCAGGAAGAAGGCAAAGCTATTGGAGCATTCCATAAGACTCCATAAAATGCATTGTGTAGTGCACATTCAAGACTAGTTTGCCACTTCTGTAAGAAATTAGCCCCAAGTCAGACCATGTAGGAACGACACGAGACAGGGTCTGGATGCAAAGTCTGTCCCTCCAAAATGGAGGCCAGTTTTATTCACTTGTATTCAGGAACTCCCGGATGCCCAAATATGGCTATTACAACAGTTGCAAGTTACACATTCCATTCTCAGCCAACTAAGCAAAATATTGCTGCGTTGACTTTTGTCTTATCTAGGAAGCATAACAGAATGAAAGGTACATCATGAGCTTCTGAGCATAGAAGAATGTTAGAGTGTATGGGAATATAGTGCTCTGTGAAGGGTGAGAGACTTAATGTTACACATTTAAACTACTCCCCGAGTCTTCCCGTGTGGCATGCCAACTGACCAGGAGATCAGGAATGTAGAAATGTAAAGAGCAATTAATGGAGGCTGTGTGGCATGCCTACTCCAGCCTACAAGACCAGTTAGGTTCATGATGGTTATATGGATGTACTGAAAATCTTTAAACAGATGAATGAATGCTGGGAATACTGCATTGGTTTGAGGGGAAGCAGGAGCTACTACTTGGGGTAACCTTTAGGGGGTACTGTGACAGCAACAGATCGTCTTCGTCCTTCTGTGCAGCCCCACATTGGGACTGCGCAGGCGCAGGCCAGCCGCGGAAAAGATTTTTCTAGCTTCCAGAGATGTGAAGGGGACGTTCGGATCCACCGCGCATGCGCGTCGGTGTTCCCGCCAATTTTGAATGCATATATATCCGAACGTCCCCGGCATTCCCTCAGTTCCTTTTTCGCCGCCGTACGAAAAGGTTCTATTGTCTAGCATTTATCCTCTCAGCGTCTCTTCGGAGTTTTGGATCGTGATCTTCTGGTCGGTATTTTTTCCCCTTGTCGGTGGGAGATACCGTTCATTATGTCCCAAACTTCTTTGTTTAAGAAGTGTCTTAAGTGCGGCACTAAAATGACGCACTCGGACGGCCATGAGCTCTGCCTCATCTGCCTGGGCGAGGGGCATGTTGTCGAGCGCTGCTCCATCTGTATGTCCTTCACCCCGAAGGCAAGGAGTGATCGGAAGGCCAGGCTCCGTGCCTTTTTGTGGGATGCTAACCTTCTCCCCCCCAAGCCATCCGGCTCTTCGGGAGATAGACCCCGCTCCGCCGCTCCGTCGCCGTCGCCATCTCGTAAGTCGCCAGAGCAGCTCCCCACGGAACCAATGGGGCAACCCGTTCCGGAGGCCCGACCTGACTCCGGTTCCGGGGATCGTCCTTCCGACCGGAAGGCCAAGAAGCGTTCCGCATCCAAGCCGAAGTCCTCCTCCAAGCCCTCGGCCGCAGAGGCTGCTTCGGAACCCCAGCCCAAGAAGGCCAAGGCGAAATCGAGGGCCAAGGGCCGTGCTTTATCCCCGGCTCCGACTGTGCGCCCTGGTACTCCATCTGGACCGGTCCTGATCCCTGACGATGTGGTGAGTCTCCACACCCCGTCTCCTCCTTGCACGCCTCCTCCGTCGGTTCCCGAGGAATTCGTGTCGTTCCCATCTTTCACGGAACCGTTCCAGTCATTCGAACGCTCCCTGCCTTCCGCCCCGGCGCCTTCGGAGGCCTCCGTTCCATTGCCGTCTACCTCGTCGGTTCCGATGCCTCTTCGCTGGCCCGCCCCGGTGCCTGCTCCTCTGCCCCCTTGCCAGCCTGTCGCGGGGATTGGGAACATGACCTCCTGGCAGGATTTTGTGGCGTGGTTCCAGCAGTCGCTGCCCTTCCTGCAGCATCCTTCCGTTCCGGTGGTTTCCGTTCCGGCTCAGCCAGTCGGGCTCCCGGCATCCGCTCCTCCACCTCCTGGCCTGCCTCTGCGACCGTCGGTTCCGGCGGCTTGTCCGTCGGCCCCGAGCGCTCACCGGTCCTCGGTTCCGACACAAACCTCACCGGAGTTTTCAGATTCCGAGGATGAGGAAGGTCTGGCGTCCCCGTCGGAGTGTTCTTCGGATGCGGCCTCTGATCCTTCCCCGGATGACACCGTGGGTGGGCCCCGTTCATCGTCTCCGAATGACGACTACAGGCTGTTCTCCGAGCAGATGGTGCGGATGGCCGCCGCGCTGGAGATAGACGTCTCCTCCACGACCTCCAAGCCCAAGAGTAAGCTACTGGAGGCTCTGTATTCCGGGTCCCCCGCGTCGGTGGCGTTTCCCCCTGTGGAGGATTTTGTTGACAGCGCTCTCGCGCTCTGGCAAACACCGGCGTCCGTGTCCGCGACGGCAAAGAAGGTAGAGAGGTACTACCGTTTAAAGCAGGATGATTGCCCGTACCTCTTCAGTCATCCGAAACCCTCCTCAATCGTGGCTGAGGAGGGTCAGGCTCGGTTCCGTTCCGGTTCCTCGTCGGCCCCGGCGGACCGAGAAGGCAGAAAGCTGGATGGCATGGGCAGGAAACTCTACTCGTCCGCGTCTTTGGGGTTCCGTATTGCCAACTTCCAGGCCATTATGGGGTCCTACAATCTGTTCCTCTGGAAACGGCTGTCCTCTTACCTTTCCGATCTCCCCGAGGATCGCCGCCACTTGGTGAAGGCCCTTCAGGCAGAGGCCATACGGCTGTCAAAACAGCAGATGACAGCGGGCAAGGATGCTGCCGACTCCGCGGCGCGCTCGATGGCGACTTCGGTGGTCCTGCGTCGACACGCCTGGCTCCGGTCCACTGCCCTGCCGCCTGAAAAGAAGGCGAAAGTGGAGGATTTCCCCTTCGAGGGGCCCCAGCTCTTCTCGGAGAAGACGGATGAATCCCTCTCCCTGATGAAAAAGAATCAGCAGACGGCCAAGTCCCTCGGAGTCGCCCCCTCAGTTCAGTCATCGGGTCCGAGGTATCGTTATGGTCGGTTCCGATCCTACCAGGCCTCTTACCAACCTTACCAGCAGCGTCAAGGGCGCTTCTTCTCGGGCCAGTCCTACGGTCACCGATCCTATTCAGCCCAGCAGCGTCATTCTTCCAGGCGCTCCGGCCGGTCCAAGGGCAGGCAACAGCCTTCTTCACCCAAGCCTTCGACCTCGGTGCAGAAGCCCTCGGTCTTCTGACTAAGCCTGAACGCTCCCCTGTTGGCCTCCGAGGACACCTCCTCTGCTGCCCAGTTTCTGGACAGGCTTCGGCCTTTTTTGCCCTGTTGGCAACGTGTTACTTCTGACACTTGGGTCCTGTCCATTGTGGCCCATGGTTACAAGTTAATGTTTACAGATGCGCCTCCTCTCTCTCTCCCTCCCCGTTGTTCTCCATGTTGTGATGTTATGTTGCACAATAATGTTATAGAGTTGGTTAACAAAGGTGCTGTCCGGGTGGTCAATGTCGCTGCTTCCCCGTGGGGATTTTACTCGAGGTACTTCCTTGTGGATAAGAAGGATGGAGGTTCCCGGCCCATTTTGGACCTTAGGGGCCTCAACAGCTATTTAAAGGTTGAGAAATTTCGGATGCTGACCCTGGCACGGGTCATGGAGCTCCTAGAGGTGGGCGTCTGGTTAGCTATCCTAGACTTGAAAGACGCCTACTTCCACATCTCCATCTTTGAGGGCCACAGGAAGTATCTGCGGTTTGCCTATGGGGATTCTGTATATGAATATACGGTGTTGCCTTTTGGGCTGGCCTCTGCACCCAGGGTCTTTACGAAGTGCATGGCCACTGTGGTGGCATACCTACGGTCCAGGGGGTGCTTTATCTACCCGTACCTGGATGATTGGCTCCTAGTGGGACCCTCAGCTGACTCTCTCCAGGACCATATTGCCCTCACTTTGTCTGTACTGGCTGAGTTGGGCTTGGTGGTTAATAGGGATAAGTCCATCCTTACTCCGGGCACAGCCATTAGGTTTATTGGGGTTCATCTAGACTCACCACGGGGCAGAGCCTACCTGCCTCCAGATCGCCTGACCAGGCTTTCTTCCTTAGCCCGTCATTTCCTGCATAACCGTTACCAAACTGCCCTTTTGATCCAAACGTTATTGGGCCTTATGGCCTCCTCCACTGGGGTGGTTTTCTTTGCACGCCTGCATATGAGGCCTCTGCAAAACTGGTTCGTCCGGAGGTACAACCCCCTCACTATGGGCCAGCATCAGAAGTTCTCCATTCCCAGGGTGGTGCTGCGCTCTCTGGCCTGGTGGACTGTCCCTGGAAACCTGTCTGAGGGTTGTCCTTTCGGCCCCTTCCTAGCTGAGGTCACAGTTTATACCGATGCCTCCAACTTGGGATGGGGGGGGGCGCTGTGGACAGCTTTCGGCTCAGGGCATCTGGTCCCCATCTGAGGCATCCATGCATATCAACCTTCTTGAGCTTAGGGCGATCCGTTACTCCCTCGCTTCTTTTGCAGATGCCGTTCGGAACAGGAAGATTCAGGTCCTGTCGGACAATACCACGGCCTGCTACTATCTCAACAAGCAGGGGGGAACGGTCTCGCTCAAGCTCTGCAAGGAGGCAACGACTCTATGGAATTGGGCCGTGGCCAACAACGTCCTTCCCAGGGCCGTGCACATTGCCGGGGAGCTCAACACCTCGGCAGATGCGCTGAGCAGGGTGTTTCTGCCTCAGCACGAGTGGTCCCTAAACAGGGTCTACCTCGACCAGGTTTTCCGCACATGGGGCACGCCTTTGGTCGACCTCTTCGCCACTGCCCGCAACAAACAGGCCCCGCTGTTCTGCTCCCGGGCCGGCATTGGCCGCCACTCCCTAGGGGATGCCTTCCAAATACCTTGGTCCCCAGGGCTCTTTTATGCCTTCCCGCCCTTTCCGCTCCTGTACAAGGTTCTTTCCAGGGTCAGGGCCTACCGAACCCACTGTATCCTCGTTGCCCCTCGGTGGCCTCGCCAGGATTGGTTTCCCCTTTTGCTCTCCCTGTCCCAGGGGCGATGCCTCCCCCTGCCTCACGCCCCGGACCTCTTAACCAGGGACGGGGTGTGGCATCACGATGTGGCTGTACTGAATCTGGCTGCCTGGCTTCTGGGCAACCGGGAATGAACCTCTCTTCTGGGGTGCTTGGGGTGATCTTGAATGCCCGGAAACCGTCCACCAGGTTGTCCTACCAGAGGAAGTGGTCACGTTTTTCCCGGTGGTTGGCCCCAAAGGGGGTTTCTCCCTTTAGTTGCCCGCTTCCTGTCATCCTGGACTACCTCCTGGATCTCTGCTCCCAGGGCCTTGCGTTTTCCAGTGTTAAGGTCCACATGGCTGCAATCTCTGCCTTCCATGAGCAGATTGATGGGAAGACCGTTTTTACTCACTGGCTTTCCAAGCAGTTTCTGAAGGGCCTGTTCAAGACCTTCCCTCCTAGGGCCCATCCCATTCCACAATGGAGTCTCTCCCTGGTTCTCTCCCAACTGATGCTCCAGCCCTTTGAGCCTCTATCTTCCTGCCCCCTGCCTTTGCTCACTCAGAAGGTGGCTTTCCTGGTGGCAATCACGTCCTCTAGGCGTGTTGGGGAGCTGTCTGCCCTGCGGTGTGACCCTCCCTTTCTGCAGTTTTTCCCTGGTACTGTCATGCTCCACACTAGCATGGAGTTTCTGCCTAAGGTAGTCTCAAGATTTCACCTACAGCAAAAGGTGTTCCTCCCTTCCTTTTTTCCAACACCCTCATCCCCAGGGGAACGAGCACTACACACATTGGATGTAAAGCGTGCTTTATTGTTTTATTTGCACCGCACCAAATGTTTCAGGAAGTCTCCTGCCCTGTTTGTGTGTTACTCTGGCCCTCGCAAGGGCTCTCCTGCTTCTGCCCAGTCCATCTCTCGCTGGATTGTGTCTACGATTAAACTTTGCTATCAGCATGCTGGAGTCCAGTGTCCCTTGTTGGTTACCGCTCATTCCACTCGAGCGCAAGCTGCTTCTGCTGCCTTCCTGCGAGGAGTGCCGCTCCAGGACGTCTGCCAAGCTGCGACATGGTCCTCTGCGGACACTTTCATCCAGCATTACTCTGTGGATGTGCATGCACGACGTGACTCGGCTGTTGGCACAGCTGTCCTGCAGTCCTTGTTCAAGTAGACACTCACACCCGCCCCCATTGGTGAGATGCTAGTTACTCTCCCAATGTGGGGCTGCACAGAAGGACGAAGACGATAAACAGGGTTTCTCACCTGTAACTGTTGATCGTCGAGTCTCTTCTGTGCAGACACACATTCCCTCCCGCCTGCCCCGCTGTGAGTGTTTCGTTAACTTAGTTTCTCCGGCGGCTCAGGTGAACTGAGGGAATGCCGGGGACGTTCGGATATATATGCATTCAAAATTGGCGGGAACACCGACGCGCATGCGCGGTGGATCCGAACGTCCCCTTCACATCTCTGGAAGCTAGAAAAATCTTTTCCGCGGCTGGCCTGCGCCTGCGCAGTCCCAATGTGTGTCTGCACAGAAGAGACTCGACGATCAACAGTTACAGGTGAGAAACCCTGTTTTTATCACCCACTCCAAAAATCCTCTGAAGTTTTGCTATAGATCTGAAATAAACCAGGGAACTAGGCAAAAAGAGTACAATTTAGGGGCAGTGGGCAGCAGCTGTCCAATGGTCAGATGTTTCCTGCATAGTGTACAGAATATCAGAAGGTAGTTTCTTGCTTTACACAGCTGTTCTTACGAGTTATAAATTACCCCCTCCAATTCCTCCCCCTCTGCCTTGCCTTCTGTTTCATATTTCTCGTTTAAATGATTCTGGAATCAGCACACACACTGATTGGTACAGTTTTCAGCTCCTTTCTCTCCTGCCCAATTCCACAATATAGATGTGCAAACTGGTAATTTGTGCAAGTGTATACAACCATAGAATATTAACAAATCTTGGCACAGCCTTATATATGAACAATATCCACATTGATAAAATACTGCAGAGGGGTAATTTGGACAAATAGGGTTACAGCCAGGAAGCATTTCCGCTAATGAAAAAGGAAGGTGAGTTCCCCTTTGACACCCCAAAAAGAATCTGCTGGGGTTCATGGGACCTGCATAAACAAAAGGTGTGTCAGATGGGGGCTGTAGTAATGAGGGAGATTGGGTGAGATTTACTGGGAAAGCTGGCTATCCAACCCTTACTATAAAAGGGAGATTTGGACATGCATATTATTAAGTACATAAATCCAATGGTAACATGGGGAGTATGAAAATGAATTAAATGCTCTGAAACCTACACCAAAAAGGATGGAATCATTTCTACTGTTGTTGTGTTACTTCAGGTCAACTTGCAAATTAAGGCAGGCTAGGGTAAGGTTGCCAAACCAGGAGAGATATTTTTTTTTGTTAGACAAAGTTTATATTTGGATCCTTTATCCCTGAATGTTAGTTGTCTTGGACACTTTCTGTGTAGCAGGAAGATGAGCCATACCTGCCCAGAATAAAATTAAGGAATATAGTTAGAGTCTAGATATAGAGGCCAGATGTGAAGAACACAGTTGAGAAGTGGTGCAGTTGAAGATTGTTAGTTGAAACTTATGGATAACCTGCTGGGCCCACAAATTAGTGCCCAAAATCCATCAAACATCTGATGAAACACTAACCATATTCGTTTGATTCTAAAGTTTCTTGTTACAGGTAGTTGGCGTTACATAAACTAATCTACATAATAAGTATTTTTAACTGCTCAAGCTTTCACTACGGGCCAAGCCACCCCCGTACTGTGTCTAGAATCTCCTGGCCTAGCCGCAGCACTTCCCGTTCTTTGCATGTGTTGAAGGCCTCGTTGGGAATGGTGGGTAGTGGGTGGTATCTGGGATACTGTGTTGTCTTATCATCCATGCCCTGCTTCCGGAGTTTGGTCACATGGTCACGAATTGTGGCCAACTCTTGTCCGTGACTTGCTACCTTACCCACCAGCATCGCCACAGACAGATTGTTGTCAAAATGTCCACCTTGCTTGTACTCAACCGCTGTGAAGGCCTTCTCCACCGCTCGATACGTTTTGTAAAGTAGCCATTCAGTGCTGGCGTTCGCAACGTCATTGGCTGCTGCCCTCAGGTCACACTCCGCTTGCTGCAGCCAGCGCCTTGCCTCCTCCATGCCAGGGCCCTTTGACCGATAGCCTTTTGTTCCAGATGCGTGGAAGGACCAGAAGTTGTACGTGAAATTGCCTCCACCTCGTCCACTCTGTCTTTGCCTGGTGAATTCCTGGCGCCTCTCTTGGTGTCGGTGAGCTTGCCCGTCCCATTCATTCCAATACTTTGAGAAGTTGCAACTGCTGCTATTGAAGGAACTGCTGCTTTTAGGTTGCCCGCCACAACCCTGGAGCTTTCCCTTGTTCTCCATCTCCTCAATTTTCTCTTTAAGGTATTTGAAGATTTTGTTGGCTAAGACCTCCTGACCTAAGTTTTTATCTGGGTGGTAGCACAGATAGAGTCTCCGTATGGCCTTCTTCCTTTCTTCCTTGGACAGACCCCAGATCTCAGCTAGGCAGGCATCCACTTTTTTCTTCACTTCACTCAGCGGCTGCTGGTACCAATCGCCACCACTTAGGCCTGCAGCAGCAGCACCATCAGAGGAACTTGGCACTGACACCACAGCTTTGCTTGTGTCTGATGCTGGTTTGCTCCGCTTGAAGTGGTACAGATCGTGAGCGCTGACCTCCAAGTGCTGTCCACCTCCCACATCAACATGGTACATATGCACCTGTCCCACTCCACTCTGCCGTGGCCCCAGGTCCTCCAAGACCACAGCATAGACATAGTGCTCACCTTGCAATGAAGGGTCCAAGTAACCAACATAATCTTCCGGCATAAAGGAATGCAGGATGCTCATATCCAGGCTATCATGCCATTCCTCAGGAATCTCCTCCCCAGGATCAGGGAGGATGAAGGCATCTCTGAGACCAAACTTCTGGAGGGGCACTTTGTGTTCATTCAGCACATCAGCGATTTCTTCAGGTTCTTGGCAAGCCAAAACCTCTCTAAGGACACGCATGGCTTCCCTGCAAAGCCTCTCTCCAAGAAGCTTATTCACTTCTTCAGCCAAGGTGTCAGAGATCTTCACAGCTTTTCGGCGATCCAAACGCTCCTGGTGCAATAGGTAAATGTGCTGCTTCCCATCTGCCATCGTTGCAACAAACACTGTCTTGGCCTCTTGGCTCCCTTCCAAGCACTGTGAGTTGTGACACATCACTGTGCATACCTTTTCACAGCAGATAACCTCCAGCTGATCCAATGAGAAGAGTCCAACACATACCCCATCGACTTCTGCCTCCTTTTCTCCTTCCTTGGTTGTGTTCTGCCACCTCAGCAGGGCAACAAGGGCATAGTGGAACTCGGGGGCAATCAGAAGTTCTTTTAGGCGGGACTGGAATTCGCAGTGAACTCCATAGGAGCAGAGCTCTAGAGACAAATCATCTAGTTGCTCAGTGGTAATATCTGACAGTCTCTGGAGTCTCAGGGATACTGGAAGCAGGAGCAAAAGCTTTCTAAGATAACAGTTCTCAAATGACGGGTAGCCATCAGAGAGATCCGCTAGGAAGTGAAATGTGCCCTGCAAAGCCTGGAGGGGTTGGCCTGTGGCACAGTCGTTGAAGACAAGGGTGTTTGAGGGGTACAGCTTCCCATCAGTGCAGGGCAGGTGCAGTTCTTCCAGGTCTGAAAAGTCGTCTGTTTCCGTTGCTGTGGCTAGAAGCTGGAAGAAGCACTTGGTAGCCCTCCTTACTGTTTTAATGAGGTTGGGTTGCAGTGTATCCTTCTGCATAGTCTCCTGGTAGATTCTGGCCAGGACACTGGCATAGTGATGGATGGTGGGTTCAACTTTCACCCCAAATTTCTCCAGAAATTCCCTGTAGGGAGCTAACTTTGGGGGTAGCCTGTAGAGGTATGGCCGGAATTCATTCCAGTTGTTCAAAGACACCACCACATGTTGGGCTTCTGCTACTTCGTCGCCATCTACCAGCACCACAGGGAGCCCATTGGCGTATTCAGTCTCTATAGTTTCATGTTCCATCAAGTAATCATACATCAGTCGGAGGACATCTGCCCGAGTTTTCCTGGTTTCCGGCGTGTTACATTGTGCCTGACAGACATTGCTCAGATTTTTCAAGACCAGCTGGGCTGATAAGGTACACTGTACCTTTAGGCGTGTCAAAATGGCTCTTGTGTTTTCATCCAATGCTGGAATGGGATACAGAAGTACTGCTGCTGTCCAGGCTAGTTCCATTTTTCCCCAACTACATAAAGAATTTTGAGGTGCCACTGCAGTGTTGTTAGAGACAAACGGTGAATGGAGTTTGCACAGATTGTCACAGATGAGCCGAGGTGCCAAGAAACGGATCTGGGACAGCTGATCCAAGAAGGCATCGGATAAAGAATCACTTTTCTTATCAAGCAAGTGTGACAGAAGTGCTTTTCGTTTGTCAGGAAGCTCAGGGGACATAGCACCATTCTTCAATGCTTCCCTCTCAATCTGGACTGCAAACTGCAGGAAATCATCTTCGGAGGCTTCATGCCGCAGACCCACATCTTTTAAGAATCGAATCACTTTTGGTTTGTTTCCTGACCCCACAGTCTTATAGAATTTGTCTGGCACAAATCGAGAGTCCAACCCCAACTTCTGAAAAAAATCAACGCTGCTGTCATAGAAGTAGGATGCAGGACGAAGCACTCCTTGCTTGTCCCGGATGAAGGCAACGGATTGGAACTTTGCTATCACAGTCTCCTTCTGATCTTTGTATTCTGGATAGTGTACCTCAATGGTAAGGAGTAACTTCACTGCCTCCAGCAGACGGGCCTCAGAGAGACTCTGCAGAAGAGGCAAGAGGAGTCGAACAAACTGCTGCAAATCATTCATTACAACAATACCCAAGCACTCACTCAGGTTTCTGTTGAGTGAACTATCTTTTAGCAAAACTGTCCTTTTATCTGCCTCATAAAGTTCCCTGAAGTTCTTGGACTTCTCTGGGATTTTCGACTGCAGCAGGTACATATTCTGGTACGAAGCCAGGGGCACGTGGTGTCCTTGATGTGTCTCAAATATTGGCAAGGCCTTCAGCTTGTTGAGTAATCCACTGTCACATGCTAACTTCTGCAGATCTTTGCTTAGGAACCTCAGGAGCCTTTCAAATTCCCATTGTTCAAGTGCCTGCCACTGGAGGCTGGGCTGGGCAGCCAACTGTACCAGCACCGTGGCAGGGTCATCCGTCTGAAGCAGTTTTTGTATGATGCACTGTGTGGTGAGATGTGAAGGCAGAAGAGACAGGTCCAGCCTGGCAAAGCCCAGCTTGCAGAGAATTTCAGCCACATCCCCAGAGAGGCCGAGCACAACTGTGTTCAGGGAATCAAGGGGAACCAGATCCTCGCCACTTCCATGCACAGGGAGCACCCTCCAGCCTTCGAAGAGGGAAACTAGCTTTTGGAACATCTGGTTCATTGTGTCCTCGTCGCCAGATGCACAGATCTTCATTTCAAAGAACGCCCACACCTTGCGCAGCCAGTCCCGGCCTTTGTCAGCACCAGTGACCCAGTCGTTCAATCTCAGCCTCTCCTGGACGTAAAAAGCAGATTCACTGAGAGTAAACTCTTTCATAAACCCAGTCTCTACTAACAGTTGGCTGGCCTCTGGGCTGTCAATGCAACAGGCAGAGAAACGATCCTTATGACGTGGGAAAAGTCCGTAAGCGCTGCTCTGGTAGGCCGGATCCTGCTGACTGAAATGCCGGAGCACACCATCACTGGTTATCAGTAAGGGGAGACCTTCCAGGCATCTGGCATCCTTGGAGAGCAGCCCCTTGAGGCAAAAATTGAGAAGAGCAGAGCAGCCCATACTATTTTTCATAGGTGTTTGGTTGAGCGGGCATGGCAGACGCAAGCCAGGCAAACTCCTGAGGAAGCAGCAGAGAGATGGAGAATCCAGGATGAGGACGTCAGTTCCTGCTTTGACACATTGGTCACGGATTTTCTGTAGACACTGGAAGGCAGGGACTAAGAGCATGCCCAGATTCTGGAGAGCATCCTCAAGAGAACCGTTTATCTTAGATTGCAGGAAATAGGGATCTTTGGTTGGGTGTCCGCGTCGGAGCACACTCCAGGACACACTCACCACTTCCATTCTATGGTTACTCTTCTTCTGGTACACTGGCACCAGCGAAAACCGCCCCTTACATGCCAGCTTATACATATGGTGCACTAGCTGATGCCAGAACGGGGGGACGTGGTCTGTCACAAGTAGGAAATGCCGCAAGTAATCTGAATGTAACGTTTTCTGGCATGCGTTCAAGGAGGAGAACTGCAGCGGCGGATTTCCCAGTGCCTTGCGCAGCTCCTCAAGGAGGTGGAGATACAAGGGGGCTACAAGGTCCCGCAGCAGAAAGCTATTCCACACCACCTCAGGGCTGTCCTTGCTGTCATCCTTCCGCAAGTCACGCCGACCAGAGTCCACATTGAAGTTCCCATTGATGTGGATGGGTAGGCCAGTTTTCACTGGCAGTGGCAAGGTGCAGAAGGCCCTGCCCTCTGGTTGTCCATTAATGCAAGCGGCCACCCCACCATGGGGCAGATGCACACCTTCCACGGTGGCCAAGCTGTCTACTCCAATCTGTCTCCCAACTAGCCAGTCACTGGAAATCTCAGAGACGCTACTGTTCACCTTCATTCTGTAGAAAACTCTTACTGGTTCGCCCACATCCATCCCACCTGCCGCAGCTGCTTGGTGGAATTGTTTCTGGTATTCCAGTCTTTCAGGCTCACCACCTTTGGTCTCCACCCAGAACACTTCTGTGGGTGTAGTTTGGTTCTCCTTGATGACAGAGAAAACCACACGGTGAACATGGTTGAGGAACATCATTAAGCAATCCGCCTCTTCAGTGAGTGCCGTTAACATGCTACTCACATCTTCCTCCGATACAGAACGCTGGCAGATGGGGGAGACTGCTGCCCCAGCAGGGGTACGCAAGGGCAATCGGAAAACGGTGCCGCGTTCCAGATCAAACACTTCAGGCAAGAAAGTGTCATAAACATCTTGGAAGGCATCCTTGAAATCTTTAGTGAGGCTGAACATTCCTCCAGGAGAGACGTCATCCGAATGAGGCAGGTAACATAACGTGGGGTCGAAGACACACAGGGCGCTGTCACCCGTCACAAAGGCAGGGCAGTCAGTCAAGTGGTAAACTGTGTTGAAGCCCAGTCCATATTTGCCAGTAGTATCCCGCCTCCCACCTTTACCACCGGAGCCCAAACGCTGGATGCCTTCTATGTCACGCATGTCAAAAGTCCGGTTGTTGTAGATGCAGAGGGCCGGGCCTTGAAGATCTTTCCATTCATCACCAAAGACACGATGAGCTGGATGGTGGCGCTGGTCCCAGAGGAAATGTACAACACTTGCACCAGCGTCGTCTGCATTCTGCAGAAGCTCCCTCAATACATCCCGTGAAGAGGAGGAGTACTCACGGAGGATGTTGGCTAACCGGGTGTTGAGGTCCTCCTTGGCTCCAAAATCAGTGGCCCACTGGGAGAAACCCTGGATTTGCCGGCGTGATAACATGTGGTGCCTTGTGGTGGGAATTCCACAGCAAAGGGCAACTTCCCGTGAGATCATGGAATGGCAGAATAGGACCCCCTTCTCACGTGGCAGCCAGGGAGTGTCATCAAAGAACAGCTTGGGCAAGGGATGCAGTATTTTGTGTGTATCTGGGAAAGAGATACTCTGGGCCACAAAAGAATCCAGTTTTTGGCCCTCTGGCAAGGCCCCAACTAGACCTACAGCAATCAGTCCAATGACTAGGTTCAGCTGCCCTTTAGAAAGTGACTTTCCATCTGCCTTCTTAGCTAACGTTTGCAATACTGCGGCATAGTCCTCCACTTTAAAGGTATCGGATATCCCTATGCAGTTCCACAGCTCCTTTTGCTGCTGGTATTCCTGAGGCAGTTGGAACAGATACGGAGCAGAGTCAACAGCCAAGTTGTGGGCCACACTGCGCACGGGTACAAAGCTAGAACCCACCAGAACAAAGGGGAATGTCTGTGCCTTTTGGGATACCTCCAGTCTGCACTGAGCGTTCTTGTGAACCATTTCATTCAGGAAGGCATAGCATCTTTGTGTCATCTTAGCCAGCTCTGTCCTGTTCAGGGCATTGGAGCCACGTGACGCTGCCTCCAGCTGCATCAATACTGTGGTGACTGGCGGCTGGCGACTCAGTCCCAAGAATTCCTTCAGTTCGTTGGAAAGCTTCAGGCCTTCATCAAGAAACTTCTTGGCTAGGACGGGTTCAATCAAGCCCACCAAGGGCTGCAGCTTGTAGTGATAAATCTGGTTAGGGCAACAGAGTCTGTGGTGGTTGCCGGGAAGCTCAGCGGGCAAGAAGGGAATTTCTCTGAAAACAACTTGCGCAGTGTTGCTGAAGCTTTCCTGGAGACGGTCCTCGAGGAGATGCAGGATGTGACGGGCACGCAGGCAGGCTTTGCGTGGCTCATGGTGCCATAAGTTTGCCACTGTTCTGGCTCGGTTTATCAGTTCCTCCATGGCGACCTGGTCTTGGGTCATACCGAGTTCCACCAAGCGAAACAGACGCTCTGGCTTCAGAAATTCTGCATTCATAGGGAAGCGGCCATCTTCAGGGGCGTAGAGCGACGCCACACGCCCCATGGGATTCACCAACCCTCTGATGTGTTTCAGCTGGTTATCTGGAGTGGCAGGAACACAAGGCAGAGATTTCAGAAGTTCGTCCACACTGGCATCCTTCATATCCAGGGCATGAAGGATCAGGGCGTCACGATCAGACACGGCCAGCTCAGCTAAATTGGGAAGAACAAGCTCCTGGAGGAATCGTGCCCAGTTGTAGGTGTTCGGAGACAGAACATCCTTCGAGGTGCTTGCTCTGAAACTCAGCTTCACCCAGTGTGGAAGATTCACTGCCATCTTTGGTTCTGGCAGGAGGGAAGAGAAGACCCTGGTAGCTGTAGGTTTCAGTTGCTTCTCACGGATAACATCAGCATCCAGGAAGCAGGCATGCTGAGCTGAGCACCACAAGTCCCCATCGGATAAGAGAATCGGCTGCTCCCCATCAACGCCGTCCACTAATGCTTGATAGAAAGCCTGGGCTGCTTCGCTGAAAGGATGCTTTGCATGGTGCACATCGGGCCAGAAAGTGTAGTACTCGTAACGCTCCAGCAATCCTGCCGTGCACATGTCTCGGAGCCGGCACAGCGCCCCAAGCCAGGCACCCAGCACCGAATCCCGAAGGAGTGCCCTGTTCCATTGGCCTTTCTCAGTGGTGTCCCATAGCCCTTTGCGATTACTAAGCACAGCGAAGGCCGCTGTGAGGTGCAGCGGAAGGCCAGACTCTATAGGAAGAGGCAGAAAGCAGAAGACACGGCCCTCGAAGCCCTCTAGATCTGGGGCCCATTGTCCAGGAGTACTAGCGGGGCAGAGGGGCAAGGCAACACTGGCGACAGGAGGAGAGAAGCTGAAACCCTCCTTTCCTCCACCTTGGAACAGCTTCAAGGCTTCTCCCATACCGGAACAGGAGTGCAGCAGGTAATGACTTACAGCAACATTAGATTCCCACGATGCAGTCACTTGCACAATATCAGAAGCGCCCGCCTTGGCAAGTGGTTGCCTGATCACTGTAGCCAATGGTTGGGCAGCTTCTGGAGAACTGGAACCCCCAGGGAAGTGGGTCAGCGACACCTCCTGCACACTGTGTAGGAAGATAAGCAGGTGCTGGTACATCTCCTGGAAACCAGTTTGCAGCGCTTTGATTCGTTTGGGTCCAAAGGGCTCAGAGCAAATCTCAGAATCTCGTGCCTCCTGCTCAGTGCGGAAGGGCAGGCGGATGAGTGTGCCTTGGTAATCCTCGCCGATTTGACAACCAAAGACGCCCCTGAAGGGCCGAAATTGCTCAGGGAACATAGCAGCAGTTTGGTGGCTCAGCTTCAAACGGATGCCCGGCCGGGATGGGTCACGGATATGCTTCTGGAGGTGGGTGACGTTGGGGTCAAAGATGAGTACAGTGCGGCTGCTGAGAATCGAGGGGGCATCAGTCATATGGTACACTGTGCAGAACCCAAGCCCGAAGTGGCCAATTTTGTCATGCTGGTGTTCCTTGGTGGCTGCCCCTAGTCGGATGATATTAGAGAAGTCTGCTTCGGTGAACACGGCATCATTGTGAGCCCAAAGTGCCGGCCCCTGGCAGGCAGCCATGCCAGGGTCCAAGAGTCCTTCCATAGTGCCATTATGTGGCCGGAGATCCACTAAGAAGTGGCAGGTTTTGGCGCCAGCATCCTCCGCGTTCTGCAGCAGTTCCTGAAACACGTCTGCATCCTGGCAGTATTCACGAAGAATGTTTCGGATCCGGAGGGTGATTGCTTCCGAAGGACCCCAAGCCTCAAATAATTCTAAGCCTGACAGCCGAGTGCTCAGCATCTCCACATTAAAGAAGACAGCTGTGGCCGGGGGAACAGCTTCATGCACCAAAGCAGGTGGGGGTCCATCCAGGTCGGCAAGGCGGCTGCGATCCATGTCACAGTACAGTGCTGAACTGACTGGGTGTAGAGCAAAGCCAGCCCGTCCTGGGATTTGCATAGGCACTAACATCTCCATTCCTCCGTGGTAATCTTGAGCGCGGAACCAGTCCAAGGCAGCCACCACAAGGCGCAGTTCTGCTTGCGTGCTGTTGTGCGGTTGGCTGTTGATGCGATCGGCCAGTTTGTGGAGGGCCTGGCACACTTCTTCCTCATCGGGTGACCGACGGATGCCCCAGGTTGCAAAGAGTTGACCATAGTGCTGGAAGTCAGAAGGCACTCGTGGTATCAGGGCAGCAAGGTCCAAGCCACCAGGGTAGCCCAGCACCACGTCTCCAGGCCGTGAGAAGCCATTCCCGTTCCACACTGCAGGGCCTGCTGGTGGCTTTTGGAAGTCGCTCAGATGCTGCTGCATGTGCTGATAGATGCTATGCAACTTTGAAATTAATACTAGAGTCCCTTCAGGGATATAGTCCTTTGCCAAGCAGGCTAGATTCTCTCCCACCTTCTCTGGAGGAGGTGATTGCTCCAGCCCCAATGCCTTTGCAGCGTGTGGGTAAAAAGCATTCGTCAGACCCATGACCAGCCCCACGAGAGCAGCATACTTCTCCGAGCGAAGCATTTCAGGTGCCATGAAGCAGTTGGCTGGCACGAGCACAGAGGGGTTGATGGCAGGCACCCAAGCCAGGCACTGCAGCTGCTCCAGCTCCCGTGATGACATGCGTGAGAGTAGAGGAGTCTCATTGCAGACCCGGATCAATGCCTGCGATTTGGCACTGGCGACGGCAGCCTCCTGTAGCTGATTCACATCCTGTGCGGCCATCAGTGCATCAGCTGGAGAAACAGCAGCAAGATCAGATTTCAGACCCAGAGCACGAAGGGCCCGCAGCATCACTGGCTCCCGGAAGGGTCCACTGGGGAAGCGGTGAGGTCTCAACAAGGCCCGCAAAGTGTGGTTGTCTGGGTCATAAAGATCACCGGGCCGGGCCAGCTCTCCAGACCCGCAGTCCAGAAATGGCAAGTCGCGGCACAATCCTTGCAGTTCTTGGCTCTGGCTGAAGAGGATGTCTGCGTTGTGCAGCACCCACAGCATGACTTTCTCTGCTTCTTGTGCTCGTCCGGCATATGCCCCGTTCTTCATTGCTTTGACACACAGAATACCCAGACCTGGTGCTCCCAAGAGGTTTACCTGGAGATGCAAAAGCAGCCGGCGTTCTGCTTCACAGTGGCATAGCAACATAGGCTGTGGAGTCAACAGATCTTTGGGCACCGGTGGGACCAGGTTCTTCTCTAAAGCCATGTGGCTCCCGGCTGGCACCAAGGCAGGCATGCAGGGTGGAAGGAGAGAAGGCAACTTGATGAACAGCGGCAGTTCCCTTAGGACTTCTCTCTCTTCTTGGGAAAGCGAGGCAGCCCCTGAGAGAAACGTGCTCAAGCTTTCAATCTGGTGTGTGGACAGAAGTGCCAGGCGGTTAGCCACAGACGACACCCCCAAATGTGCAAAAGCCTTCAGGGCACTGCCAGGCGAGGGTTCTAGGATGTACTCTCTCAGTTGGTGGTGGCACCAGTTTGGCTCCCAGCTCTGGATCACGGTGCACCCCAGCATCTGCAGAATGCCAACCACTTCAGCTGACAAGCTGAGCCTGTTCTGGCTCTGGAACAGCAGGGTTGGCCGAGGAAGCAGCCGGGCCAGCTGGATGCCGTTGGGGTGATTGTGCATAGAAGTCAGTGGTATCAGTGGGCAGCCCCTGAAGGGCACCAGGGAGGAAACGTGACGATTCAAGAAAGTCCAAAAAGCAGCAAGCCACTCCAGAGGGGGGTGTTTCAGGGACTCCTTTGGGTGCCAAGCCACAGGGGTTGAATTACTGCCGACCCAGTCCTTGGGGAGAGCCGCACAAATGTTCTGCTCGACGACAAGTTGATTCACGGTGACCAGATTGCCGAATAACTCTGAAAGAGGACGAGAAGGAGGGAGAGGGAATTGTTATTAGCAACTTCATTTACAGGCCTGCCTTTCTCACTGACACTCAAGGCAGATTACAAAATATGAAAAGCCATTCAATCAGACAGCAAAGACCTACCAGAGGGTTGTGCAAGATGTGTGTGCTGCTGTTTTAATCAATTGTTATGGATGTTTTTATATTTTTATGCTACCCTGTTGATTTTATTGTGGTCCGTTCTGAGCCCACTTGTGGGTCCAACAGAATATAAACAAACAAACAAGGAAACAAACAAACAAAGCCATAGGACTAGGATTACAGAACTGGAAACACACTGCAAGCACAAAACTGTCTAAGGCATGATATACCATACTGAAGAAAGGGAGTGATAAAGGTACAGCACACTGCAGCAAGAAGTACAGTAAACATAGTAACAGACCACAATCTTATCTCCTTATAAAGGCATCCTCCTGAGCTGTTTCCTTATACTTATACTAGAATTGATTATGTTTTGCTTCACTATGTATATGTATCCTTGCTGATGCTATGTCTTTAAACTTGTATATGTTTACCTTATGGTATTGTATTGAAATGTACTTGATACTGATTGTATTAACCTCATACTGTGTAATCCGCCTACAGTCTCAGTGAGAAAGGCGGACTATAAATGATGCAAATAAATAAATAATCCCTTTGTAAAAACGCTCTCCTTTGTTTTGCATTCATCCTTGGGGACAGAGACCTGCTTCTCATGCAGCAAGACTCCTATATGTTTAGGAGCCCAGCTAGGCCCAGTGCACAATCTGGGCACACATGAAGCTGCAGCATTGCCAAAAACAAAACAGATCCAGGCCTGAGCAGTGCACAGATAGAAAGACACTGGGGAACTCCTTGCCAGGTGATCTGGACTTTCTGATGAAGCAAGGGGCAGAAGTATCATACATTTAATGTATTGTCGAAGGCTTTCACGGCCGGAGAACGATGGTTGTTGTGGGTTTTCCGGGCTGTATTGCCATGGTCTTGGCATTGTAGTTCCTGACGTTTCACCAGCAGCTGTGGCTGGCATCTTCAGAGGTGTAGCACCAAAAGATAGAGATCTCTCAGTGTCACAGTGACACCTCTGAAGATGCCAGCCACAGCTGCTGGTGAAACGTCAGGAACTACAATGCCAAGACCACGGCAATACAGCCCGGAAAACCCACAACAACCATATAATACATTTATTTTTTTAAAAAACTATGGGTCTGGAACCTCACATCTGGGACTCCTCCGTAACTGTAATTGACATGTGGGATCACCACATGCTGTACTCTTTTACAAGCAGGATTCACAAATTCCTACATGTACTGCTTCTGATTTCTTCATATATAAGTAGGTGTCTATCCCTTCAGTTCCCCATTATTTCCCATCTTGTTTCTTCCCTTTAGCTTTCAACAAAGACACCAATTAAAAAGGAAAATGTCTTTTTAACTGCTTATCCAGCTCTTATCGATTAGAAAGCTTAGTTAGCTTAAAGGCCTTTGGTAGTAAAATAGGAAAGAGCCACGGCTACAGAGTCCTGTATTTTCATGTGAAGAAAATGTGATGGTGGAGGGGGAAGGGGGGAATATCCTAAATCTTATCCCAAATAGAACTAGAGGTTTGTCTTGCCTGTTTTCCTCAGCCTTGGGCAGCACGCCTGGCTTGCCTTCCCCATTTTATATTCGCAACAACTCTGTCAGGCCTTTTCAACATGGTGAGCTTTACAGTAGGCTTTCTGCTTATTCAACCCATGAAGATTGGATCTGCTTTAGTAATCAGTTCTGGCCCCATATGGCTTCAATTCTGTAACTTTACACTTTGAAGGAGTTAAACTGAAGTGGTGTCTGTTTTTTATTTCTGCTCCAGAAACATGCTCCGTTCTGTTGAGGACTTATCTGTTTCCTCAGTGGATAGGCTGAGGAAACTTACAAGGGTTTTTTGGGGGGGGGGGTTCTGTTTTAATAGCACCAAGGTTGCAAGGTTGCTATTTAATTTTTTTTAATTCAGGAAAACACTTGATTAGTTGCTATTCAACCAATCAGGATTCAGGGGGGGAAAGGGGCGGACAAAAGGCAGGGCCAGGCCTCACACCAAAGAAAGCATTCTGCGTTTCCAAAAGGCCCCAATTTGACTTTGCTGGGGGAAAAACATCGGGGTACGTGTGCCGGAAGAAAAACTGCAGAAAAGCTGGGGAAAGATTCTGTGGCAATTGCAGCCTTTCTCTGTGCAGAATGCAAAAAAAGTCTGGGAAGCAGTTTAGAGACTGAATTGGGGTCAGAAGTCTGGAGAAAAACCAATGCAGTATGGGGCCAGAACCTATGAAAAAACCCTGCGCAGAAAAGACCAGAGTTACTAGACTAGGATCATTAAGTGAGCTTCATGGCCAAGTGGGGATTTGAATCCAGGCCTTCCTGATCTTATTCCTGCACTAACCACTACTCCACCCTTAGGGCTATACCCTCCTGGTGGGAGGGGAGGAGGCTTGCACTTTCCTTCTGCCAGTGGTGTGGTCTCTTTGTGAGCACACACACTAGTGCCTATGCGATGACATCACTTCCGGAAGTGATGTCATTGCGCCAGCCACAGGAGGGCTCCAGCACTCTGTGTTGGGACCAAACTCAGCTCAAAATGAAGCACACAAGCGCTCCAGCAGCCAGCGTGATGACATCACTTCTGGGAGTAACATCGCCACGTGTGATCCTGGGGTGCCTGCCAGTGCCAGGCGACCTCTAGGGGCTTGCCAGCTCTTGCCAATTGCTGGCAGATCGGCAGCCAAGGGGGCAAACCCCTGGGAGTTTGCCCACCACCAGCAGGCACCTGGGAACCCTAATAACACTGTTGACTCATCTTGATGTTCAAAAATGCAAAGGAAATACATGAGTAGTTTTATTGCAATTAGCCCTTGGCCGTAGCAAATTTACAATTAACCAAGGAAATACGTATCACGTTTACAATACTGAGGCCAGATTTGCACATGCTAAAGGAGTCAGGTGGCAGAAGCAGCTGTGCCATCCCAGATTGCGGGAAGAGGGCAAGTCCATTCTGAATACCTCCCTGCACAAAACACACGTTCCCCCTAGCAGGAGCCTAGCACTGCAGGAAGACAGAGCTGGGTGAGAACCTCTGCCGTTGATGGGGCAAAGCCTCTGGGAAGGAAGGATAAGCGGGCGGGAGTGTAGAAGAGGGGGTTATGAATGTGATTTCCCCACTGTTAGCAGAAATGGCACAGCCCATTCCGCCAGTTCAAGGCTCCATTCCCTCCTCCTGCTGCATGCATATAGGCTCCAATACAGATGAACACCATCCAAATCTTCTGGAAACAATGGCCCCAGGCAACCCAGAACATTTGATTCATGCTTCCAAATTATTATTATTCCGAGTAGGATCCACCCCCATCTTTCAGTAGAAAGAGAGTTACAGTTAGGAGTCATCACAAAAACCCACCATCAGAACAGGGTGGCTCTTTTTGGCAGGGACCAACGCGAAAAGAATTCTATGGGAATTCGTTCTAAGACCCCCATGGGAGAGGAAAGGGCAGGACACTGCAGCTTTTTGGCAAGGGAGGTGTGCGTGTCACAACAGCAAGCCCTTTCGGTGGTTGCATCCATGGGTGCAGGTGGGCCTAGTCAAATAGCTGGTCAATAGGGGGGCTGAATCAGACCAGAGGTGACCCTTTTGTCTCTCTTGGCCAGAGGGAACTCACCTTGTTCTGCAATTGCTTGCAGTCGCTTCCACAGCTCGGGGTTCAGATCTTTGGGCAAAAACTGGTGATCGAGGCCAGGCAAGAGGATTCTGAAAAACCAAGGGACACAAGCTAGAAAGGATGAGGTGGGAAAGAGGACACCACACAAGACATTTTCCCAGTGTGGGACTATCTCAGTTGGCAAAGAAATGTGGCATGAGTCATGTAGACTCTAAACCCGTAAATATCAAAAGCATATAGTGGATTCCTTTAGCTGCTAAGGGAAACTTTGAGGGAGTAGCAGGGCCCACAGATTTAAACTTCTTTGAGGTACAATGCCAACCTAGTGACCGAAGGTACTTTAGGAATAAGTCCGTCCTTCCTTTTCTCACAAGTCTCCAGAGTTAGCCACGCTCCAATGTGCCCATTTTCAGGGCAGCTGAAGAAGGCAAAAGGAGGAATTGCTTCCCCTGCCACTGTCCTTTCACTAGGTATCTGGGCTTCTAGTGGCTTTGCATGCAGGACTGGCAGAGGGCAGCAATCCAACTTTAATTTAGCCATTGTTTCAAAGGTGCCACCTTGCCTGTTATGCCAGTCATCGTTTTGGTACCCAGTGCCATGCTGCCAACAATCCCTGCTCTGTATCAAATAATAGTGGCTAGAAACCAAATGGAGCAGCTTCATAGGCTTTTTAAAGCGACCCTAGAGCACCTTCCTTGGGGGCCAGAAGGCCTTGTGGACCAGCATGTACTAAAGCACACTCCAGGCCTGGATCGAGGGGGGCAAAACACAGGGAGGGACTCACATATTCCCCCTCCACAAAAGACTGGCTGGGGTATCCCTTTTGCTACCACAATTAGCCCCAGTTGCCCTTTCTGTCATTCAAAGTATGAAGAAACTGCCTCTTGCTTAGTGAAGGGGACATATGAGACCGATTCATCAACCCACTTGCAACAGAAAGAAACCCTTACAACTTTTGCCTCTGCTATGAAGACAATCCTTAACCACCAATATCTTCTTTATCTGTATGTTTTAAAGACAGGCATTGAAAGAGAGAGACTGACCTTAAATTTTCAAAACACACTTATCCTAAAGAATCCAACCTTCTACTGGCAAGCATGACCTGCCCACCTTGGAAGTGGGGAGGGCTCCAAACTGTACTGTTGGACAGAATCACAGGTACTGGGTATTTTCTTTTTTTAGATCTTGGTTTGAGAACACTTAATTCAGTTATGCACAAGTTATTTGCCCCAGCTTGGATGCTAAAGAGAAGCAAGTCATCACCCCTCACTTCCTTACAGAATCGTGGCACTTATGTGCAGGTTTTCCTAGTCTTTCTTGCAATCCTGCTTTGCTGTAAATGTTTTGAGAAATATTAAAATGAAGCTAGAGAGGGGCCTTTCCCCTTATCTCTGCAACAAAAAGGCCTAGAGAATTTTTTTTTTGTTTAGATGAAATCAGAGAATTCAGAGAACCTAATAGATAGTTACAATGATATAACCTGTCAACTGTTGGTTTTTAAACAAGCTGAAAAAATCTCCCCCTGGCGGTGCAGGGGGAATTGCCTGCTGCAGGGGAGTAGGGCAGAGAAAATGTGGGGAAACCCACTATGTGGAAGCTTTTCTGTTGCTGTGCTATATTGGCAGCCACAGCAACAACAGAGAAACTACACAAAGCTGTCCATAGGTGGACAGCACCTTCAGTCCTGTGTCTGATCCAAGTAGGCTCGTTTGTTAATGTGTATGCCACAAAGACAGTGCGACCCTGTGCAGTTAATCTAGTCTAAGGGTACACAAAACAATGGGCTTAGACTGGGAAAAGTCTACATAGGATTGCAGTGTGCATTATTTTATTTATTTTATTTTTTCAATTTATATACCGCCCATCCCCAGGGGCTCTGGGCGGCTATGAAGGAGTTATGAAGTTATGAAGGACCTATGAGACTGTTGTTTTGATAACAGACCAGAATTCGTCACTTCGTATGCCTATCTGACACCATCAAACTTGGTCTCTAGGAATCATATGCAGACTTGTTAGCAACAGGAACTTGGAGGAGCTAGCTTGATACACGAAGCAGGACATTATTCATTAGATTTCTATTCCACCCTTTTCCCAAGAAGCTCAAGGCAGCAAGCATGTCCCCCTCCCCCTCCTGACAACCTCCCTGTAAGATAAAATAGACTGAGAGACCAAGTGGTCCAAGGACACCCAGTAAATCTGGCAGCAGAATGGGATGAGAACTCTGCACAGGCCTCAGTGTAGGATCGTCATCTCCAGCCCTCGGCCAAACCCTGTTTAGAAGATTTACATACCCTAGCTAGCTAGCTCTGTCAGTTCATCCCATTCAATCTAGAATGTTCCACACATCACTTTCAGTTGACTCTTTCACTGTTTTGAGTGAATTATCTTTATATTTGTTCTTTGCAAAGTAATGAAGCAGACCTGTTTCTTGGACAGTCGAGTCTTCAGTCTTTGACAACACCCTTCCTGTTTGTACTTGTGGTCTTTGCCTGACAAAAAACTTATGCCATTGTTGTACTTGCCAGAACGGAAACATGTGCAAACCATAACCTTTCGCAAGTCTCAGATTGACCATTTATTGGGGGGTGAAACATTGCTATAGGACAGAAAGAAGAATGCAACTATGCTGGCCTAACCAAAGAGCCAAGCAGATCGCTCACCTGGGAAAGTTATGGGTCTCAACAAACACTGTCTCTGCAGAATCTCCAAAACTGGCAAAGTGGCCATTTGCCATTGGCACCAGTGGCAGACCTTTCAGCGCCCGGTAGCACCCATCCTCGGTCACGTACTCCAACAGTAACAGTTTCTCCAAGTCAGGTATCTCACTCCAGATGTGGGCAGCCTTTCGGAGAATCTCCCTCACAAATCCTGCAGTTGCCTCCTGCACTTCTGCCCTGCCTTTGGCACCCAAATTCAAGGCACGACGAACATGGGGAGGGGCAACCACCAGTTGTGACCCTGCCAAGAGCAGAGCCTTCTCCAGTGCCCGACCCACTGGTTTATCTACCACCTTCTCTGGGAAGAGAACAGATTCACAGGGGAGGAGCAAACGGGGATCTCCGTCTCCAACCCGCACCAAAAGTTTCATGTCCATCAATCTCTGGCATATGCGAGCTACTAGAGCCTTGAATCGGAGTTGCTGGCTTTGGTCTGGGTCTGGCCATGCCCCATACGGGTCACTAGGATAGCCAGATGCCAGATACAGGACTTGGCAGTAAGCAACCGGCAACATCTCTTCCATCAGCAAGTGGTTCCAACGTGCATCCTCACTGCGTGCTCGGGACCCTTCTTCAGACCACTGCACATGTCTTCGGTCATCTGTCAGCTGGAAAGGGGCACTGATATGCAGTGGCAGGCCGGTGGCATTCTCCTCCGTTGCAGGGAGTGGTAGGACACAGCTGAGGCGGCCAGCGCACCCACCTTGCAAGGGGTAAGCCAAGGACAGTGTCGGCTCAGAGCTCACTGAATCCACGAGATCCCAGAGTTCTGGAAAGGCTTCCTTTTTAGCTACCGCTGACAACACCAACCAATCCCGGCAGGTAGCCTGTCCAATCCCAGTGCCACACAGGGCAAGCGTGGTGATGCTGACTGCAGAATCCAGTTTAGCATTGTCTGAGCCATGAAGGAGGACACTTGCATTTCCACTTCTGTCCAGCCAACCTTCTGCAACCTTCGGCACGCAGCAAGGGATACCCGGGCCCACGTTTGGCCCGTTAAGAGAGTGAGCAGTGGCCTCAACCCTCAGTAACTCACGGACGGCACCATCGGATCCAATGAGGCCCAGCGTCAGTCGCCGGATGTTCCTGAGGAACAACAAGCTGATGGGGGCATCGTCCAAGAAGGCGAGCAGCAGCTCCTGTGCCCGTCCTGGGCTGTAGAGATTTTCAGAGATCTCCGAGGGACTGTGCCGCAGCGGGAAGCGGAACAAGGTGCCAGGGAAGTAGCCCTTAGCAGGAGGATACGGCCGGCCTAGCGATTTCAGGGCTGCCCAGAACGGCTCGAACTGGTCAGACGCCTCTTCCCACTCGTCCATACTCCAAAGCTGCCCCCCATCATGTAAGGCTGTTTGTTGTGGGTCCAGCACTCCCAGCCATTGACCAGAGAGCATAGATGGGAAATCTGGAGAGTGAGAAGGGAGGAAATTTGATCACAAAGACGTGTATTTTCTTACAGGGGTGACTCATTCCACTTAATGTCCCTGATTCAGCACAGAGAGCTGGATGCCCAACTAACAAGGGACAAGGGTGGGAAATTATTTAAATAGCATCAGTTTAGACCACTGCCCCAAGAGGAAATCCAGAAACATTTATTCCCAGTTTGGCAGGATCTGATTCTTTTCTGAAACATAATTTCAGTTTCCTCTGCCCAGGAACTGAAATGGGGGCGGGGTGGGGTGGGGTGCATGCATGCACAGTGTGCAGAATCTCAGCTTCAAAATGAAAATTCACTCCCTGGGGAGATGTGCCCCTCTGGCTTAAAGACCTGCCCCCCCCAAGTCCAATTGCACAGAACTTCTCACCTGTGATGTGGTAAACTGAATTGAAGCCCAAGCCAAATCTCCCGACCGTAGAGGGGTCATCTACTTTGTGACTGAGGCCGGGGCTCTGGATGCCATCCCAGTCAGCCTCGGAGAACAGGCCGTCATTGTAGGCGAGAAGCGCAGGTCCTAAGAGAAAGGAAAAGGGGCTGTCTAGAAAGGGCCAGGATGCTTGAAGGATTCCTTAGCTCAGACACCACATCGAGCTGGGGTTGGCAATGCAATCCTATACAGAATTACTCCAGTCTAAGTCTTTTGATGTCCATATGCTTGGATGGGAATATCTGTGCGTAGGATTGCATTGCAAGAAAGCTCATCTGTGGCTTGGCATGGTGTCTGAATTGGCATGTTGTGGTTTGCAATTGGTTGGGGCGGGAGTACCAGACGTGACTTTGAAAGTACCTATTTTGCAGCCTCCCCACCACTACCCCAACACGTCAGGGAATCTCAAAGTCCTACTGTCTCTTTTCCACACTAGATTCCCAAAGGATCCCAAAGCCCTGGTTCTCACCCAACAGCAGCTCTAAGCTCCTAGACTTGTGCCCAAGACTTGTCCTGGCCTCTCCCATTCCCAAACTCTCTCTCCAACCTAGAAGATGCTTACCCTGCTTCTAGCACAGAAAAGTGAAGAATATATTAACATCCTATAGTTCTTTGGTCAGCCCTGACTCCCCCTTCCACCACCACCATTATCATTTAAAAGTTATGGGGCGTTACCCACAGGTTTTTGCACCCCAAATAATACAATATGGGTGTTCCTCAGTCAGTCTCTGTTTTACATGGTTTATGATTTGGCTATGTAGTACAGCCACATGGTGCCCCTCTATAATGCCTAGTCCATACCTTGGGCACTCGCCAGTCCCTCTGAGAAAAGTCTCTGGGTCCCAAACTTCCGTTCGTCATAGATCAAGATCACATCTTTAGCACTCGCATCATCTGCATTCTGGACCAGTTCCTTTGGGAAGAAGTAGGGAATTGACAACGGATGGAGGGATGGAATGGACAACAGATGAAGGCAAGAACAGAACCCAGGGGTCACCCCATTGCCTGGAATCTTTCCCCAGAAAATCAGTTTGTCCAGGCCCCCAGTCTTACCTGCTCTAAGGTGCTACACTCCCCCCCCTCTCATTCTTTCCCTCCCAGGAGAAAAGAGGGAACACCCCTGCTTAGATCCTGTTCAGGGAACACAGGAGTCCAGTCACCTCTCTCTGCTCTCACCCATTGCTCTCTTCTACATATGCATAGATCCAGAAGAGTTAGAGATGTATCCGCATCTGATGAGAGCATCTGCATCTGATGAAGAGAGCTGTGGTTCTCGAAAGCTTATGCTACAATAAAGTTAGTTAGTCCTAAAGGTGCTACTGGACTCTTTACTATCTAAATATGCAGGATCTCTTACATGCTGTGTATGTAAAAACATCTTCACACCAAGAATTTGGCCACTGAGGTCCTGTGCGGGGAGAATGCCCCCACAGGAATATTCAAAACGTTTCCCTTGATTTTGCTTTAGGGTTTTTCCCCCCTAAACAAACAAGTTCTTGGTCCCCTGAACTAATGAAGGCAAGATGCACATAAGAGTGTTATAATCAACAGTAACCTTAACTTCCAGTATCCTGGCCAATTAATTGCAAAGGTACAAGCACTAGGCTTGATTTTTAACATTAAAATGTCGTCGAAACCATTTCATAAAGCCGAATCACTCCAACATGACCCTCCTCGCAGTGCCCTCACCTCCATTCCAAATTTCTTGCTATGGAGCTGTACACACCCCTTCCCAATGCTCTGCTCCTGTTCTTGCTGTAGCCCACTTCTCATATTATGATTATTAGTGGTAGTAGCAGCACACCGTCCTCCGCTTTGGAGACTGCAAAATTATATGTCTGAAGAGTTTACAATTAAGATGCAACACAAGAAGACCAAAGAAGGGCAGGGGGTGGAGAAACTAATAATCAAAGGAACAATGTGCAGAGGATCAAACACACACCCCTTTCAAACATGTTTTTAAAAAGAGGAAATTAATTTTTTCCTGCAATTTGCCAATAAGTTGTTGATTAGATTGGCTTATCTACAATTGTATTTATGGTCTCATTTTATATTTTTCTTCTGTGTAACAAGCACAACGTCCTCCAAGATCTCTGCTTTTCCAGCCAGTATCACTTCCGTGTTGTCCAGGTTCGATTTCAATTCATTTGCTTTCAGCGAGACATGGAGCTGGATATCATCTGCATACCCATCAGTAACTGGGCTCAGTTTTCATGACTATCTCATTCAAAGCCCATTCATGGCCTTGGCCCCTTGTATCTGTGCAACTGCCTCTCCCCCATGTCTCACCATGGAAGTTTTCATCTGAACAGGGCCTTCTGCAGGTATCGCTCTGCAGTTAAGCAAAATCAACGGTTGCCTGTACACAAGCTTTCTCTGTGGTAGCCCTCACCTTATGGAATGGTCTACCTGAGGCAGTCAGGAAAGCTCCTTCTCTCCTGGCGTTCCATAAATTATGCAAAACTTAATTATTCAGGAGGCTTTTGTGCTCAGATTATAGGGCTATGTCATAAGAAATACCTCAAAGAGATGCATTGGTAAGAGATAGGGACTATAGACTATGCTACTGCGTGCTGCTTGCTGATGTAGAGCTGCTCCTACTGGGTAATTTCCACATTGTTAAAGATGTTGTGTTACTTAGTTACACTTTGTTTCAGAAAGGTTTCATCTCCAAATTTAGATTTATGCTTGTTTCCAAATTTTCTGCAACCATACCCTATTGTGTCTGTTAATTGAATGTCCTAACTGTTGATCGTATTGGAATTTTACTCAATGAATGCTCAAGTTGTTTATTGTATTGTATTGACTTGCACTATGTAATCCCTTTGTGCCTCAGTGAGACAGGCAGACTATAAATAAAAGTAGAATAAAAATGTGATTATAAAACAAACAAACAAGCAACCCCAGAACCTACTTTTAAGATCTGGCCCCCATCTGGGTATTTGCGGAGAATGCTCTGCAAGTATTTCAGAAATGGAGGTGATCTCTGTCGAAAGCCCTTCCTGTGGCAAAAAGAGAGAAAGAAAGAGATGAGCAAAAGGTGCCATCAAACCAAAGATGGTTCTAGATCAGTCCATCCGGCACAAACTGAATAAAGATGTCATACGGTTTGTGCTTACCATTACAAGCAAACCATGGCTGATGCTTTCAGTACAATCCTATACACTTTTACTCCAGGCTAACGAAAACTACTGGACATCAATGAGCCTTTAAACTGGAGTAACTCTGCATAGGATTGCACTGCAAACATAAAACAGGCAAATCATGATTTCAAGCCCCTTGTCTATTTTCAATCTTCTCAGCACTCCACTTTATAAATTCATTCATTTCTATAGTCCTTTGAGTGGGGCAACCTGTAACTATGGTTTGCCCATCCAGACACCATGCTAAACCATGTAAAGCCATGGTTTTATGCCCCCCGCGTTGACTGGTTTCTGATTTGGTGTCAAGTCTGAATTCAGACCTATCAAGAGACATTTTCTGTCCTGAGAAATCATTCTTTTCACTCACCTTTCCACCCGTTTCTCAGACATGATGAAACCTGCAAAAGTGGGGAGAAAAATGCAGAGAATTGGGGGAAAATCGCAATATGTCATCAGTACAGTCTGCACACTGCTTTGCTATGAACACTGAAAGAAGTACACAAAAACTGCTATGATACTTTAAACTCTCTTAGCAAGCCTCCAGCCCAAAGTCGGTTACGATGAGGCATCACTTCCAATGGTTACAGGCAGGGCTTTTTTTCTGGAAAAAAGGTGGTGGAACTCAGTGGGTTGCCCTTGGAGAAAATGGCCACATGGCTGGTAGAGGGGAGTTTAGATTGCCCTCTGCGCTGTGGCATGGAGGGCAATCTAAACTCCCCTCTGTCTGGAGATCAGGGGGCGGGGCCACCAGCCATGAGACCATTTTCAAGAGGTTCCGGAACTCTGTTCCATCGCATTCCAGCTGAAAAAAAGCCCTGGTTACAGGCAATATTTTTTTTGTCCTGCTGTGACTTCTGGTCATTATTTTTAAATAGAAACCCCTGCAAAACCAGTTTACTAGATGTGAAAGTGCATGAACACACATACCAAGGCCTCTTTCAAACATCATTCAATGCTAAAAGCACAGCCTCGAGCACATTTAGTAGAAAAGTTTCCCCCTTAAACTTGGCAAGATTTCTGAATAAAACAAACTTTGAATTAAGCTATAACTGGCCATGCATCTTTGCAGGCAACAAGCAGGTTATACACAGAGAAGGTACATGGGTTGTGTGTTCCTGCTCCCAACAGAACTTTAGAAATATTAACAAAACACAACCGTACAACAAGAACAAACACAATTCTCTGCATAAAAATTACAAAGAAGGGGCGTGGCTTCACAGCAAAAGCAAATGGAGGCCTAAAGCTGCGCTCTGTCTCACCCTGAGCCTTTAAACAACCTAACAACTGTAAAATGAATGCTATGAACAAACAAACAAAACAGAAAAGAAAGCAAACAGTAAGGCTCCTAAAATTACTATTTCATAAACTGTTTTTAAAATTCTAGTTGGTTGCAAAAGCAGTCTATCTTGTAGCTTTTGGGGCGGGGTAGGAGAAACAGAGTTACACCCTCCTTGGCCCACTGGCTTTGATTAACTTAGAAGGGTTTAACTCTGCTTAGGATTGCAGTGCCAGTGGATAAGTGTTCAATTCTGGCAAAACAGTTAAGTGGGCAACCACGTCTATGGCATACCACATGTACAGGTCTTCAGATGAGCTAAAATTAGAGAATCTGCAGTTTCTGTGCCTTTGGGGTTTTCCCCTTGAATTTAAACAATACTAGCAGGGCCCCTACAAAAACTGCAAGGTGGGAATGCCAAGCTTCCAGCCCCCCTCCCTTGCAGTGAAAGCCTTCCCCTTTCCAAAACAAAGAGGAAGGGTCTTGGGGGACACACAAAGGGAAACGGGGTAGGAAGGAGAGTGGGGGCCAAAGAAGAAGGGTATTTGGTGAGGGCAAAGGGGAAGGTTCCTTTTTTTTTTTAAAGAATTTTTTATTGGATGGGTTTACAAACATAAACATAATAATCATTATCATTTTCCACCCCATTGCATTTTCCCCATCCTTTCCCCCCCCTTTTCTAATGACTCCGAACAGTCTTCCATACCCAACTTAACCTAAAGAATATATAATATAAATTCTTAAAGTCTATAATAATATATATAATATATATATATATAATACATACTAATCTAGTCTATTTAATTGTATTATCTTAATATAATACTTATCTAAATTAAGAGTATAAAAATTATATAAGTATATAATAGGTACATATACTAACTAAAAGAAAAAATATATATGTAATATACTATTCCTTAAATACCTATTATCTATATTATAAATCTATTACTTCTATTACATCACTAAAATATCGTATATACTCCCTATTACCTATAAAACCTTATTATTCAACCTTATGACTTCCCATATGAATATGCTATCTTACTCTTAACTTTATAATACTAATACTATAACTCTATACTAATTCAATAGAATATAATAATATACCCCCTTTTAACTTTAAGTAAGTTTCTATCTCCCCCTTAACAACTATCCAAAGACCACAATTTCCGCAAAGGGGAAAGTTCCTTGAGAGGGCGGGGGCAAAGCTCCAGCCAGAGTTTCATAAACAAACACATTGAGCTTTTATAGAAAAGTATTTGTGCCCCAAAGTGGTTTGCCAGGGTGCCATCTTTTAGTTGAGTTTTAAAGCCACGGGCAAGGCAGACTGCTAGACTCTGTTTTCCTAGGCAAGACGACTTTCCATTGTTTGTTCCTTCTTTCCAGAAGCCAAGTGCTGTAATCTCACACCTACAGCCATTAAATTAGAGACTGTGGGAGTCTAACCCCCAAAGGTGGCCTGAGTGTATCTTAAGATCTGGAAAATTAGTTTTCCCCTCCTCCATTTTTTAAAAAAATTGCAACATCTGGACTGATGAGCTCAAAAGCTTACATAATGTTTACTGTCATTTTGGTTGGCCCTAAAAAGGCATTACATGAACTTTGTTTCTTGTTCTAAAGATTCATTCAGCCTTTTCCCATCACCGTCTCTCTGTGCCAAAAAGCCTTTGGGAGGTTTGCCTCTCCTACAGGCAAGAAACCAAGGGGAGGAGACAACCCTTGGTGCATTTCATATTGTGCAAGTGAACATGTGCGCATTTGCAATGTCATTGCCCAGATGCCATTTTATCCATCTCTTTTTTACCCCCACCCTACAAATCACAGAAGTCAAGACAAAATTTCTTCTCCATTTTATCCCCAGAGCAAGCCCCCGGCAGGCAGGCAGTTCTCACTGGGGACTGTGGTACAGCCCTCACCTGGACAGTCCAGACAAAGCTTGATCTCATCAGATCTAGGAAGCTTAAGCAGGGCCAGCTCTGGTTAGCTTTTGAGAGTCAGAGCTCCCTTCATCAGATGCAAGAGCTGACTCTTGAACGCTCATACCCTGGGACTCTAGTTGATCTTTAAAGTGTTACTGGGCCCAAATCTTGCTGTTCTACAACAAGGCTACCCACCTGAAATTACACACACATTTTAGTCTGCAGCACCAAAATACAGACGACCAGCATTTATTCCATCATAAGCGTTCATAAGTCAGATCTTCTTTCATCAGATACTGGGGGGAGGGGGGGAGAGGTGTGACTCAGGCTCCAGCCAAAAGGATAATCTGTTCAGGGGCATTCATTAGATTCTGTTTTAACACAGTAGAAAACAGCAAGAGTCCAGTAGCACCTTAAGACTAACAAAAATAGTGGTAGGGGCTTTTGTGAGTCACAGCTCACTTTATCTGAGGAAGTGAGCTGTGACTCATGAAAACTGTCCAATAAAAGTTTATGCTAGAATAAATTAGGCTGGTGTCACGGGACTCTATTGGTTTCCCCCCCCCCTGCAAAGTAGGTTAGACTCCGGACTGATGACCTTGGGGGCGTAGGAGAACCAGAAGACCCCAATCTCTCTCTGCCCATCTGCAACACTAACCATTCTACCACACCAAACCTCTTAGTGCAGCTTCGGTCTTCTGAAGGGGGTAAAGGGCACTGCCCCACCAGATGGGGGCGCTCTATTCTTGAACAACCTCAATGCTTAAAAAACAAACCTTCCCCCCCCCACAACACACCCACATGAAGAGCATTTTTAAAAGTTCAGTTTAATGGAACCTCCAAGGCTCAGCAGCAACATACAAAGAAATGCCAGAGGCTGTTGCCTTCATGCCTCGCTAGTGGTATTCCCAGAGGTGTGCTAGAGCATCACATCCTTTGGATAGCAGGACTGGAGTCCATCGTCACCTTCGAGACCAAGAAGATTTTCAGGGTATAAGATCTGGAGAACCAAAGCGGGTATGTGAAGAACAGCTTTGACTCTTAAAATCTCACACCCTTGAAAATCTTGATGGTCTCTGAGGCGCCTGCCACTGGACTGAAACAAAGATTTTCAAGACAGAAGGTGTCTGAAGAAAAGAGCTTTGCCTCTCCAAAGCGAACATTCTGAAAAGCTTGTTGGTCTGGAAGGTGCCACCGGACTCGAACCCTGCCGTTCTACTGCAGACCAACACGGCGACCCGCTATCCTGCTATACCGCCCTTTGTATGACGTTCTTGTGGGTAATTAGCAATCTACCTTCCAAACGTCTTTGCCCTCCTCCTCCCTGCCCTGCTAGCTCTTTCTCGAAGAGAGGAACTAACCTCGCTCCTGCTCAACTTACCGTCTCAGGAAGGATGGCGGCTTAAGGTCCCAACGCAGATTCCCGCCCGGCTCCGCAATCGCACGGAAACGTCCGAACGCCGCAGCAGGACACCAGCTGGGAGCTTTTCACCCGCCGGCTTTTAAAGCTTCCGCCGGTTTCGCTTCTCGAGAGTGAAGCCTCAGAAATGGAAACCGAAAGCAGTTCAGCTCCTGTTGCGTGGCTTGCGGAAAGGCGGCGTGGGGCTCGCTGTGCTGGTGGAAGTCAGAAGGGGAGACTTCGGAGAAAGATCAAAGTTGCTAGAGTTGCCAAATCTGTGTTGAAAAATTCCTGGAGATTTGGGGGTGGAACTGGAGGAGAGTGTGGTTTGAGGGAAAGACCTCAGCAATCATTTTCTTCAGGGAACTCCATCTTTGTAGTCTGGCATCAGCTGTAATTCCAAATCTCCAGACCCCACCTGGATGGTGGCAAGCCTACTAGGCAAAGTTTATTTATTTATTTATTATCACACCTCTGTGTGATACACTAAACTTTTGCTATGTGCTGCTTTAAAAAATTTAAAAAAAATTATTTATATGTAATAGATGTAGCTGAGATGATTGTGTTTTTTAGGGTGTTTTTAATCATGTGTATATTTGTATTCTGTTATCCGACCTGAGCCTGCGAAAGCGGGGAGGGAGGAATATAAATACAATAAATTAAATTAAAATTAAATTATTTATTTATATTTACATCATTTATAGTTTGCCTGTCTCACTGAGATGCAAGGCAAATTACATAGCATGAGTCAGTGTCATAATAACAATAACATTTGGTTTATCGCACTCAGAGCAGTTTACAAAGTATGTTATTCCCACAACATTCACCCTGTGAAGTGGTGGGGCTGAGAGCGCTCTGGCTATGACTGGCCCAACCCAAGGTCACCCAGCTGGCTTCAAGCGGAGGAGGGGAGAAATCAAACCCAGTTCTCTGGATTAGAGTCCTGCCACTCTTAACCACTACCTCAAACTGGCTCTCAATATCAGGACATTTCCATATACATGTAACATACATGTAATGGGTATACACATGCAATTTGCAAGATTTAAAGCGAAAGAAAAGGGAAAAAAGAAAAAGAAAGGTTTACAGATTAAACAATGTTGAAACAGAGAATAGGCAAATTCCATTACCGGTATATTAAACAATATAGGAATTGCCAGTACGATCATACTTATAGCAATAGTAGTGAAGTCTGTGGTCCCTCACTGTTTACAGTAATAGTAGTGAAGTTTGTGGTCCCTCTTTATCCCTTTACTGATGGATCTCTTGAGACCACTTTCTTACAGTTGCCAGCTTTCCCCCCTTGCTTGGCTCCTACACTCTCAAATGTGGTGTAGATGGGAAGAACAACTTATTCCTCTTGCTTTACTGTTGAGCCCAGTCATAGCCAGCAAGCACATATCCAGATTTTGCCCTGCTTCTCTGCTCTGAATCATGGTAGAGAACAGAATGTGCGAGCCAGACCTCACACTCCAGGTGAAAGCAACTCCTCTGTACTCCAAAAGCCGGGCAAGCAAGTCCAGCTTGCACTTTTTCAGGTTGTTGTTTAATAAAAGCTAATATTTCCTGGCAGCTCCTTGTCAGCATCGCTAATTGTGCCTCAGTCCCCCCTCCCCCCCCCCAGGGCAGAGCATTTCCCCCAAAGCACTGTAAGAACACTGGAAATATGAGACATTGATTGTTCAGCTGCATTTGGTCAAGGCACTCCTGGAAATCGAGTTCCTCCTTATTCAATACTGAACAAATGAAACAGCAGTTAAGTGAGCTAAGTTTTTTTCCCCCCTATAACTTCATCAGCATAAGAAGGGGAAGCTTCAAAGTTTTGGTTTCCATTTCACTTTTCAGAAATGGAAAACAAACATCAGTTTCAAAAAGTGATGCAGGTGGTGTGTGATGGGGGTGGGGGCAGGGTTGGCGGGTGAAGTGGGCCCAGGAAAAGAGCAGGCAGGGAGACAACAGGATGTGAAAGAGAAGGCTCAGGGGCACTGCTCTTCCTCTTTTGCTCCCATCTGGGTCTAGTTTGGTGTAGTGATTAAGAGCAGCAGGACTCCAATCTGGAGAACCAGGTTCGATTCCCCACTCCTCCACTTGAAGCCAACTGGATGACCTTGGGTCACCCCTGGGAAAGAATTATTTTGGGTGGGCACATGGGAAGGGCAAAGCTGAAGGTATCATTTCCCCAAAGCAAATTTTTCAAATGCATTTAGGTACATATACCCTGTTTTTCTCCCCCCTGTGGAACCAAAGCAGCTTACAACATTGTTCTCAACTTCTCACCTCTTTCATTTTATCTTCACAAGTATAATCTTGTGAGGCACATTAGGATTAGAGAAAGCAGCTAGTCCAAGGTCACCCAGAGGAGGGGTTCGAACTGGAGTCTCCCAGATCCATGGCAGAGTAGACATTTGAATCTGTGTCTCCTGGTCCCAGCCTTTTAACCACTATACCATATATACCAACAGGCCAGGAGAAAAATGTCCTGACCATTTTATGAAGACTTAATGTGTGGAAATGGGCCATTGAAGATTTTCATGGCAGTAAGGTAAATAACATCACCTGATAAATAGTTATCTTACTATATAATTGAGTAAGCGTATTTCAGACAACTCACTTTATACCCTGGTGCACCAGCAGAGGGCGCTGCCATGGAGAGCTGCCTAGACAAGGCACCATATCACTCCAGAAAATGTGCCATGGTGGGAAGCCCAGGCCAGGAGCAGGATGGGAGAAGGTGGCAATGCTCGCCTCCTGCCTTCACCCAGCTGGTATTAAGAGTGAGGCAGGTGGCAATGTCCACCACCCAAATTAACCCACCTGATATTAGGAGTGGAGCAGGTGGCAATGTCTGCCCCCTGCCTTAACCCAGTTGGTATTAGGAGCAGAGTAGGTGGTAATGCCCTCTCCCTGCCTTAACCCAGCTGGTATTAGGAGCGGAGCAGGTGGCAATGCCCATCCCCGCCTTAACCCAGTTGGTATTAGGAGTGGAGCAGGTGGCAATGCCCCCCCCACCTTGACCCAGCTGGGATCAGGAGCAGAACAGGTGACAATACCCACCCACCCTTCACCCAGCTGAGATCAGGAGCAGATCAGTTAGCAATGCCCGCCCCCCTTCACCCAGCTGGGATCAGAAGTGGAGCAAGTGGAAATGCCCACCCCCCCTTTCAGCCAACTGGGATCAGGAGCAGAGCAGGTGGCAATGCCTGCCCCCGCCTTAACCCAACTGGAATTAGGAGCAGAGCAGGTGGAATTTCCCCTTCCACCTTAACACAGCTGTTATTGGGAGCAGAGAAGGTGGCAATACCACCCCCAACCTTAAATCAGCTGGTATTAGGAGTGGAGCACTTGGCAATGCCCACACTCCCTTCACCCAGCTGGGATCAGAAACAGAGCAGGTGGCTTTGCCCATTCACTTCCTTAACCCAGCAGGCATTAGGAGCAGAGCAGGTGGCAATGCCCACCTGCCACCTTAACCCAGCTGAGATCAGGAGCAGAGTAGGTGACAATACCCACTGCCCTTCACCCAGCTGGAATCAGGAGCAGATCTGATGGCCCACCCTCCTTCACCCGACTGGGATCCAGAGTGGAGCAAGTGACAATGCCCCACCCCCGCCTTAACTCAGTTGGTATTAGGAGAAGAGCAGGTGGAAATGCCCATCTCCCACCTTAACCCGGCTGGTATTAATGGTGGAGCAGGTGGCAATGCCCCCCGCCACCACCCATTTGGGATCAAGAGAGGAGCAGGTGGCAATGCCTACTTTGTGCCTTCACCTGGCTGGGATCAGACGTAGAGCAGGAGACAATGCCCTTCTTCCCTTCACCCAGCCGGGATAAGGAACAGAGCAGGTGGCAATGCTAGAGTCAGGAACCAAGCATGCAGCAATGCCTGCCCCCCTCAACCTGCCAGAATCAGGAGCACAGCAGGTGGCAATGCCCACACCCCCTTCACCCAGCTGGGATCAGGAGCAAAGCAAAGCAGATAGTAAAGCCCACCACCACCTTCACATGTCAGGATCTGGTGCGGAGCAGGAGGCAATGCCTGTTCCTCCCTTCACCCAGCGGGGAGCAGGTGGCAATGCCCACTCCCCTTCACCCAGCTGGGACCAGGCTCGGAGCAGGCAGCAATGCCTGCCCCCTTTCACCCAGCTGTAGTCAGGCGCAGAACAGGAGGCAATGCTCCCCCTTTACTCAGCATATATCAGGCATGGAGCAGGTAGCAAAGTCTACCACCTTTCACATGGCTGAGATCAGGCGTGGAGCAGATGACAATGCCCACCCCCCTCTTTCACCAGCTGGAATCAGTGATGGAGGAGCAGCGAATGCCTGCCTGCCCGCCCTCCCCTTTCTAGGGCCCATTATGTTTTTCCCCCACAACAGGCTTCGTTGCTAGTTAAGCATATATTAAAGGGGACCCAGGGTCACCCAGTTGGCTTCAAGCAGAGGGGTAGGAAATCAAACCCAGTTCTTCAGATTAGAATCCTGCTGTTCTTAAGTACTACGCCAAACTGGCTTTCTCTCTCTCTATTTCTCCAGGCAGTTGGCAAACCTAATAGCATGTTGTCTCTTGGGTATACATTATGGGTAGCCAGTTGCAGATGCATTTTGCTGCTGTAGCCTAGTGATCAAGGGATTGTGTTGTGAATTAGTACTCTGCTGGTTCAACTCCCGCGACTGCCATGAGCACAGCAGGGGGCCTTGGGTAAGCCACTCCTCTCAGCCCCAGCTCCCCAGCTGTATTGCGGAAATAATAACAACACTGCCTTTTTTCAGAAGGGTGGTATATAAGCACACTGTTATTATTGTTATTTTGTTTAAAATATGCTGCTCTGTTTCTTTTATCCCTTTGGAAACTTGTATGAAACTTGAGGGCACACAAAATGCCATCCCTGCCTCTGCTGTTGCTACCACAAAAGTTACAGTGCAGTCCTATGCAGAGTTCCTCCAGTCTGAGCCCATTGACTTCAGTGGGCTTAGGCTGGAGCAACTCTACATAGGATTGCAGAGATAGTGAACTAGGAAGGGGCAGACTAAGCGCAGGGGGTGGAGATAGCTTCAGCCTTCTTGTTTCCAAGGGGAAAGTGCTTAAGGCCAACACGGGGATGAGAGTGAGAAATGAGAATCACAAGGCATACAGCAAAGGGCAGGAAAGCATTCAAGAAAAAAATGCAGTCTTGATGCAGTTGGGAGGAGCAGCAGATAGGATTGCCGGCTTCATTCCTGGAGAGAGGCCTTCTGCCTAGAAGAACTGCTTCTTGAAAGGAAGGATTTTGCCCGTTGCTGCTTGCTTCTCCAATTGTTTATTGATAGAATTAAGCCCTTCAACTGTTGCTTCCAAGACAGTTTTTCAGGATACAATGAAACAGTAATTTTTTTAAAAAAGAACACTTAAACTGCAAAGCACAAATATAAATGAAACCAATAAACAACACAAGAGATTAAGGTAAGTGAGATGCCCTGAAGAGGGCATTCCGCAATACTGGAGCAATCACTGAAAAGGCCCTGCTACTATTGGCTGCCAAGCCAAATTCCATAACAATTTTTTTCTTTTAGCAGGTCTTCACTGACTCATCTTGAAGTTCTCAGGGGCTCATGCAGGAGAGAACATTCTTTGAGATAGTCCAGATACAGACAGTTGGGTGTGATGTGGAAAAAGTAGCAGAGTCCAGTAGCACCTTTAAGACTAACCAACTTTATTGTAGCATAAGCTTTCGACGGCCACAGCTCTCTTGATGAATCTGACGAAGAGAGCGGTGGCTGTTGAAAGCTTATGCTACAATAAAGTCGGCTAGTCTTAAAGGTGCTACTGGACTCTGCTATTTTGCTACTGCAGACTAACACGGCTAACTCCTTTGGATCTATGAGAAAAAGTGAAGCAGATGAAAATATTTTAATGCTTTTATCATTTGTCAAGAGCATAAAACAAACTATATGCTGTACAGATGTTAAAAGGACACACTCCTACCTTCAAGCTTGCAACCTAATTTTGGGACACCTCTTAAAATCAAAGGAGCCCTCTTAGGATGGTGCAGCTGGCAATTTGAAAGCACATGGGCCATATTTTGGTGGTGGGAAGTGCCATCAAGTCACAACTGACTTCTGACGACCCTGTAGGCAAGAGATGTTCAGAGGTGGTTTCGGTGCTGGTTCACCTTTCTTGCCTCTGCATAGCAACTGTGGTCTTCCTTGGTGGTTGCCCATCCAGGTGACTCTGCTTAGATTCCAACATAGGAGGAGGTTGGGCTAGCCTGGGCCATCAGGGCAAAGATCCGACTCCAAGTTATTGTCCCCCAAACTCCAGGTGGGAGTCTGAGACCATCTAGTGGTAGAGGAGGGAACTGAATCATCCAGCTTATCTTTGTACAACCAGCTTTCATATACCTGTAAGGTTCCTTATTTAATTCCAGATATAAATGTTGTTAATGTTAGGCTATGGCAGGTACTATTTTTGCCTCCCCTACCAAATGTTGTCCATCCACAAAGTTAAATCTTGGTCTACACATGTAGCAAAAAGAGGTGGTAGAGTCTTGAGGTGGCAGAGGGGACTGTGCCACTTCAGACTGCAGGTGTGATCTATTATTTCAGAATGTTCCCCATGTAGAAAAAGTCCTTGCAAGTAAAAAAACAAAAACCTAGCACATTGTAGTTTAGCCTGCTTTCTGCTGTGCTGGTTTGGGGGGGGGGTTGTTTTTAAATGTAGGGAAATGTTACCCAAAAAATGACCCCCAAAATGGTGATGGTTGGTGTAATTAAAGTGTCAGACTAGAATCTGGGAGGCCCAGGTTCAAAACTCCACTATGCCATGCAGGGCTTTTTTTCTGGGAAAAGAGGTGGTGGAACTCAGTGGGTTGCCTTTGGTGAAAATGATCACAAGGCTGGTGGCCCCGCCCCCTGATCTCCAGACAGAGGGGAGTTGAGATTGCCCTCCGCACTGCTCCAGCAGCACCGAGGGCCATCTAAACTCCCCTCTGTCTGGAGATGGGGGGGCACCAGCCATGTGACCATTTTCAAGAGGTTCTAGAGCTCCATTCCACCACATTCCAGCTGAAAAAAAGCCCTGCTGCCATGGAAGCAGGTTGGGTGATCTTGAGTCAAGCCCTCTTTCAGCCTAACTTATCTCACAGGGTGGTTGAGAGGATAAAACGAAAGAGGGGAGAACCGATGCGATAAGCTGCCTTGATCCCTGTTGTGGGGAGAAGCGGCATATAAATATATCTAAATAAAAAGGCAGCCTGATTAGAGCTATTCCACTTCATTCTGGATCATGAGTGCAGGAGGATGACACGGACACGGACAAAATCGCTGCAGCTAAAGGAACATATTTTGGAATGCTCCCCCATGAAAGCCAGCACAGCAACAGAAAGGAGCGAGTGGGCTGTGTGGGATCCTACCACTTGCTGAAAGGTTGCCTTTTCCTTGAATGGAGTCTTTAAAAAGAAAAAAACATGCAAACCAGCATTAAAAACTGGAACACACCATCTGCAGTCTCAAGTGGTGCAGTCCACTCCATTCCACTTCCTCAGCATTCTGCAATCTCAAAACTAAGTCTAACTATGTCAAATTTACACAAACTCACTCTGTGTGTGTGTGTGTTTTAAGTAGACAGATGCCCAATGGGTCAAAATTAAACCTATGAACACATGTAGTTGCCATATACTGAACCAGACCAGTGGCCCATCAAGGTCAGTATTGATGTATTGTCGAAGGCTTTCACGGCCGGAGAACGATGGTTGTTGGGGGTTTTCCGGGCTGTATTGCCGTGGTCTTGGCATTGTAGTTCCTGACGTTTCGCCAGCAGCTGTGGCTGGCATCTTCAGAGGTGTAGCACCAAAAGACAGAGATCTCTCAGTGTCACAGTGTGGAAAAGATGTAGGTCATTTGTATCTACTCAGGAGGGGTGGGGTTGAGCTGAGTCATTCTGTAAGAGTTTCCCAGGGTGTGGAATGCTAATGGCGGGAGGCTTCACTGTGTCCTGAGGCGGTTCTTTTGCATATGGATTGGTGCTTGATGTGCTAATCTTCTCTGCAGGGCTATTGTCGGGTGTGGAGTGTTTTGTTGGCCTGGTGTTTTTCAGAACTGGAGCCCATGCTCTGTTCATTCTTAAGGTTTCTTCTTTCCTGTTGAAGTTTTGCTTATGCTTGTGAATTTCAATGGCTTCCCTGTGCAGTCTGACAAAGTAGTTGGAAGTGTTGTCCAGTATTTTGGTGTCCTGGAATAAGATACTGTGCCCTGTTTGAGTTAGGCTATGTTCAGCCACTGCTGATTTTTCAGGCTGTCCAAGTCTGCAGTGTCTTTCATGTTCTTTTATTCTTGTCTGGATGCTACGCTTTGTGGTCCCGATGTAAACTTGTCCACAGCTGCAGGGTATACGGTATACTCCTGCAGAGGTGAGGGGATCTCTGCTGTCTTTTGCTGATCGTAGCATCTGTTGTATTTTTCGGGTGGGTCTGAATACTGCTTGAAGGTTATGCTTTTTCATAAGCTTTCCCATCTGATCAGTAATTCCTTTGATATATGGCAAAAACACTTTTCCTGTGGGAGACTGTTTTTCTTTGGTTGTTTGATTCATCCTGGGTTTGATTGCTCTTCGGATTTCATTTCTGGAGTAGCCATTTGCCTGAAGTGCGTGGTTTAGATGATTAATTTCCTCATTGAGAAAGCGCGGCTCACATATCCGTCTTGCACGATCCACTAATGTTTTCATTATGCCTCTTTTCTGTCGGGGGTGGTGATTGGAGTTTTTGTGTAAGTACCGATTAGTGTGAGTTGGTTTCCTGTAGACCTTGTGACCTAACTGAAAGTTTGCTTTGCGGATGACCAAGGTATCCAGGAATGAGAGTTTTCCCTCACTTTCTTTCTCCATTGTGAATTGTATGTTCAGGTGGATGTTGAAAAAACAGCTCTAGAATCAGCACCCCACAAACCCAGTGTATGGTTCCGGTTTGTGGATGATACATTCATCATTTGGAGCCATGGGGAGGAAGAATTGATGGAGTTTTTGAATCATCTCAACAACATCCACCTGAACATACAATTCACAATGGAGAAAGAAAGTGAGGGAAAACTCTCATTCCTGGATACCTTGGTCATCCGCAAAGCAAACTTTCAGTTAGGTCACAAGGTCTACAGGAAACCAACTCACACTGATCGGTACTTACACAAAAACTCCAATCACCACCCCCGACAGAAAAGAGGCATAATGAAAACATTAGTGGATCGTGCAAGACGGATATGTGAGCCGCGCTTTCTCAATGAGGAAATTAATCATCTAAACCACGCACTTCAGGCAAATGGCTACTCCAGAAATGAAATCCGAAGAGCAATCAAACCCAGGATGAATCAAACAACCAAAGAAAAACAGTCTCCCACAGGAAAAGTGTTTTTGCCATATATCAAAGGAATTACTGATCAGATGGGAAAGCTTATGAAAAAGCATAACCTTCAAGCAGTATTCAGACCCACCCGAAAAATACAACAGATGCTACGATCAGCAAAAGACAGCAGAGATCCCCTCACCTCTGCAGGAGTATACCGTATACCCTGCAGCTGTGGACAAGTTTACATCGGGACCACAAAGCGTAGCATCCAGACAAGAATAAAAGAACATGAAAGACACTGCAGACTTGGACAGCCTGAAAAATCAGCAGTGGCTGAACATAGCCTAACTCAAACAGGGCACAGTATCTTATTCCAGGACACCAAAATACTGGACAACACTTCCAACTACTTTGTCAGACTGCACAGGGAAGCCATTGAAATTCACAAGCATAAGCAAAACTTCAACAGGAAAGAAGAAACCTTAAGAATGAACAGAGCATGGGCTCCAGTTCTGAAAAACACCAGGCCAACAAAACACTCCACACCCGACAATAGCCCTGCAGAGAAGATTAGCACATCAAGCACCAATCCATATGCAAAAGAACCGCCTCAGGACACAGTGAAGCCTCCCGCCATTAGCATTCCACACCCTGGGAAACTCTTACAGAATGACTCAGCTCAACCCCACCCCTCCTGAGTAGATACAAATGACCTACATCTTTTCCACACTGTGACACTGAGAGATCTCTGTCTTTTGGTGCTACACCTCTGAAGATGCCAGCCACAGCTGCTGGCGAAACGTCAGGAACTACAATGCCAAGACCACGGCAATACAGCCCGGAAAACCCCCAACAACCAAGGTCAGTATTGTTTACTCAGACAGGTAGTAGCTCTCCAGGGTCTCAGGTGGAGGTCTTTCACATCACCAACTGGAGATGCCATGGATTGAATCGGAGACCATCTGCATGCAAAGCAGAGGTTATGCCACAGAGACATGAGCCCAGATGAAGCTTTCCCAACTTCTGAAAAGGAAGTTTTCCTTCATTCACTGTTGATGCTGTATGTAGCCGATGGTGGCTACATAGTGTAACCGGGGAGGAAGGGGCTTAAATTAAGGTTTCCCCAAACACTGAGGGTTGGTGCCTTTAAGAATAGGAAAAGGCAGGGGCTATCCCCTCTTTGCCAAAGAGCACCGCCACTGAGAACTGCCATACTCAGATAGGAGGGCTGTACTGTAAGGAAGTGCTCTCAAAGAAATGCACCACTAAAGGGATAAGGACTATAGACTTTACTACCATAGACTTTACTACTATGTTGCTGTCAGTATGATCCAACTGGGTAGTTTCCGTGTTGTTTAATATCTCAGTCTTAGAATTGTGTACGCTCTGTTTCAGCATTTCTTCATCTCTGTATTAGATTTCTGTGGGTTTTAAATCTTTGCACATTTGCATTTATGTACCCTGCTACATTGTATATTGAAACGTCTTTGAAATGGCCTTGTCTGACTCTCACTGGGAAATCCGCCTCGAGCCTCAGTGAGAAAGGCGGGCTATAAATAAATAAATAAATCCTGTCAGCCTCAGAGTTGCACAGAAGGCTGAATGCAAGAGAGGGAAGAAGTTGCCGATACCGGCCCGCGACCGGGAAAAGCAGGACATGTTTTAAAGAGACAGGCTTCCCACCCACCCCCCTCACCGCTTCGATCCGCCCGCCTTTGCTTCGCTTGCCCCAAACCTTTGCACGGGGCTTTTTGCCCGCACCAGGCGGCGCTGGGACCCGGGAGCGGCCTCGGAGTGGAGGGAATCGCCCTCTCGGCTCGGTCCAGCTGCTGGGTCCGTGCGCCTCCCGGATGCCCAGCTCAGGCCGGCCAGCCTCTTTTGTTCTGCAGCGGCCGGGCGGCGAGAGGTCCCCACCGGACGCTCCTCTATCTCCTCCCCACCCGCTGCCGGCCCATTGAAACCACCAGCTGCAGCAGATCACGATGCAAAACAGGTAAATAGCGGCTGTCTGTGTCGCCTGCACCGGGTGGGTGACAGCCCAGCCTGGAGCAGAAATGAAGGGGAGGGAGACCGTGGAAGATTTAAGCTTTAGGCTTTCGTGCATAGGCTGGGGGCGCAAGCAGGAAGCCAGATGGATGCTACGGATCTGCTACGGATCTGCTCTTTGGGGCGAGCCTTTCTGCGTTTCAGGAACGGACAATGGACTAGACCTGGATCGTTTTTTCCCACCGCTTCCCCCCCCCTTTTAAAAAAATACTGGGAACCAAACCTTTCTGGAAACCTTTTATTTAATCTGCCCTTCTTCCCTCAAAATGGCATGTGCTTGAAGGATGGCTTGTGATGGAAGGGCACTCATCACAAGCTCAGAGGCCCTCTCTCCTTTTGCCTGGAGCAAAACCAATCCCAAAGTAAACACATGTGGGGGGGGGGTATATTCAGGATCCTTCTAGAATCTGACACAAGATTCTGGAAGATTCATTGGCTGAGCGCTGCCAGGATCTCCGTCCAGATGAAGTGATGAAAGTGGTGGTTATGTTGTTATTGCTGCTGATGCTTGACCTCATGAATTTAGCTGGACGGTGTGCACAGTCCCTACCCGCTTCTCAGAGTCCAGACCTATAAGACTGGTAGATTGTAGAGGTTAAATTAATTGGAGGGAAGGGAGGAATCTCTTCTCCCACTTCATAAAGTCACAGTCCAGATCTCTTGTTTCTGTTCTATTCATTTTTTTTCCTCTTGAGCATTTCTTGTATAGAATACCAGAAATTGTATGGGAATCTTTTAGAAAAAGCATAAAATAACTGAAATGAGCAACAAGATACAGGACTTGACTGTCTTAAAATGCACCAGCAAGACCTGCATTTTTTAAAAAGTACTTGTCAAAGTTGAGTTTCAAAACCAGAATTTGAAAATTTGAATTAATATTCTGAAATTTTTGGTTTGTGCAAAATTTCACCACAACTCTAGTGGATTCTAATTTGTATTTCAGTATATATCTGTAAAACTGGGAAGTAAAGTGTGGAAAGGGTATTCATGGGGCTATGAAAATGATCTGTATAAAGAGATACCAACAAGATTGAAAATGGGTTCTAGAGCAGGATAGTAAATAAGCCTTAAGCTTTTGTGTTTGGTTGCTGTACTGTGAGATACCTGCCATGTGTGTCTCCTGGCAAATGCAGTGGCCAGAGAGAGTTCCCAACAGATAAACAGAGTGACTTCTGCTGGTATCCACCATCCCTTGAGAATGGATGACACCCCTAAAGAATCCAGAGAGTTAAGTTTTGCAGGTATTATTTTTAGGGCACACATCAAATCTCCTTATCGTTCAATAGGGATCAGCCATCCCCTTAACATCTCTGAACTACCCTGTTGTATTTACAAAAGTTCAATTTATGTTGCAAAATCAGAATGTTTGCACAAACCTTCAGAATAAAGGACACAAGCACTGGGTGCACAAATAATTCCTATCTCTATACTTCCCCTCATATGTGACCTTCCTGTCCTCCACATCACATTCCTGTACTTCCTTTTAATAAGCTTGGAATAGCTATTGCCCATGGTTCCTTACTTATGATTGCTTATAGAGTTCGGAATTCCCACCTCATCCACAAGTACCCCTCTTCAGCTGGCCTGACTTTGTGTATGGCACAGTGGTTAAAGGCTAGCTAATCTATGTCATCAGTGTTAAACGGAACTAACTCATAGATTTGGGGCATCAGCGTACATAGTTGGGAGGCACCCAAATGCAAATGCCCCAGTGCGCACACGTTTGTGTATCTAGTTATGCTCCCAAATCTATCATAGGGATATAAACACACATATTTGCATTGACCAAGGAAGACACCATGCATAAAAATCTCTACATCTCATTGAGATTGCACATACATACATTGTCCACAATTGCAACCACGTTTGAGTGCATAATCATCCCCACAATTTGGTGTACATTTTAGAATAATGGTGTACACAGATAGGAAGGTGGATGTGCTTATGGACACACTCTCACACACATGAGCTCTTTATTTTAGATAAAGTGAAGAAAGAAGCTGGGAAACTGGAGTTTAGTCACTATTCGCACTTTATTCGTAGCCTTATTTCCGTGCATTTTATGTGAAACTGAAGCCTGCTGACTTTAATAAGACTTACTCCTAAAGGGCTGCAGAACATGGCGCCACTGGTTTCTAATATGTGCTCCCATGCTTTTTGCTGCTATAGGTTGGTTTAGCTAGCCTCCTAGCTATAATACACCAATATCTTCTCATGGCTTGACCTGCATAGATCATAGAGATTGTGCTCCTAAGATGACAGAATGCAGTTCTGGGGTGGGGATGCTTCCGGATAGACTTCTGTGTGTTTTTCACTGTTCTCCCATCTCTGCAGCAATGTCCCTGTAGCTGAATGTGCTCTTGTTCCTGGTGCCCAATGGAGCCATCTCACAGGTGGCATGTCGACAGGAGTGATGAGCATCCAGCGGAGCTGCAGGCGAAGGCTCGGATGCTGGTGCCAGCTGGGAGTAGTTGGCCAAGAGCAGAAAACCATGGCAGCATCGGGCTTGAGCACCAGCTGATAGAAACCTACCCCCCAGTTCCTTGGGCCCACTGTATGCAGACGTCAGTCGAAAATGATATCCCCCAGAACCATATGGGGATACAGGACCGGCCCTCCCACCCTGAGATCTACAGCATTGCCCTGTGGGGGCCAAAACTGCATTCAGCACTGACCAGACACAAAGGGGGGCGGTCCAACACCCAGGCCTCACCTTCTGCTGCCAAGCATCGTGGCCAGCCAGGAGAGGGAGAGGCAGCAGATGAGGGGTCCTTGGTCTTGATTGATGCAGAAGGGGTGCCTCACACAGTATCCCGACAGGAGGTGGAGCTGGCTGGGCAGGTGCAATCTTCAGAGCCGGAGCTATTGGCGGCAGCTCCACCACCACGGCAGCTGTATTTTTGTCCGATTTGCCTACGGACGTTCCTGTACCAGTCGGACTTGGAGCGCCACAGCATCACCCACTCTGAGAGCAAGCCGTACGTGTGCCGTGAGTGTGGCAAGGCCTTCAAGCGCTCCTCGCACCTTCAACGGCACAAGCACATCCACACCGGCGAACGGCCTTTCAGTTGCTCGGTCTGCCGCAAGGGCTTCCGTGAATCTGGCGAGCTTTTGCGCCACCAGCGGGTGCATACAGGGGAGAAGCCCTACCAGTGCCAGATTTGTCGGTTGCGCTTCACAGAACGCAACACCCTTCGCCGGCATGCCAAGCGCAAGCATGCCCGTGAGACTTACTACCAGCGTTCTGTTGAGGAGGGAGGTGGCAGCTGGACTATGGCGGTGGACTGGGAATCGGAAGTGGTGGCAGGAACTGGTGACTGGGGTATGGAAGAGCTTGGGAGTGGCTGGACCAATGATGCTGTGGAGGACTGGGTTGGGGACAGCAGCCACTGGGGGGAAGCTGCAGAAGGAGGAGTGGGAGGCACACCAGTAGTCATGTCACTGCCAGAGTCAGAATCTGTCAAGGACACAAACAAACTTGAGATCCAACCCCCCTAAATATGCAAATGCTGGGGGGACCAGTGATGAAGCAAGCCTGGGAAATGAACTCTATCCTGCAATTCTCTGTAGGGGCTTAAGTCTCTTGAATTGCCCCTTCCAAGATGTCTCTCAAAGGAAGACAGAAGACTGAGGATGGAGCCCCTTCCTAGAACTGATTTAGAACGTTGAGGACCTTGACATTCCAGTGGTTAGCAAAATGGCGGGGCATCATGATGGACTGGAGAATGCTGCTGGTGGTTAGAGGATCATGGGAGCACTCTTCCTTCCAACAGTTGTATCATGACATCCCAGAGCTATTCAGGGATTGGAGGAACTGCATCTGACATTAAATTCTGTAACAGGGTGGAGCAAGAGCAATTGGGGATTTTGCTCTCTAAGTATGTTGCAATTTTCTGAGAAGAATGAGTGCTGTGAGGGGTGGGTTCCCCCCCACAATTGTTCCCAACAAAACTTTGATACACGGTGGACATGTGTAAGATTATTTACCCCCTTCCTGTTTAAAAACAAAGAATATTATTCTCCATGCAATGGAACGTTTTCAGTTTGCATATGTTTCAATGAATTAACATATATAAAAGAGAAATGGTCTGCTCTCCCCACCCCCCACTTTTCCTAGAAAAGGGGGTTAACTTTCAAAAACATCCCAGTTGTTCATAATGCTAATGTCTGTGCCTAGAATGTGACAGAAAGGGAGTGAACATGCTTGGCCTATGTGGAGTTGTATGCCTTCTCTTGTGTGCCTCTCATTAAGTGTTAAGGGGGCGAGGCAAATTCCTGAGGAGTAGGCCCACCTGGATTCATGTCTGAGAAGAAGTGAAAGACTGAAGAAGTGTTTAGCCGGCAGAAAGGTAGTACATACATGTACTAAACACATTCATGAAATAAATATATAAAAAATGGAGAAGAATGTGAATGCAGTGTTCCCTTCCTGACTGTGCAGAAGTCTGTCATGTTCTTCCTTCCCAGCATGTGGAGATAAAACTGGCATATCATTCTTAAGCATGCTCAGTTACAAGCAAATGCCGTTGGTCTGGCATACTTTTAAAAACAAGATTGTGATATTAGGTCATTGCTCAGCTCCATAAGACCCCATGTGACCTGAGACAAAATCATGATAATTAACGATGACAGATGTGCCAAAGCTACATCTACACCACCAACGGTAACTGGCGTGGCCTCTCCCAAATAAGTTTGGAAATGCATTATTTTAGGAAGGTGCTGAAAATTCTCTGATAGACAACCATAATCTCTTCCCAGAACTATGTTCCCCAGGGCTCTTTGTAGTCGAGCAGGAAACCATATCAATTAATCTGGATTACATTCAGAGTGCAAAAATGCTGCTATCCCAAGGGTTCTTAAATATTCTAACAGCAAGCTTTCCCAAACCAAGCAAGTCATTTCTTCTGGTTTCTAATGTCAAGCCAACCAAGGAGTCAGCTTCCAGTCTTTATTATTTATGTCTCTTGAAAGCTTAGCAAAAAAAGAAGAGGGGGCGTGCAAGTCTGGACAACATTCTCTAAATTCAGGTACTCAAAGCTCTGAGAAAGATGGCTGTTCCAGACAGACCCTGTTGATAAAAAATGATTGCTGCTCTGATTCGTAGCCCAGTTCAAGATACCATTTAGAGGCATTTGAGGGGAGGAGGAACCTGAGCCTGACCAGTCTGTCCTTACAGAGTGGCTCTCAAAGTGTGAGAGCCACTGCCCTGAGGAAAGGTAAAATGCCTCTCTCAGAGCAGAGGACAGGTGCTGCAGGCAGACAGGAATCAGTATTGTGATGTTCAAAGAGGGAGGTGTATGTGGCTAAAAGGTTTGGCAAAAGGGAATACCAATATGCTTAGGCTTTTGATATCAGGACAGTTCAGGTACCAAGACAGTTGGTTTCTTCAGAACCAAGGGACACATGCTAGAATGTCCTGTGAGCTGGCATTCTAAAACTATCTTGCATAGATTTGGTAGATAATAAATATGTTCTGTTGAGTTGTTTTTCTTTTGCCTGTGTGGTTGCACAGGCAAGGGCCTGTATACAAGGTCATGTCCTTGCGTTCTGTTAATTTGGAACAGCTAATTTTGTCTTGTTTTCATTATCACAATTGTCAATGAAGATTAGCATCCCCATTTTGTCCACAAAGATCCATTGGATATGCTACTTCCTGGTAGTTCTTCAGCACAGATCTTATTCTAAAGTCCTTTTCATGTAAACAACATACAGCGTGGAAGCATCTCCAAACTGAATCTGTGTGGTAGCTGTTTCACATAGCAAGCCATTCATGTGCAGTGAATCTGCCGCCACCAGTTGGCTTTCTCCTTGGACTCAGGGCCAAGCTACAAGTGATGAATGACACAGTTTGGACGCTTGTCAGCTTCCCTCAAGTTTTGATGGGAAATGTAGGTGTCCTGGTCTTGCAGCTTGGCTCTCCGGCTGCTGTCCAATGGACTTTTCAACTGTCCCTTGTCCAACATTCTGCCAAGCTGCCTACATTTCCCATCAAAACTTGAGGGAAGCTGACAAGTGTCCAACCTGTGTCATTCATCACTTGTAGTTTGGCCCTCAGATAGCAGTCCTGCCAGGGTTTTCCAGCAGCATAGAGAAAACTGCAGGGCTGTGCAGTATCTGCAAGGTTTGCTCATAGATGGCCTGTTACGTGAAGTAGCTGCTGTGAGGATTGCAGTGAATGAATGAAGTGGCCCAAGTGGATGCTAAATTGGAGGATTTGTGGCATGGAGAGGAATGTGTTGGTTGCACTCACTCAGTGGTCATGGTCCCAACAAGATCACATAGTGTCAAACAAAACAAGTAGCAGGTGATATAAAAGACCTCTGCCTAAGACCCTGGAGAGCTGCTGCCAGTCTGAGTAGACAATACTGATCTTGATAGACCCAAGGTCTGATACAGTGATTTCATGTGATCGTGCATGCATCCTCACCTTTCCAAACAGCAGAGGATATGAGTTAGTGTGACCTGTGCAGTCTTTTTGTAGGAATGAGGCCTATGAACACACAAACCCTACCTGCATTGTAGGCAATGCTTTCCACATATCACCGTAATGCACCAGAGGGATTGCAGAAAGCTTGAAGGCATGTGTGGCATTCCTGTGTGTAAGTCAGTGAGAATGTCCATGTGCAGCACAATATGCAGATAACATTGGCAATGTGCTGTCCACGCACACAAAGTCTCCTACTCCAACTCTAAACTCACGCAAGCTCGAATCATGACTTCTTTGTGTTTTAAAAGGAAAACCAAGATTCTAAGAATTCTGTTTTTGCCACTACATCACGCATGGATGGGCTTTCACAGCCATTTCTCTATGCTTTTGTAGGTAGTAGTATGGGAGAAATGGAGGTGTAGATAAATGTCTCTCTAAAAATTACTCTTCCTTCTCCCCCTCCACCCCCACATTGGTCTTTTGTAGGTGTCTTTGATGGATGGATTCAAGTTGCCGCTGGTGAATAAGCAAGCAAACTTTTGACATTTTCTCCTCCAACAGTTATCTTCTACAAGTCAGAGCATTTCCCTTTAAAATCTGCTCCCTGTCCAATTTTTCTCCCCTAGTGACACCACAGATTAAAGCAGTTCTAAGCATTGCAAAACATGGCGGCCTATTTTATTTGAGGCCATGTTGTATCCTCACTGGCAAATTTCCACCCAGCAACATTATCTCTCTTCCCCTCAAAGGAGCTCCCTGCCTCCTTTTCCCATCAAACTGCATGCGAGAGATGCATGTGGGAGGAAGAGGGTATTTGAAAAGAGCTGGCCTTTTGCCTTGAACTACCTCCAGGGCTCCCTTGTATGCCCAGACCTCCAAGTTATCTGTTAGTTGCCATGGAGACCACCTTGAGCGCACAGTTGGGTTGTTACAAGCAGAATCTTTGTTAAGAAGGGGCTCAAGGCCTTGGCTGTGCAAAGGCTGCAGACGGATTAAATGAAAACAGGCTATCGCATCTCTGTTTTTCTTTTTTTTCCCCCCAGGCAAAGAGATATGAAACTCTGGAAATAAGGAAAATGAGTTCTGGAAGCTTATATTCTTGGATTGTTGTGGTGCAATACTCCATTAAATATTTGTTTGTGCCAGCTGTGTATTTTTTTCCTCCATGGGACATCTATTAAACCACACCTCATGCTTGGAAAGTGTTCTTTGTTTTGTTTCAGTGCCTCATTACAGAGATATAAATGCCTCTGAAGTGTTTACTCACTGGCACTACTATAAACAGGACTTCTATGCAGATTTGTTGCTTTGAAATGGCAGGGTAGGTTGCTTATCCAGGTGAGATCTGCTCCGAGGTGAACACTCCTACTGGAAACAGTAGGCTTGAAGGCCTACCTGTTAAGAAATCTATTCACAAGGAAACACCTCAGCCTGCTAGATGTTCCTCACACAATTAAATGGCATTGTGTTTGAAATGGTGATGTGAAAGTGCTGCTTGTGATATTAATCTGCCAGTTCCAGGTTGGGAAATTCCTGGAGATTTGGGAGGTGGTGAATGGAGAGAGGCTTTGGGGAGGGGAGGGACCTCAGTGAGGTATAATGCCATAAAGTCTGCTCTCCAAAGCAGCCATTTTCTTCAAGTGAACTGACCTCCGTTGTTTGGAGATCAGATGTAAGTCTGGGAATCTTCAGCCAACCACTTATGTGAGATGTTACCACAGTTATCAAGCCTTGTGTGAACCACAATTCTTGGACAGAGTCAGACGGGTATCTTGGAGCAGGTGAAGTGACCCATCTGTAATCCTAAATCTATTCACTCAACCATCACAGCCCAAAGAGAAATAGAACAAATCAGATTTTAAAACCCAAAGACTCCGGTCTGTTTCTTTATTAATATTGTACTGTATTTAAAACTGTATTTTTATGCATGAAATACTGTAAAATAGCTTAAGGGCCCGATTTTGGTGCCAAAAGGTGGATTTTAAAACAAATCTAAAAATAAACCAATAAAATCCCTTTCAGGTGTCTGTGTTTCTGGGTAGGGGAAGTATGTGGGCACATTAATATGCATAATTAAAATGCAAGAAAAGCTCTTCTGGATCCTAGTCCACTATCCCATTTCCCGCTATGGCCAATCAGATGTTTCTGAGAAGCTCACAAAAACAGCCAGAAGGAAACAGCCTTCTTCTGTGGTTTTCCCTCAGCAATTGCTGTTCAAAAGATATACTGCTTCTGAACATAGAAGTTGCATTCAAGTAATGTGGCTTGTATGTGTGTGTAAAGTGCTGTCAAGTCACATGGCGATCCCAGCAAGCGGCTTTCAAGGCAAGTGAGCAGAGGTGGTTTGCCTCCCCCTGCACGGTCTTCCTTGGTGGTTGTTCATCCAAGTACCAACCCTGCTTAGCTTCTGAGATCTGATGAGATCAGACTATACCATGCTGGCTTCCCTCCCAATGTGGCTTATAGCTTTTGTTATACTTCCACAAAGCCACCTAAGGCTGTGGCCAGTGCTACATGTTATGGCAGTGAATTTGTTCCTTTGGTCATGCATTGTGTGAAGGAAAACTTGTCTGCCTTCATCAATTTCATTCGGTAACCACAATTTAGAGGGAAAGGGGGGAATCTTTATTCAGTTTCTCCTCAGTTTTATAGACTTCAATTATATCTCCCTTTGACAGTTTTTTTAAAAACTAAAAAAGCCCCAAATTCTTGGATTTTCCTTGTGGGACAGATCATTTTGGCTGCCTCTTTCTGCACCTTTTAAACTCTAGCTTCTTTGAAATAAGATAGCCAGTTTAAGTAAATGAGAGGTACTAGAGCATTATTCTGAAGTTCACTCATCCCATTGATTTCTAGTTTCTAACCAACCAGGATGTTAGCAGAAGTCAGCATTACATCTTCATGGCCAACTGTCAGAAAAGGAGGTTGTAAAGGTAGAAAAAATGTTTGCCATTTGAATTATTTGCCTACTTTCTATAGAGATGGGTGAATAGATAGTCTTTCTGAGATGAGAATTCTACATGAGCTCAAAAACATTTTTTTCCTATGCATTAAAAAACCCTGTTTCCTGTTGCAATGAAAAGTCAGTCTGTGTATGGCAGCAAGCCAGAGCTTCCAGGGTTTTTTTAAGAAAAAAAGCTGGCAGATACTTTGGGTTGCCAACTGCCTGGAGAAAAAAACGTCCTGCCCTTTAATGGAGGCTTGATGAGTTGTTATTTATGGGGTGATATTATTTACCTCCATTCCATGAAAAAGCTTCAACTGCCCATTTCCACACATTAAGCCTCTATTGAAGAGACTGAACTCTTTTCTTTGCCCAGGTGAGCCTGATCTCGTAAGAACTCAGAAGCTAAGCAGGGTCGGCCTTGGTTAGTATGGGAGACCTCCAATGAAGACTAGGGTTGCAGAGCCAGGCAATGGCAAACCACTTCTCTTAAGTCTCTTGCCACAGAAACTCCACCGGGGTTGCCATGTCAGCTATGACTTGAGGGCTCTCTCCTCCTCCTCCTCCTCCACCACCACCACCACCCTTTTCTCCAAGCCTAGTGACAACCCTACATGAAATACTACCAAAGATTATGGTAACAATTCAGGGAGGTAGTTCAAAAGATATAAAGGAGTTAAGGGATTAGCCACCTATGGATGGGGTGCACTACACACACAAAATATTATCAAATGTAAAATCCTGAACCCTTAATGGGTCCTTTGGAATCTCTAGTATGTGGCATCCTTACCACATTCCACACCAGATAATTACTTTTAGGGCCAGAATCTCAATGTACTTAATAAGGCAAAGTTGCTTCTCTCTTTTCTTCGAGTGTACAGCACAAGAGTGGCATGTATCAGGATAACTCAAAACAGAAGCCCATTGATACCTTAAAGACTTAACATTTATTCAGTATGAGTTTTTGTGAGTCAGAGCTCCCTTCCTCAGATACAGCAGAAACAAAATCATTTTCCTTATTACAACACTGAAAATGTTAAAAGGGAAGGGGGGAAAGATGGAGATGAGCAAAGACTAGTATAAATCAGCAGGTGTGATTCTGTCAGGAACTTGAACTGTTTGTGTAAAGGAATATGAAATTTGCTGCTTTATGTGGCAGAGTTCCACCAGTTACAGCTCTGCTTTGATTTATTCCAGTTTTCTTTGTAATTTGCCCCTCCTTGATCTTGTGTTGCTCTTTAGAGGCCACATTTTGTGCAGTGAGTATCCAGAGCCTGGGGAAATGATTTTCATTGAATGCACATCTGATGTTCATTGAATCATGAAATGATGTCAGATGCAAGGCTCTGAACTCTTACCGTTTTTTTTCAGGATCTCATGAACATATGAAACTGTCTTATACTGAGTCTATCAAGGTCAGTGATTGTCTCCTCTGGCTAGCAACATTTCTTCAGGTTCTTGGGTCCAAATCTTTCATGTCACGTAGTACCATCCTGATCCTTTCTAATTGTAGATAGCTGTGACTGAACCTGGATCTTTCTGCACTAAGCCATGGCCCCAGCCCTGACTCATGGCACCCTTAGCATTCTACACGTTAATCACATTCAAGGTCAGACTCCCAATGTAGGGCAAAGGTACTGACTTGTCAATGGCAGCAAGTACTCCAATGAACAGATGCTCATCAAATAGCAGTGGAATTGGCTTTCTGCAATAAAAAATTGCCAGTCATCTGATGGGGGAAGAATCTGGCCCTCCACATCCTTTGAGTATTTCGCTTTCACTACAGATGTATTGTTCCACACCATGTGCGAAAACCTGCATCTTTGCTAGTTTAAATAGCACTGCACCACAGTAGCAGTTTGTTTATAGTGTAACTTTACAAAGGGGGAAATCATGAAATAGCATGTGGAGGAATATGTCACTCTCATGTCCCCCAGTAAGCATAAAATGTCTCAGAGCTCCATCTCGTCCTATACATTTGCACAACCCTTTGCTCCTGGGGCCACGCCAACAACATTTCTTCCTTTTATATCTCATCATCAATTTTCTCCCCAGTTAATCCCTAATTATTTTCCCAGGCAGAACTCCCCTGCCCTTAACTGTTGAGGAAATACAGCAGTGCAACGTTTTCCATTACTCTCATCTCACCGCAATGCCACTCAGCCACATCCATCCACCTAAAAATATGCAAATACGTAGCAACGCTTTTGATTCTGCGCTGTCGTACGAACGCGTTATTTTTATTGCATTGTATTGCACTGAACTACATTTGCAACACCCAAGAGGGAACTAGAAAATAGCTTAATCTACTGAAATTCTGCCACCCAGACAGACCTCTCTCTCACAAACAGGCAACCCTGAATGCGTTGCAACGCTTTTCATTCTGCTGTGCAGGACTAACGCGCTATTTTTATTGCATTGAACTGCATCTGCCACACCAAAGAGGGAACTAGAAAATAGCTTAATCTACTGAAATTCTGCCACGCAGACAGCCCTCTCACACACACTCAAAATAGGCAACCCTGAATGCGTTGCAACGCTCTCTGTAGGACTAATACATTTTTTTCATTGCACTGAGCTGCACTTGCAACACCAAGGAGACAGAGTCGGAGGCGGGGCACGCAGAACTCCCGCGACGCCTCGTGGGTAAAGCGAAGGGCCCGCGGGCACGCGCAAAGGACTCCGGGAAGCGAAGCTGAGGGTAGGTGGGGGCGCAGTGCGCAGAGGGTTGTGGGTACGAAGGGAGGGCAGGAAGCGGGGCTCTGGCCTGGGAGGGAGGCTTCCGGTTCCGGCCGGGCCTGTGCGAGTTGCAGCCTGACAGTGCCCCCCTTACCCCCACCCCAGCGGGAGCAGAGGCGCCCCCCGTATATCCCGGGGGCAAGGCGAGGGCGAGGGGGGTCCCCCCGACTCCAATCCTGCTGCACAGGGACCAGCCCCTACCCGGGGCGCAGAGGAGGCTGGGGCAGCGCCACACACCGGTGAGTGCCGCCCTAGAGCCAGCCTTGCCCTAGAGATTACCTTCCCCCCCCTCCTATCGTATGGCGGACGCGAATTCTTGCGAGCCCCCCTCCCGCTTTGACTTCCGCCTCCCCCTCCCTTCTCTGGCCCCACCCCTGGCCACTCTGCAAACCTGCTTGACCCACCCCGTCGCCCCCCTTCTTCGCCTCCTTCCCCAGGAGTCCCTCTGGTCGTCCTTTCGTCAGGGAGATGCACCCATACTGGCCTCTACTTGTTCGCCCGTCCGTATCCTGACACACACACACCCCACCACCAGAAAGATGCATTACGTATTTTCACCCCTCGCCCACCTGCACATCCTACCGCACAGTTGTGCTGTCTCCCCAGAATCTCTCGGATTTGAGTTCACTGGCACCCTAGAGACCTACGAGATTGAGTCAAAGCTCCCTTTTTCAAATACCGTTAAAGATATAAAGATATTCTTTGTATTTGAAGAAGGTAGCTCTGACTCTCGAAAGCTCATAGCCTGAAAATCTTGTGGGTCATTAAGGTTCCACTGGACTCAAATCCTGCAATTCTACTACAGACCAATGCAGCTACCTACCTGAAACCAAAATCTTTCGATTTCTTGTATCCAAACCTTTAACCATAGCATATAGATTTAGGTTGCACCCCCAAACTTCTAACTTACATAGCCATTCATAGCTCTGCCTTTCTCATAGCGGGGTACCTGATCTTCTTTTTAGCTTGCTCCGTATTCTTTTATAAAGAAATATCAACATCTCTATTTCTTGCCTCAAATCTGAAGCATGCTATCACAAGCTTGTTTTATCTCATAAGCCTGCCATCTTTTGCCTGCCATATCATAAAGCACCTTCTGTTTTTTTTTTAAAGCGTTTTCCTGGGCAATGTTTGTTTGATTGTTCCATTCTCCAAATACTCCAGGCAATTTACAAGTAGAAGGGATTACCTCAGTTTCCTTGACCCCTCCCTCCCCTCTGTCCTACCATTTAGTTCTGCCCACATCTTTAGATCAGAAGGGCATTGATTGTTCTTTACCACTGGGGGCATTATGCTCTGAAATTCTGCCTTTTTTCTTTTAGTCAAGGGCAATTTGCCAAAAGTTGAGGTTAGGGTAGAAATGGGCGACAATAGCACTGTTCCTTAGTACAACAGTATATTGATGTCACAGCGTGTGGAGAGCAGGTTGGGAATCTTTTCTATGGTTTCCCAACCTTTAAGAGCATTTTGATCATGAAAAATGGGGGGAAATAGTTGAAACCCCAAGCTCTTACTAGGCGTCTTTGTGTGAGCACGCATTTATAGGTGGCAGCAGAGTTGGTATAGAATGTTGAAATTGGCCTCAGGAGAGGAGACAACTTGAACACTCAAAATAGTTTTTACGTTTAATCCCTGTGTCTTCAATGGTTTACAAAGTGAAGTTATAGACTGTCCTGGTTTTTCTTCCCAATTCTGGCAGGAATTTTGGACTACTTCACATTAGGCTGCTTCTGTGAAGAATATCCTATCTCTGCAAGACCATGAAACCCATGCACAGATAACCATCATGTGAGATAGCTCATTCACATGTTTCATTCAGTATGCACACACTAGGATGCCATACCCAAATGAAGCTTCTCAGGGTGTGCCCATGGAGTTAAAAAACAGACATTTCTGATAATTACTGCATTTGACTATGGCTTCCAACAAAGCAAATGTGTCTGTCACTTGCAGTGATCTCTGTAAGGATATCATGTTTTCTTTTGCAGAGAAGGACTTTCCACACAGGAACAACCTATAATATTAGTCCTAAGATTCCTGACAGAAGGAAGGGGGAAAAATACTGGGACAGACCAGTATAGCCTTGTATGACTTCGATGCTGTCCCTGTATGCTTCTCAGTATCATATTGCGATCCCTTCCATTATTAAGAGGATGACTGTTTTACTACAGGGTAATTTAAAAGCAGTGGACATGGACAGGTCCATTTGTTGTGTCTAGCCATGTAGTAACATGTTTTGGAACACATCTACGCTGGGTCAGAAATCCAGGGCAGTGGTAAAATTCTCCTTTATTCAAATAGAGATTCCTTGACTAAATAGTTCCTCGTGTTGCTGGCCTTCTGCACCATGGCAAGCCTTTACCTGCATTCACTCACAATGTGTTTTCCTTATGATGCCACTCATATAGTAAGCTACACCTTCCTGGAACTCCCTTCCCTTGGACTGTTGTTGGAGCTGTAACTACAGCGTATTTTGAAAGCAGCCCTGCAAGAATTTTCTGTTGGAATAGACATGATGGTGACCAGAGTTAAGCTAACGAGGTGGATGTGTGGTTATTTAACTTTTTGATGATATTTTCCATAAACATTTTGGCTTGGACACTTTGAACAAGTTCCATATGCGCTAGACAGTTTCTGTGAGGGATCATGCTTCCTCTTGCCTTAGTACTTACGTTTGCACAAAGGCTCATTGAAAGCAATTGCTCTTGTGCAAATGGAAGTACTAGTGGAAGAGCAAGTATGTTCCATCACAGAGGCTGTCTAGTGCTCATGGAACTTACTATAGGACCAAGGACTGTTAGTTGTTGTGAATATCTGGCACTTATGGGGGGGGGGGGGAATCCAGCAATTAAATATGAGCTGTGTATGTCATATACCATGTGTTTCTTTCTGACTTTGCAGGAACCTCAAAGAGGTAAGCCACAGTACATCTGCAAAGCTTCTCCTGGTCCACCATGACCTCATTTTATTTATTGGTTAACCCGTCCCTCTTCCTTTCTTGTACAATCTGTAGAGTATGGTTGTTTGGCTCCTACCCACCTAATTTAGAGTGTAAGCTTTATTAGGAAACAGTTGGATTCACTTATAAGTACTTTATAGGGTCTAACATGCTGTTGGCATTGATTTTAAATGGTTAGCTCTACTGGACAGCTGAGTAATGTTTGACCCATTGTCATGTGACCAAATATTCCAGTTAGTGGCAGTCTACCATTTTTATTTCATTATGGTGTAATTTCTTAGCAAGGGTGAGAAAGAAGTCTGTTTTCCTACCCTTTCCCTGCAGCATTTAGGGGCAGACCTGACCCCCATAACAAAACTTTTCCTACTGGCTACCTGCTGGCAACTCCAAATGGGAAAGATTGGCTTTTTACTTCTTAGCATCATTTCCTGTAAAGAACTGACTTTGGAGCTTTGTTTCTAATCTGCCCTTTGTTTTTTATTTCTTTTTTTCAGTGCAATCCTAAAAAGAGTTATTCCAGTCTAAGCCTATTGATTTCAATGGTCTTAGACTGGCGTATCTCTGCTTAGGATTGCTCTGTTAGAATTGTATCTGGTCTGACTCTTGAGTTCCAGCTTCAAATCCAAAGAACTGGACAGTGATTTATTTGCATTTGTAGAAATCTTACCTAGCATTAAGTTATGATAATTCATTGTGATTTTTAAAAGTTGTTTCATTGTTTAATAATAACAGCTAATTCGTTTTTGTAACTAGCGTAAGTATCTAATCTGTTGACAGTATTAAAGTATCTTTTTTGTTCCAATACAGTTAATTCTTTGAAAATATATAAACCAGCACTTCACCCATCAGCTGACAAAGACTTCTTTAATTGGTTTAATGGTCAGCTCTACCATTAAGTAGAATGACAAAAAAAAGTTATGGAGACACAGGTTGCAAAATAAAATAAAACCATCTCTTCCCACCCAGTGGCACCTTAAAGGCTAACCACATTTGTCCCAACCTAAGTCTTCATGAGTCACAGCTTACTTTTTCAGATGCGAGAAATGTTCATGCATAAGACAGACACGGTTATACTGAAAGCTGCAAACTACAGAAAGGTGGGGCAGAGGGAGATATTACAAAGAGAGAGAAATTTAAAACTAAATCCAATCAGAAGAATAATAAATCTACTCAGAGTAGGTGAGGATCGCTTCCAACTGTGATAGATGGACAAAGGAGGATTAATGTAAAACAGATATGTATAGAAGTGCCGGTTGAAACCTAAAGATATAGCTGAAGTATAGCTGAAGTCATTACATGTGCAAGAGGTGAGATAGGCTAAGATGTTAGCTCCTATTGTGAGAAATCACATGTCCTTGTGTGGGGATGGGGATGGGGGCTGACAGTGTTGATGAATTCAAGTGCTATGGATTGGTTACAGTTCCCAGTGCGTCTGCTATTGATGTAATAAATCACCTATTAGTAATATTAGTCCTATACATTAGATTCTTCCATATATCTATAGCTTGAGCTACCTTTGTAGACTTGAAACGGAAGGAGTTGAATGACTTGGAGGTAACTTGAAAAAGGTGTTCAAAAAGGCGCATTTACTGAATGCGAACAGTGAAGAATTGCCTTGATGAATCACACCAACTATCCCAGTTCTACCTGTAGCAGTGGCTAACCAAAAGTTGCATGCAAAGTGTGATAGGTAGTGACCATATTATGTGATTACTATGTTTGAGAAGCTTTAGGTGGGTAGATGTGTTGGTCTGCATTAGAACAGCAAGTGGCACCTTAAAGACCAACAAGATTTACAGGATATGCGCTTTCAAAAGTCAGAGCTCTCATCATCAGTTACAAGTAGTTTCCATTGGCCTATCCCGGTATTATTTACTCTGACAGGCAGTGGCTTTTCAGGGTATTAGGTAGAGGTCTTTTACATTACCTGCTGAGAGCCAGTGTGGCATAGTGGTTAGAGTGGCAGACTAGGATCTGAGAGGCCCAGGTTCAAATCCCCACTCTGCCACAGAAGCTTGCTGGGTGACCTTGGGCCAGTCATACCCTCTCAGCCTAACCTACCTCATGAGGTATTTAAGATAAAATGGAGAAGAGGAGAATGACGTGAGCTGCTTTGAGTCCCCACTGGGAAGAAAAGCGGGGTATAAAAAAATTAAATAAATCCCTTAATGGAAGTTTGAAGTTTGGATCTTCTATAGGCAAAGCACATGTTCTTATCACTGAGCATGACTCCTTCCTAAACCTGTCAGAAGGGGTGTGCAAGTCTGCTGCTGTTCTTGTTCTTACCCTATAATGTATGAGAAAAGGAACCAGGACAAGTCTTATGAAGAACAATACATGTAAGTGTTTAGCCAGAGCTGGACACAGGAATTGGAGGTGAGCCACATTGCTTGTAGGGCCATTCATAGTTCCTTGACCCTTCTCATGTCTAACATACAGAGTAACGTGGCATAGAGGTTGGGGTTTCATCCTAGTAACTGGGGAAGTCCAGTTTCAAATCCCCACTCTGCCATGGAAGCTTGGGCCGATTACACCGTCTCAGCCTAACCTACTTCACCGGGTTATCATGAAAATAAAATAAAGAATGTAAGCCAATTTGGGGTGTAAGGTGATACAAATAAAAATACATGCAGCTGAATTAGTCTGCTTTAGTTTATACAAGTTGTAGAATTCAGTGCTTTGATGCAGAATGTTCGGGAAGTCTTGAGTGCAAAGAAGAATTTAAGTTTGAATAAGTCTAAAGAACACATGCTCCAATTAGGGACAAGCTGAACTAGGAAAACATGGGACTAGAAGGGGCCAAGAAGCCCACTTCTTCAGTTTGGAATCCTCCGGTCCTATGCGAGTTGTTATTGGTCAAATTTGTATTGTGCCCTCCCCTTCCTGGGTTTTCAAGGGCTCATATATGGGGTGTCTGAATTTAGATCTGGGTTTGTCACATTCAGTCTCAACTCCATGGGGTGCCAAAAGCAGCGAGGAGGCACATATATCTTGCCAAAACAGACTCTGCTGTATGGCCAGGTCATAACTACAAGGGAAGCATGTGATTAGCTGAGGGGCAAGTATGGGCTTCTGGACTCCCTAAAATGACCCTGGCCATCCATGCTTTCTTCATCCATGTTTCTAGTCCCTCATTTGTCTTCCACCCCACTTCAGACCCACATGTCATCCTCTCACTCTGAGTTCGTGGCTGAACTGAAAATTTGTATCCAGGTCTTCCAGCTCATAACACATGCTTTCAGCTGCAGTAGTTTTAACAGCTGATAGAACTCCATAAATCTTCATAGAACTGGTGGCACAGGAGTTATCAGGGCTCATCAAGTACTGCCAAATATAAACCCTGCTGGCATCATAAAAATAAAGTGGTATCAAGCATCTCACAGATAGCGAGCCGCATAAAAAGAGGTAAGGAAGCCTCAGAGCTCATTAGCTGAATAGCAATTAGGATCTTTTTAATTGCATGTTCTTCATCTCACAGTATGTGAAGCGTAATGGCTCAGTGACTGAACATCTGCTTGGTATGCAGAAGGTCCCGGGTTCAGTCCCAAGCATCTCCAGTTAAAGACTCTGGCAGGAAGTGATGGGAAAGATTTTTGCCTGCAACCCTGGAGAGCTGCTGCCAGTTTGAGTAGACGATACTGGCTGTGATGGACCAAGAGTCTGAGTCAGTGTAAGGCAGCTTCATGTGTGAGTTATTGTTTGGTCTCAAAAACAAGGGGCTGCAGAGGAGGAGAAACTTGATATACCTAGCAGGATTTGAATCCAGTGACACCTTAGAGACTAACACATTTTCAGGGTATTAGCTTTGGAGAGTCAGAGCTCTGACTCTTGAAAACTCATACCCGGAAAATCTTATTGGTCTCTGAGGTACCACTGGACTCAAATCCTGCTGTTCTTCTGCAGACCAACATGGCTACCCACCTAAAACTATCTTGATGTACATAGTATGCATATATTTATGTTGATACCGTGTTTTGCTTCTTCATCTAGGCAGTGCCCCCTCCCGGGCGGAGATGGAAGCCAATGCAGCGAGCGATGAGGGTGTGCATTTCCAGAGCTACCCATTCGACTTCCTGGAGTTCCTAAACCACCAGCGCTTTGAACCTATGGAGGCCTATAACCACGAACACGCCAAAGCAGTCGCTTCTCTCCCCTGCCCACAGCCGCAGTACGAGTACACCCAGCCACCTACTGCTGCCCCTCCAACTCACTTTGACCGTGTCCCTCCAACTGTTGGCACTTCTAAGCCCAAAACTGAGGGCCCCTCCTCCTCTTCTTCCTCATCCACCTCTTCTACTAACGTTCAAGTCAAGAAAGCTGACCCTGGGGCACCTGCATCACAGCAGCAGCAGCCGCCACAGCCCCCATACAGTACTCCAGCAGTGGTTCCACCAACAGGCCAGCCTCTCTTTGATACTACAGCTGCAGCTGCCGCAGCTGCCGCTGCCTACAACACTCCACAGTGGGGTATTGTGGACCTTTCTGGCCACCAGCACCTCTTCAGTAGCCTGAAACGTGGGCAGGCACCACCACCGGCTGCCACCTCTGTAACCCCTGACAGCCAGGCAATCAAGGACGACAAAAACTACTTTAGGCGTTTGAAATACTTCATTGATCGGCGCTTCCCGTGTGGGGTGTGCCAAAAATCATTCAAACAGTCATCCCACCTGGTGCAGCACATGCTGGTACATACGGGCGAACGGCCATATGAGTGCACCACCTGCGGGCGCACTTACAACCACATCTCCAGTCTCATTCGGCACCGACGCTGTCACAAGGACACAGAGGATGCCACAGCGGCTGCTAATGCAGCGGCTGCTAATGTAGCAGCAGCAGCTGCTGCTGCTGCTGCTGCCGCCGCCGTAACCAGCGCAGCTCCTGCTCCCAATGCTGAGGGAGCCGTCCAACCTCCTCCTCAAAGCAGCAACCCACAGGTAGTACCAACACCGACTGGTGTGACTGCTGCCTCTGCTCTGGGTGCGGCCATTGCTCAGACAGAAGGTCCTTTCACTTGTTCTCTCTGCTGGAAGGTGTTTAAAAAGCCAAGCCACTTGCATCAGCATCAGATCATTCACACTGGTGAAAAGCCGTTCTCGTGCTCCGTCTGCCAGAAAAGCTTCAACCGCCGTGAGAGCCTGAAGCGGCACATACGGACCCATTCAGACCTCTTGCGAGTGCAGTGTGGGGTGTGTGGCAAGGAATTCCGAGATGCCTCCTACCTACTCAAGCACCAGGCAACCCACGCCCCACCTGGAACCATACCCCCACGTCCAGAATACAAGTGTGACATCTGTGGCAAGGGCTATGTAGCTCCCCAAAACCTCCTGCGTCATCGGCAGCTGCAGCATGAGGGAGCCCAACTACCCAAGGATGGCACCAATGCTGCACTTCCCTACCTGCCCCCAGGGGCATATCTCCTCCCCCAAGATGGACAGACTACCAGTTCTGAGGGAGACACCAAGCCAGCATCATATGGGCTTTTGGGTGCTCACCCACTACTGGTGGGGACAGCAGCGGGCAAGAACTTCTGCTGTGGGATCTGTGGCCGTGGCTTTGGGCGGAGGGAGACACTCAAACGACATGAACGGATTCATACGGGCGAGAAACCCCACCAGTGTGCAGTGTGTGGGAAGCGCTTCCGCGAATCCTTCCACCTCAGCAAACACCATGTGGTGCACACCCGGGAGAGGCCCTACAAATGCGAGATATGTGGGAAGGTTTTTGGTTACCCGCAGAGCTTAACCCGGCACAAACAGATCCACCGGCTGCAACTTCCTTGCTCTTTGCCACCGATGGGACCTTCACTGACCCCCATGGGGCCCTCGCTGCCCCCACCTCCTGAGGGGCTAACCTACGGCTGTTCCGACTGCGGAGAACGCTTCCCTGATCTCTTTCATGTCATGAGTCACAAGGAGGTCCATGTGGCTGAGAAGCCATACCCTTGTGATGCCTGCGGCAAGTGCTTTGGCTTCATTGAGAACCTCATGTGGCACAAGCTGGTCCACCAGGCTGCTCCTGAACGGCTCCTGCCCCCAGATGAGACAGCAGCAGCAGTTGCACCGCTGGAGAATGGGCTGGCTGGGGGTGACAATATGACATCGTATGAAGATCACCATCCCACCTTGCCAAGTGGGGAACGCTTCTCCTGTTCCATCTGTGGCCAGACCTTCAAGCATTTCCTGGGGCTCGTCACCCACAAGTATGTGCACCTGGTGCGTCGCACACTGGCCTGTTCAGTATGTGGGCAGAGTTTTGCAGGAGCCTATGACCTGCTGCTGCATCGCCGCACCCATCTGCAGAAGCGCCATTTCTCTTGCCCAGTTTGTGGCAAGCGCTTCTGGGAGGCCGCTCTGCTGATGCGCCATCAACGATGTCACACAGAGGAGCGCCCTTACCGCTGCACCGTCTGTGGACGTGGCTTCCTGCGCTCATGGTACCTACGTCAACATAAAGTGGTGCACACAGGAGAGCGAGCCTACAAATGTGCCCTCTGCAACAAGCGCTTTGCGCAGTCATCCAGCCTGGCCGAACATCAGCGTCTTCACGTGGTGGCCAGGCCCCAGCGTTGTCCCACCTGTGGCAAGACCTTCCGCTATCGCAGCAACCTTCTGGAGCACCAGCGAGTGCATCTAGGTGAGAAGGTCTACCGCTGTGACCGCTGTTCCAAGAGCTTCTTTTACCTGTCATCCATCTTGCGTCACCAACGCTCCCACGATGCCAAGCGTGAGTTAAGATGTGGGGCCTGCCTCAAGCTCTTCAAGGACCCCAAGTATTTCAGCAAACATCTCCAGGCCCACCAGGGTGGGCGACCCTTCAAGTGCAGCACCTGCGGGGAAGCCTTCTCCAACACCTACGGTCTCAAGAAGCACCGCCACATTCACAAGATGGAGCGCTTTGCTGCTATGGGGGGCCACAAAGAACAACCGTAGTGTTGAGGTGGCTGCAGAAAGGATGGGTGGTCTAAGGGAGAGAAAAGGGGGCTAGTTCCAGGCTACTGTAAGCCATAAGGGCGGGGGGTTCCATATAGTAAGCAAATTGTGCTTGTTTGAAGTGAGATGGCACAGTTGGGGAGGGGTCACAAATACCTGGATTGGGCAAGTCATAACACCAGAGAGAGAATACGTGAGAGCTTAATGAGGAAGGAAAGTTAATACAAGTTGTCCTGCTGTTCAGTTTCCTAAAACAAATAGTCATAATCCTGTCCACCATGGATTCCCCAGGATGAAGGGGTGTGTGGGGGGGTGGGGGCTGCCTAAGAGGTGGCATTTTCCCACCAAGAGTGAGTATAGCTTTGGAGATGGAAATTGTGGGAAGAGAGAATAGGGCTAGAGCATAGCCTCCATGACATGATGCTTTTCCGTATGCAGAGAGAATTGAATATGAGAGACCATTCAGACGTGTGATTCCCCTGACTGCGCTCTAAAATGGTACATCACAGGAGGACTGTGTCACAGATGAATTCTTTTTAAATATATGTGAATTGGCCTTCAGAAGGTAGACAGGAAGTGCAAAAGCATTGTTGGTTGTCCCTTATTAAACCTATAGCATGGGCCCTCTCCTTTGGGTTAGCCATCAGTGCCTCTCCTTTTTCCCCAGTATGCTAAAATTCTTGCATAAGCCAATGCACCATTGCACCTAGAGTAAATGAGCCACCTCCCAGCATCAATGCTGAATGCCTTTTCTTGAGCTAGAGTGGATCTGGGATGGGGGCTATGGTAAGTGGTCACTCACGCACAATCCAAGTCTACTTGTTTGTATGCCCCTGTTGGTTGAGCCAGGAAAGCAAACTAACCTGGTGGCCACTCACATCCCAGGCCAGAGTGATATGTTGCTTCTGGTTTTTTGCCCATCTATTCATGTGCATTCTCCCCTCCTAGGTCTGAGCCATGGGCCCCTCCCTTTCTTGGCATGTCCTCCCCCCTCTCCATCAAATCAAATGCAGGCTGGTCAGTTTGGAGTCAGCATGCCTCTTGATAACATCTTCATCCTCAGTCCCGTCATGGGATGTCATTCCCGAAGTAGGAACAGACAAAAGAAATGCTTGCAAATAGTCTTTTGTCCCCATGTGTTACCTTGACCTCTCCACTCCTTTTTTTGTACCTTCTTTCAGCAAACTCCAGGGCATATCACTGTGTAGCTCTGAGCAGGAAGGCATGGCTGATGTACTACAAACAACCAAAGAGTTCTAAAAGAGCCGCTCCTCCTCCTCTGGACCCTATGCTGGACATTCCGTTCTCTGTGGGGGTCCCCCCCACTTTTGTGATCTAAGTAGAGAATTTGGAGCAGCATTTGGTGGCCCAGTGTGCCATTTAAACAATCTAGATGCATAACGAAAAACATGAGGGACAGAAGAGTAATGGCTAAAATGTGTCTCAGCAGAAGAAAAGGGGAAAAGATACCTCATGATAAATAAGTTGGATCAGCTAATTGATCCAGTCACACTAAAGTCTTGCCTCCAGCAGTGATGGATACTGGATCTTCCTTTTGTTTTTAATTTTTATCCTGAAGTTAAAAACCTGAACATGTAGCTGAAATTCAGTGGACTTTTTCTGGTTCTACTTCTGTTTGCCTTCTATGGAAACCGTTTTTCCATATATTCTTTCCTGGCTTCCTGATTTGCCAGTAGAAATGAACAGTAGTACAAATTTCCCTTTATGAATATGCTACACCCTCTTTATCCCATATCTGCTTATCAGAAGTAGCTCCTTCTATATTTTACTTGAACAGTGCATCCATGGAAGTCCCATGGAAAGGAATACTAATCTCCAAACTTTTCAAATCCTGAAGGTTATTCTGTATGCCATCCACTTTTTAAACTTGATAAAATGGGTTCACAACAACGTATCCAGTAGGTGATATGTGTATTGAATTGTTTAATTGTAGTTTCCTGGTTGGACAATAGAACACAGGAGAAGATGGGGGTGGGAGGGGAGAGAGAAAAAATGTTTTATGCTTTCTCATAAGAGAAAATACTGTTTTAGAATCGCCAAACCATCTGCCTTTGGCCAAGCCTGTGGACCTCCAAAGGAAATTTTCTCAGAATAATTTACAAGTCTGGAACATACATGACAGATTTCATGATTGATTGCGATTTCAATCTGAAAATTGATTTTATCCTGTTCAGCCAGACCTTGCTTAAGACGTTCACAATCATGACCTATTTCCAACAAATGAGAAAATGTAATCTCTTTATTTTAGGCGTTCTTTTAAAAGTTTCCTGGCCTCAGTTAATGTAAGTTATCCTTGACATTCTTTGACCACCCTTTTTGTGCTCAGAATTAGAAAGTGACACTCATTCAGTGCATATTTTTGGATAGAGGGGAAGATGGCACAACAGAAAGAATGCAAGTGCTTTTCTAGCCAAGTCTTTTATGGCAGAGCAGGCATGAAGTACTTGCTAGCAAAGGCTCACCTGACCCCTGATAATTTTTTCAGAGCTGTTTAACATTTGCAGTCATCCTTTTTAGAAGCTGTTTCATCCCCCCTCCCTCCCCCAAGTATATATTTCTGTTCTGTGTTGTGGTTGGGCTTTGCTAGTTGGTACAATGTGAATTAGCTCCTGAAACACATCCTGTCATGATTCTGAAAGAGAGCCAGCTAGGACCACATTGTCTCCGGAAAAGCTGAAAGGCTCCGGAAGAGCAAAGGGCCTGGGAGGCAGGGTGCTTTGGGTAGAGTTCTATGGAAGAGGCTTGTAAGAACTCAGTGGGTTGAAGATGTGGAAGGCCAAAGTTTTAATTCTGGTTGGGAAGCCAGAGGGTTTTTTTGAAGAATTGGTTGGTTTGGATAACATGGTTCAGAGTTCCCATTGCATTGCCTTGCCTGTTATATTCCTAGTTGGATTCTGAGCCCTGATTTGTGTGCTGCTAGGATGCCACTGGTCCTGCAGGTCCCTGTCGACACTGATGTCTTCTCTGCCTCTTATTGGAATTGTGAAACAGGGACAGGGACGATCATCTTTTCCTAGCGTTGGGCATTACTTTTTAAGACACCACAAGACACACAGTAATCGTCAAAGAACTTCTTCAGCCCTCCCATATTTTGGAGAATTTGGGATTCAGTGGGTATGACAGAATGGCAGGACAAATTTCTCATGCTGGCGAAACTGGGAGATGAATATTCTTGAGACAGGACTCAAAAATCCCCAGACCTACAACCGTTGCAACTTCGGGATGAAGAGTCAGATCACCATTTGAACCCAACCCTTCGTTATCGTGTTAGCAGATGACTTTTTATATTAATACAGATATATAAATACATACATTTATATATAAATTCTTCTTTTCTAATTACCCCTTTCTCCTATTGGCCACAGAGTGCAGTTCCTTTGGTGCCAAGCTTCCTCTGTGTTAACAAATGTACTAAAATATGTATAGAACCCCTTTCTTCACACAGTTGTTGGGCCTGGACTATGATAGGCTCTTGTTGTGCCCCTCGGGAACTGTACAGTGTGTGTGTTTCTCAGTCCGGTGGGGGACTGGAGCGTGTTCGTGTTTTAAAACAAGCAGTTGCTAAAAGTATCTGAATTACAATGTACAGACTAAACAAACATTAAAAAAGAATGGGAAAAATGTATGTGCCATGCATTGGAAAGGGGGCCAGGTTTGTTTAACGGATGGTACGGGGGCGCTGGAGCTCAGAGAAGTGTCCCTTTTAAGACTCTCCACTATACAGAGCTTCCTGAAACAACCGCGTTGGGACTGCATGAGTATTCTACAGTGGAGAGGATTTCTGTTGCTTAAAGATGGTCCAGGCTAATCCAGTCTCCTCAGGTCTTGAAAGCTAAGCAGGATCAGCCCTGGTCAGTATTTGGATGGGAGACCACCAAGGGAAGGCCAGGATTACTACATAGAGGCAGGCAATGGCAAACCACCTCTTAATGTCTCTTGCCTTGAAAACCCCATAGGATCACCATTAGTTGGCTATGACTTGATGGCACAAAAAAAATGGGGAGATATCCCTGAAGTTGTTAGTATACAGCTCCAGGGTTAGTCAAGGCCAAAGTTTTGAGACCAGCTGTATGAAGGGTAGACCTCCTTCTAGATCCTAGCCAGGAAGGTGATCCAGATGGGCTTCGCAGCAACCTTCCTCAATGGAGCTCCCTTTCTGCTGTGCAGAGGGTTTCTATTGTCCTTGCAGATCTCCAGGAAGTCAGAGTACAAGGGGTGAAGCTCCTGCTGAAAAGTTTCCGACCAGTATTGATGTAAGATGGAAAGTTGTGGGCAAGCTGGAGGAGATGCACAATGGAATCCCACTTCCACATTAAAATAGGCCCAGAAATGAAACATTCCGAGACAAAGCAGGGTCCCCAAGACCTGGCTGCCTGCCTTTTTCCAGTAACATAAGGGGGGAAAGAAACCTTAACCCAACTAAGTAGGTCAAGGAATAAAAACGTAATGAACCAGGGTGGGAGGATATAAATTTAATAAACACCACTTAGAAATACGATAAAATTATGAAATGCCATATATTACATATATTAAAACCCCAAACCAGTTAAGATAACAGCACACTAAATCATTGTCCAACTGATCATCAAATGTGGTTCGACAAAAAATTGCTTTCATCAGTGGGAAAAAATTTCTCAAGATAACTATGAGTGTAGTCACATCAAATGACCACATAAACACATGTATCCAGCCAATCAGGTGAAGCACTTCAGTGTACCATTGTAAAATTAGTGTCTTCCTATAAATCAGAATCTTTGGGAAAACTCTAGTCACTCTATGCTAAATTCCCTGAAATTAGTCAAATGTGTACCTTTCTATAAATACGTAGTAGTTAACCCTTTGCAAACAGTGCTTCATTTAACTGAGCAGAGTCGTTCTGAAAACTATAGGAAGAGACTAATTCTATAATGGTACACTGAAGTTCTCCACCTAATCAGCAGGATAAATGTGTTTATATGGTCATTTTATACACATAGTTGAGAATTTTTTTTCCACTGATGAAGGCAATTTCTTGCCAAAACATATTCAGTGATCTATTTGACAATGATTTAGTGTGCTGTTAACTAGTTAGGGAGGTGGTGTTAATGCATTGTATTTCATCTATTTTACTGTAGTTCTAGTGGCACTTACTAAATTTATATCCTCCCTCACTGGTTCATTATCTGTTTGGTTACTTGACTTCCTTCCTCCACCAGTCCTTTTCGGGGAGGGAGGCAAGAACTGGCAGAGAAGCAGCTTTGTGCAAACTCAATTAGCTACAAGATTTGAAAGGGTTAAAATGTGTGGAGTTATTGTAAAACATATGAATTAATTTTAAGACAACGATGAAGGCAGTGTCATCTAGCCAAACAATACTTTCAAATTGTTTTTTCCTGGGGGGGGGGGAAGCACAGTCCAAAAGTATCCATGCATTGGCTGACCTTAAATTGCAATATAACATTTTTGCAAGCAGTATCGATTACACAGAACTTGCTTGAGAAATCCTCTCTCCCTTCCCCCGTTTATTTTACCTCACCACCCGTAGGATAGAATAGGCAGAATATACATGAGAAGGTATAGCAGAGTTCCCTTACTCTTCTTGCCTATCTCATTTTTTAACCCTCATGTCTTTGAGGCTCCTGTAATACTCCACTTGGAACAAGTTCCCTTTTTTAAGGATCAGTGCATGTTGATTTTCTATCATGAAATATAAGTTCAGGTGGTAACTTGAAACACCCTGAAAAATATTTGAAAAATGACTTGAAAACTGAGGTATGGTGTAAGTGGCATGCGTTCAGAATCTGAAGTTGTACAATATAGCCAAGCGACCCAGTTTGCATTGTGTATGGAAAGCAGCCATGAGAATACATCTTTGGAGAAGACCATAATGATGTTAAATTGTAAATGTACAATGAAAAATGAAGAACTGAAAACAATTTTGTTTAATTAAAGGAGGAGGGAGGCCCAGCAGTTTATAAGGTTTCCTTTAAGACCAAAAACAAATCACTTCTACAAAGAGAGATACAAGATGGTGGGATCTAAACTGATGAAGGAAAATTTGGGCTGCATCTTCAACTGATGTTTGATGGAGTAGGTCGTCTCGGATTTTTCTCTTGGCGTTTTCTGGCTGGATCATGCAATTATTTTGCTTCCCTGCCCCCTATCACAATCACATGAAAATTCACGATAGTATAAAGCATACATTAAAAAAACGCTTTAGATTTGCAAATCAGAATTGTCATTATTTGGGGTTTTTTAGAACATGACATCAGTGATTTTTCGGAAAATTTATTTCTGGCTTTGGGTATTGGCTGACAGACAATATTTACAAGACTTTGGGGAGACCTATTTTCCCTTAATTCTTGTGCCCATTTTGCATAATATGAACAAATATTTAGGGTTCCCCTGATTTATTTATTTACTAACAATTTGGACCAATATGGTTCAAATAATTTTGGCTCTGTTAAAACTTTGTAGCTGGTGGTTGTTACAAGGGCTCTGCTAAAGAAAAATTCTGTACACAAAAGAAATTTCCCGTGTACAATCAATGTCTCCTTCCAATAATATTATAAACAATCTATTTATTAATTATTGGAAAATTAATATCACGACTCATACCACATATTACAGTGCAAAATAGCTACAATTTCATAGGCGTTATATATACTCCAGATTAATCAATTAAAGTGTCCTGTGCTCCAAATCCTATGGTTCATACTACTTAAAGTGCAATTGTTTTAAGCATCATTTGACACAAAATTTCATATATGGAGTCAATTTCGCCTTATATCTCAGTTCAATATGGGTACGGTCCAAAAGTATCCCAGACACTGTGAAGGTCACAGATCATACGTAGACCTTGGTTATATTCTTTTGGTATACATAGAAGATTCTGTGACCATAGAAGATTCTGTGACTTTACAAGTATGCTTCCTCATGTCAGTTACCAATTCATTGCTCTCTCTTGGTAACTGACATGAGGAAGCATACTTGTAAAGTCTGACACAGAAGATTCTGTGACCATGATTTTTCTAACGGACGGTCCAGATTCCCATCAAGTCCGTTTCCAAGGTTCTTTCTCAAAGAACACAGTTGTCAGACTTTACAAGTATGCTTCCTCATGTCAGTTACCAAGAGAGAGCAATGAATTGGTAACTGACATGAGGAAGCATACTTGTAAAGTCACAGAATCTTCTATGGTCACAGAATCTTCTATGTATACCAAAAGAATATAACCAAGGTCTACGTATGATCTGTGACCTTCACAGTGTCTGGGATACTTTTGGACCGTACCCATATTGAACTGAGATATAAGGCGAAATTGACTCCATATATGAAATTTTGTGTCAAACGATGCTTAAAACAATTGCACTTTAAGTAGTATGAACCATAGGATTTGGAGCACAGGACACTTTAATTGATTAATCTGGAGTATATATAACGCCTATGAAATTGTAGCTATTTTGCACTGTAATATGTGGTATGAGTCGTGATATTAATTTGCCAATAATTAATAAATAGATTGTTTATAATATTATTGGAAGGAGACATTGATTGTACACGGGAAATTTCTTTTGTGAAAAGAAAAATTCTGTGCCAGCCTAGCTCAATACCTGCACCCCCCCCCCAAATTCTACCAATTGTATAAACAAACTAAGCAAATTTGCACATCCTTGCTTATTTTATATAATGTATTTTTTTCTTCTGCTAATCCTGGGAAGGGACACACAGCTCTACAAGGCACTGATCACTACAAGGTTGCTCAGCTTCTCTACCCCACTTCCACTAGGCACTGGCAATTTATTTCAGGCCTTTCTTCGTAGCCTTAAGGACTAGAAACTTTTAAATGAGGAAACGTGCTGAGTGAATGCCAAATCTGGTATTGCAGTGTTGCAATTGCCACAGACCGTATACCATCCAAAAGGGAAGAACTTCCCCCTATTGTGGTCACTGTGGCTTGGCATTCCGTGATGTTTTCTCCACTGCTTTACTGCCACCCCCCCTGCTCTCCTGCAAATGAAGCCGGCGATGCTTGGCAAAGTTGGAAGAGTTATTGAAGCGCCGACGGCACACGGTGCATTCAAAGGGCTTTTCCCCAGTGTGCAACCTGCGGTGAGTCACCAGGGCTGAGCTCTGCGTGAACCGCTTACCACAGACAGTGCAGCCAAAGGGCCTTTCACCTGTGTGTACTCGCAGGTGTTCCTTCAAATCCGTAGCACGTCGGAACTGCTTGGGGCATGCAAAACACAGGAAGGGCTTGGAATCGAATGTGGCTGGGGAATGCTGAGCATAAGGCTCAGGATCTTGGAAAGGAAAGTAAGGGCTCTCTTCTTCCCAAAGCTGAACCGTGCTGCTGACCTGGACTTGCAGCGAGTGGGACTGAGGGGACACCGAAAGGTCGTAAGGCAAAGAGCATGGGTCAGAGATACCTGGTTCCCAAGGGGATGAATGCCTGTCTAAAGGAGCGCATTCATCAAATCCATCCCTTCTTTTTGTTAACTCCGTATCAGGCTGTTCCCAGGCCATGACATCCCTGCTTTCAGGACAAGTCCGGACAGACACGTTAGGCAGTAGAGAGTTCATCTTTCCAAGAGTGCATGCTTGAAAGTTCACCTGCTTCCCCTTACTGATGCCACCATCCTGTCTCAGCTCTCCAAAATGGCCAGTGCTATTTTCACTCATGCCATTGATATGCCCTCCATGGCTGACATTTTGGCTCAGCTTGGTAGCGTTGCCATACTGACTTTGCCTCAGCCCACTGATAGAAGCTGCGCCATTCCGCCTCATGTCTGCAATGGTGCCCTTTCCACCATTATGCTTCAGCCCTTTGAGGTAGTCTCCATTAGGTCTCTGGTCTAAGTCATAGCCCCCAACAACGCTGTCTTGACTCAGCTTGTAAATATGGTCCTTGTTGCCACCCACTGATAAGAGACCTTTTCCACAGCTGACACCGTCTAACCTGCCACTGGGGCTGGCAAAATGTTGCTTCCACTCTCCCTGAGCATGTCTTTCCCCTGATTTCCTTGGCTTCAGACCTTTAGCTTGATTTTCCCCACTAGCATATTTCACAAGCCTGAAGCTGTGACCATTTTGAGTTGCCACTTGATCATAGTTGCTATCCCCATTTTCTCCCAGTTCACCAACACGTCCTTTGCTGTCACCTGTCTTAAATCTGCCACTTCCATGTTTTGTTTCAAGGGTAGGGCCACAGTTAGTGGCACCTTGCTTTACTTTCATCCTCTCGAAATGGCCTACATTTTCACCAGGTTGCCTTACATTATAATTGCTGCCATCTGGGCTTATTAGCCTGTTAATATAAGGACCATTTTGTCTCCCAACAAGGTCACAGCTCCTGTTCTTCTCTCCTTCCCTCAGTTCCTTAATGCTTTGGCAACCATTTTGCCTCAGTATTTTGCCCTGCCATCGCTTGCTGCCATTTTGTCCTTCCATGGGTTGATTCTGCTTCTTCACAGGAAGGATGATACAGTCCTTCCCACCATTCCCCTTGGCACCGTATCTGTATGGTTGGCTATGGATACGTTGGTGCTTGCGAAAATTGGAGCCATTGTTGAAAGACTTAAAGCAGACACCACAGTGGAAAGGTCGTTCCCCAGTATGGATGCGCATGTGGCCAGAAAGCACTGAGCTCTGAGTAAAGCGCTTCCCACAGATGCCGCAGCCATACGGCCTTTCTCCTGTGTGCACCCGCTCATGGTCACGCCGGTCTGAGGCCCTCTTGAAGCACTTGGGGCAGAAAGAGCAACTGTAAGGTCTGTCAGCAGGGAGGGCCTGGGCCTCTTGGTTGTCAGGCAACCAATTCCTGTGCTCCAAGACGATCCTTTTGCAGGCCTGGCATTGTGGAATCTGCTCCTGGGATCCAGTAAGTTCCGGTAGTTCCCTCTGGCACAGGCAACAAGCTGGGAGTGTTACCGACCCATTTTCTTCCTTCACTGTAATCAACTCAGTTTCCATCAGTTAGTCCAAAGCAACACAGCATCTGCCCTTAGAAGAAGAAACAAAATAGAATATGAGAAAAGAGAACACGGAAATACGAAGAAGGGAGTGGAGGAAAGGTAAAATGAAATAAGACGCAGCCCTGGCGTAAAATATCATTTAGCTGCACTGTTCTGTCATATTATAAACTTAATGCCACATATTATAAACCTAATGCCCTCCCATACACACACCATGTATACACCTCCTTCCAGGAGAATTCAGTTTCCAGCGTCTCTGTCTTAACCCAAGTTTCCCTGGAAGCCTTGAAAGTTCTAAGCCCCAGCTCCACCACATCTCTACCTCCAATTTCTTCTTCAGAGATCCTTGGATGAGCAGCGCCAGCAGTTGTGTTCTTCTGCCCACTCTCCTCCAGCAGGGGATTCTGGGCTGGAAGCTCTCTCACTCCTATATCACACATTGATTCACTTTGTTCCCGAAGGACTCAGGCACTCCATCTCCAAAGTGACCCTTTCCCTCGCTAGGCTCTGCTTGTTCCTTATACAGTTTTCGCTAAGTGCAGCCTCCATATACAAGAGCAGTATACCTCTGAATACAAGCCTCTGGGGGCAAACGGCAAGAAGGGAAAGGCCACTGTCCTCCTAGTGAGCACCCAGTGGCCATCTGGCATGGCAGGCACTGCAAGAAACAGAATGACTTGGTGAGCCACCATGCAATTCAACCGTCTGACCTAACCGCGCACCCCCACCCCCACCCTACTAGGTCCCTCTACTTTTTAAGAAGGAGCCAGTCTCCCAACCCAGTCAAGGGATACTGTCTTCCAATCCTGCCCTACTATTTGGGTTGCCAGCTCCAGCTTGGGAAATTCCTAGAGATTCAGGGCAGAGCCCAGGGAGGAAGCTCAACATGGATACGATGCCATAATGCCATAGAATCAGTCTATCCTCTGAATCTTCTATTTCCTTCAGGGGAACAGACCTCTGTGATCTGGAGATCACTTGTAATGCCGTGAGAACGCCAGGCCCCGCCGGGAGGATGGCAACCCTACCTATTCCTCGATAGGACGGAGCTCGTTTTCTTCTTAGAAATCCCAGGGCATCCTGGCTCCCCAATACAGTCACCCTATTCTTCCCCGGGAGCCCTGGCTGTCTCAAAGCTTTCCTCGCCTGCTTTTAACCCACCAGCCCCCTTGCAGAGAACCCAGGCGTCCTGGCTCCCGGCCGTGTTCCCCCTACCCCTTCTAGAGAGGCCAAGCAGCCCGGCTACAGGCTTGGCACAGACCCTCAGGATTGGTGCCCGAGCCCTCCGTCTAGCTGTAGTCCAACATACCCGGTGGTCGTTTTTGGAGTCCTGGGAGAGCAGAGAACAATAGCCCGGGATCGGGCACAGACATGCGGTTGGTTGCAGCTCTGCCGGGCGGGTTGGATCGGCCTGCAAGGCGCCCGTCGATGATGACCCTCCAGGGAGTTCTTCCCGCTTCTCCCACCACCCCACACTCCCCCGATCTGCTTTGGTCCCTTTGTTCCCACCTGCATGCGAATCTCTCTGCTCAATCCAAGAATTGCACCCAGGTCTCTCCGGCCATTTCCCTCGCCTTTCTCCAAATGGACTCTCACCTGCACCAGCCGTCCCTCTCATCCAGGGTGATCCCGGGAAGATTTTTTTTTACAAAGTCCCTTCCCAACTTTCAGTCGCCTTCCGAAGGGAGCAGCAGTTGGGAACAACTCCCCTCCCCCTCTCCTTTCTGCCCATCCTCTTCCTTTGCCTTTACCTCCCCTTTAAATGGAGCCCCAATGGAAATTAAAGGTAACTGGGAGATTGTTTTTCCCTCTTTTTTGTCTGCAGTCAAAAAGACACTCTAAACTGCATTTTTTTTTAATTTAAAGAGCAAGAGGCGCTGAGGTGATGTTGCTTTTCATGATTCAGTTCAGTTGAAATTTCAACATTGCCAGCGATTTAGATCCCACCAAACCCAATCAATATCTCGGTTTAGGGGCAAAGGTAGCCCTGTTGGTCCATAGAAAAATATTAATTTTTTTGTGATACTAATTTTTTGTGATATCAAGAGATATCACAAACGGCATGTTTCAAGTTCCCCAGAGCTCTTCATCAGATGAGATGTTCAGTACAAAAACAATATTTTTTTAAGGGGTCAAGACAGCCTTTCTTATTCTCTGAAACATCTTTTATCTCCCTCCCTCCATATCTTTTCCCCACTGAACCTGACAAAAAGTTCCCGGAAATTTTGTAACATTTTGGTTGAGCCTAATAAAAAAGGTACTTTACTGCTATGTGCTACTGTGTGCTATCTGTTGTTGGGTATGATACTACTGGGTAGTTCTGTGTTGTTTAATGTATCAGTCTTAGAATTGCTTATGCTCTGCTTCAGCATTTCAGGATTTCTGCTAGCTTTAAATCTTTGCAAATTTGCATTTATAGATCCTATTACATCGTTTATTGAAATGTCCTTCAAACTGACTGCACTCTCACACTGTGTGATCAGCTTTGAGTCTCAGTGAGAAAGACAGACTATAAATAATGTAAATAAATAAATAAAATAGTTGACAGTGATCAGTTCACAGAAGGGTCACTGAAGTGACAACCTGTCACCTGTGACAGGTCCCCATCAGTGCAATGCTATACAGAGTTACTCCATGTACTTAAACCGGGGTAACTCTGCATTGCATTGCTCTGAAAACCTAATACCCCGGGGTAAGCTATTCAACTATCTGCTCCACAGCTAAAAGGGAATAAGAGTTTGTTCGTCTTCTAAAGCTGGTACTACCCTACTGCAAAGCTATCTAGCACAGGTGCATAATTCAGTTTCTGGCAAATTTGTTTTCATTGGTTGTATATGGCACAACAAATCAATACAGATGTACAGATCCTAGTATGCACATCATCATCTTGTGTGACAGGGATAGATCTTGCATGCAAATCATGAATCCAGGTGAACAAATTGGGGGGGGGGCTCTGAAGTTGCACCGTTGAGTTTAGGAATGGCTCTGAGGGTTTCAGATCCCAATTTCATCAGTAAGAAACATTTATTAACCACTTGATGCTTGTAGCTTGCTGATGAACTGCCATTAGGATGGAAATGTGGCTTATCTTTACCAAAAAACAGAAAACCACTGAAACTGGATACAGTTCATCACAGTAACCTTCATTACTCCATTTGCATGCAGTATTTATCCTCCTTTCGTTGAACATGAGCATAAAGCTGCAGATAAGCCAGAAACAGTTCCAAAATGTGAGTTAGAAAATATGTATTTATTTATTTACAGTATTCATAGCCTGTTTTTCTGAGGAATAGATAGACTGATAGCACATCAAAGTTAGTTAACAGTACCACTTACATATGTATCATTGCAACCGTTTGGGATCCCCTTATGCAGGAGTCCTACTGCAGGAGAGAAACTACTACAGGGATCCCCCTGCCCAATTCAGCACCATGGTGTGAGGCCGCCAAACTCTTACGTGCAGCTTGCTTCCCTAGCTTTGGACCTCAGCAATTCAGAACTGTAGCTCAGTTGCTCTAGGTAGGATGCAGTGATTCTATTCCTTTAATGGTGATGCTCTCCTCTGTGTCAAGGAGATTTCCTTTGGAGAGAAACAATCCTCTCTTAGTAGAGAGTCCAGTAGCACCTTTAAGACAAACCAACTTTACTGTAGCATAAGCTTTCGAGAAACGATGCATGGAGGGTATGAAGAAACTGGCTAGATAGGTGGTGAGGGGAGGAGGGAGTAGATGCAAACAGTTGCAAAAGTCATGAAAGAGGTGGAGTGCACCTCTGGGTGTGACCCCTCTCCTCCATAGCTGAATCTGAATAGAATGCCTGAAAGGTAGTTACTTCTGATAATGAGATAACCATCCATAGTCTCTATTCAATCCAAGTCTGACTGAGTGAAATTTACATATGAATTCCAATTCAGCAGCTTCCCATTGGATTTTGTTTTTGAAAGCTTTCTGTTGAAATATAGTGACCTTTAAGTCCTTGATGGAATGTCCTGGTAGATTGAAGTGTTCTCCCACTGGTTTCTGGGTGTTGCCATTTTTAATGTTAGATTTGCTTCCATTTATTCTTTTGCGCAGAGGTTGGCTGGTTTGTCCAATGTACAGAGGAGATGAACATGGTTGGCACATGAGGGCATATATCATGTTGGAGGATGAGCAGCTGTAAGAGCCAGAGATTATGTAGTTGACGCCATTGGGTTCTGTAATCGTATTTCCTGGGTAGATATGAGGGCAGAGTTGGCATCTGGGTCTGTTGCAGGGTCTGGTACCTGTGTTGGTGACTCTGCTAGCCGATTCATGGTTGTTAGTGAGAAGTCGTTTAAGGTTGGGGGGCTGTCTGTAGGCAAGGAGAGGTCTTCCACCCATGGCTTGTGAGAGAGAGGCATCATTTTCCAGGATGGGCTGTAGATCACTGATGATACATTGGATGGGTTTGAGCTGGGAGCTATAGGTGACAACCAGTGGTGTTCTGTTGTTAGTTCCTTTAGGTTTGTCCTGCAGCAGGCTGTTTCTGGGTACTAGTCTGGCCCTGTCGATCCATTTCCTTATCTCATTTGGTGGGAACTGTAGTCTCAAAAATGCTTGTTGTAAATCTCTTAAGTGGGAGTCCCGATCTGCTACTATAGACTAACATGACTAACTCCTCTGGATCTCTTAGTAGAGTGGAGTTATAGGTCGGGGATAGGTGATCAGCTACTGTACAATGAGTGGATATAGTTATCTCTTTCTTCCTGTGTTGCATGTGATAACAGGAGTGGTGGTGGCAGAAGCTCTTCCTCCTTTTCCTTATCCTTCTATAGAGAAGAGAAAATTGGAACACTGAAACGTATCCATCACTGCACACCTTCCCAAACCCTAATTTTAAAAATACACAATGATAGGATACAGTATAAAAAGTGCTACAGGCTATACCTTCTTTGCTATTTAAATTATCAAGGGGAAGGAAAGGAAGTGATTAATTAGGATCAAAGGATGTGCTTTTCTTCCAGTGCTTAGTAATTCACACATCCTGTCTCTTTCATATTCAGTGTGGTCCAGGCCCTTAAAGCTCTAGCACTGTGCACTGGTATTGTGATGTGTGGGCCATTGGAGTCCTCCAGCCCTAATCTCCCTCTTCAGAATACTGTAATGGACTCCAGCAAATCAGCATCTCCACCACCTCACATCTGTCACAACTGTGCTTAATATTCCATAGCTTCACGTGGGCAACAGGCATGATTGGTTATTTGGTATTCCCTCCGATCTCTGCTTTTCCTTTAAATATACAAACTCAGGGCTTTTTTCTGGGAAAAGAGGTGGTGGAACTCAGTGGTGGAACTCAGTACTGCACAATTACATCACTTTGGGTCAGCTGGAACAAGGGGGGAGTTTTTAAAAGTTTAAATTGCCCTCTGTAAAAATAGTCACATGGCCTGTAGCCCCACCCCCTGATCTCCAGGCAGAGGGGAGTTTAGATTGCTCTCCCTGCACTGGTGTGGAGGGCAATCTAAACTCCCCTCTGTCTGGAGATCAGGGGGTGGGGCCACAGGCCATGTGACCATTTTCAAAAGGTGCTGGAACTCTGTTCCACCATGTTCCTGCTGAAAAAAAGCCCTGTACAAACTAATAATTTTCTGCATACCTGGGGAGTCAGAGTTTCACTGCCCTGCTGATAAGCAAAGCCACCATCAAGTTCACTATTAGAAGGAGAAATAAAAATCAAATTGAAAATAAATCCACAGCAGCCATCAGAAGAAAAACCAAGATTAAAAACGGTCCGTAACTATGTATTGTCGAAGGCTTTCACGGCCAGAGAACGATGGTTGTTGTGGGTTTTCCGGGCTGTATTGCCGTGGTCTTGGCATTGTAGTTCCTGACGTTTCGCCAGCAGCTGTGGCTGGCATCTTCAGAGGTGTAGCACCAAAAGACAGAGATCTCTCAGTGTCACAGTGTGGAAAGGATGTTGGCAGGTCATTTATATCTACTCAGGAGGGGTGGGGTTGAGCTGAGTCATCCTGTGAGAGTTTCCCAGGGTGTGGAATGCTAATGGCGGGAGGCTTCACTGTATCCTGAGGAGGTTCTTTTGCATATGGATTGGTCCGTAACTATTTTTTAAAAATAGCCAATGAACACATCAAGCAGCAGCAAAAAGCCACAAAGTTACCCATTGCTAAAGGCCTTATGAGATAGGAATGCTTTAAGTGTCAGAAGATAGGTGAGAAGGCTAAGCAAGACTCTTGGGGCTGAGAATTCCAGGTCTGGAAAAAGTCATCAACCTCACCTCTATCATTGTGTATGAACAGAGCAGAAACTCGAGGGAAGGACTCAGATCACAAACTGGTTCCTATCACTGTAGATGGTCCTTTAGCAAGTCCAGTCCTAGACCACTAGGCATCACCACCAGCTCTCTGAATTCGGCCCAGAAAAAAATGGATAGACAATAAAGCTGCAATAGCAATAGTAGTGGAATTACATGTTGGAGAGTAGTTGTAACACAGCAGTAGAGCTCATGCTGTATGTATAAGAGTTAGTCCTGGTTAGTCACTGGTAGTATGTGCTGCGAAAGACCTTTCTGTACTGGAGACCTTGGAGAGCTGCTTACAGTCAGTACAGACACTGTTGAATGAAACAGGCTAAGATACCATTATACGTTTGACTCCCTAAAAAAATAAGATTTAAAATAGCAAGATATTTATGTTTATTCAAGTAAATTTTAAAATAAAGTAAAACTAAACACTACCCCTCCTTTGCTTTGGCATTATCATTATTTTTTTATCATTATTGTTGTTGTCAGGGAAAAATGGAAGAGGACAGCATTTCATTTTAGGGATTGTGTTATTCCAGCTATTTGTATCTGTTCATGATAATGCTCAAAATAGAAAATGCGATCCCCTTTATCACTCCAACAAAACTGAGGAATGATCTTCTCTATGAGTTTTTGGAAAATACCTGCAAAGTAAAATGTTTGTCACATCTAACTTGCAAAATTCTGGAAAATCTCTCTGCTAATCTTTAACACTTATCTTCTGCGGCTTATGACCTGTTACCAAATACTGCAAGATTTGAAGTTGTATCCTACCATTCTACTCAACTAAGTGTGGAGCCTTCCGCGGTAGATGACTCTTCCTGGAGAAAGACTTCACATATAGCTGAGTGATTGGATACAAGCTGACTTTTTATTTTATTAGAAGCAAAAATCTAATAGTAGCAGAAGCAAGAGAAGGCTCAATTTCAGAACTTCTTTAAATTAAAAAAGTAAACATAGGGATGGATCATGCCTTGACCTTCCTCTTCCGCAAGGGCAAGAACCTAACCCCAACCCCATTCCTTTCTCTCTCCTCTGTGCAGACCCCTTTGCTGTGTGGCTACTGGTCCATGTGCATCCTAAGAACCTGGGAATCAACTTTCCTGAAATCAGAAGGGATTGTGTGGGGAGCGGGGAGATATGGAATAGATTTGCAAATGCTAGTATCTTCCACCAAGACTGCTGGATCCAGTCCACTATTGACCTGCAGGATTCCCTTCTCTGGATCCAGTCCACTATTGACCTGTAGGACTCCTTTCTACAAGATGTATGAGAAGCAAGGAGGCTTCAGCCTTCCTAGAAGACATGGTCCATAAATACCAGCTGCATATAGTCCATCTGCGGTTTCTTAGGAGGGAAGTTTTCTGCATGTCCTCAAAGGTGCCTTCTTCAGTCAACTTGCAGATGAAATGACAGCTAATGATCTCAGAGCAGCTTTATGCGGCAATTGTGTTTACTGTAACAAGCGTGCAAAGTGTGACAATCCTTGAACACCCATATACACACTGAGTTGGGTCCGGCACAGAATTTTTTGCTTGCACCAAGCCAAACGTATTGCATCCTCACTTTCAGTTGTGCTTGAACAAGATCTTGTGCACAGTGCAACCAATTTCTGGGCACTATAATACAGATAAAAGAAAGCACTCGGTATTGCGTAAGAGCTTGTGAGTAGAACTGCGCTAGGTCCATTTATGTTTCCACTTTCTGGATCTAAGCCATTGCTTATAAATTCCCAATCTAGCCTGGTTCCCTCACCCCAAACTACAGCAGTTATAAAATCTATTCATACCCGAATCGCACTTTTAAGGGCTCCTCCTTTACGTCCAGAAGGTCTGGAATCTTCTGATCAGCTATAACAAGTGCACTCACCAAAACATTTATTCTACATCAATGTCTGTTTTCTTTATCCCATGCTGTGTGCAGTTTTTTGAAAGTAAAATTTAAATTGTCAAGTATGGCAGTTTTTCCATTTTCTACAAAACAAAACTCTAGACCTCATGGTCGCATGGAGATGTTTGCAATGTACAGTTTGCAGTTTGGAAAGATTTTCCACACTCAGCTTGAAACCTTGCATGGCTTCCATTAAGGCTTCATTTAAGTTTGTGAACCTTCACAGCACTGAAGCATTTAAAAGCACATCCTGGGGTTTTTTTAAAAAAAGGGTTTTTTAAGCATACGTTTCTGGTTCAGAATAAAGCGAGTGACTGAAGACGTTTATGCAAAATGAGCACTATGCGTACATTTTATTGATTTGCATATTTTGAGCACTAGACTGGCATATTCAACACATATTTGGATTTTTAAAAATTTTGGTGCATAAAATGACGAGTCCAGTGTATATCCATCCCCCCTCCCCCTACAATCAAACTTCTTCCCTTTCTCGCCCTCTTCTCACCATGGTCAAAGCAAACCGCTGATCTCCCATATCTTGATAAAAACCTTTGTTGCATTTTTAAAAGTCACATATACGAAAGGCACTCTTCTCAATCTCAGCATCAGAGGGTTCACTTCCTATCAACGCTTCTACAAGATGGGAAGTAATATAGCGTCACTTTATAACAAACACACAAAGATGAACCAAAACCCGAGAATTATGTTTAATTAAAAAAGGACACACACAGATCAAAGACTCCACGCTAAATATGAAGTGGAGAAAAGATGACCCAGGGATCTCCCTGGCAAACTTTGGATGTATCAGTCTCTCTGGCACCTTGGAACACATGCTGTGGTTCAGGCTCCCCCACTTATTTCCCCTGGTTAAGGAAACAGACATCCTAAGTGCATGATCTATTGTAGGAAGCCACTACAGTCTTATTGCGTATACCCCACAAGCCAAAAGTCAGGCATGAAGCGCAAAATATCCTTCTGCCGCACAACTGGGGTTTCAATGTGCCTGACTCACAACTGTCTGGAAAACTCTCAGTGTCTGATCAAAGGCAGAAGGAAACAAGGCCTGGCAGGAAGAGTGGGTCTTAGCCACAGCTCGATTAACAGTATATTTTAGAAGAAATGTAGAACTGCCAGCTCTTTTTCTTTTTAACTGGAAATGTCTGGAGGATTTGGAAATAAGAGATTAAAGGACAAAGTGCAAAGGAATACCCCATATTATGTCCCTCAGTACCACTGCTCCCTAATTGCTTTTAAAAAAAATCAGAACCAGAATCTCTTACAGCTAAATGGCTCCTCTTACTACTCCTTCATCTGTTTAATATGGAAGACCATCCCAGCAGAAGCTTTCATGAGTCAGAGCTCACATCATCTCATGCCAGGCATCTGACAACATATGCTTTGGCTGAGCTAAGCTTATGCTGGAATATATTTTTAAGGTGCCACTGGACATAATGAAACAGCTACCCCTCTGTTTGTGACTGCGGATGTAGGGTGGGAAGCAAGTTTGGGCACAGGTGAGTTGGGGGTAGGATTCTATGCCAGGCTGGCACCCAGTTCTTCAAATGAGACTTCCGCAAGGGGTTCAGAATTCTGAAAACTGAATTCAAATCTGTAGTCGGTAATTGCAGAGGAAGGCATTTCCTTGGCTTCCCCCTCCAGTTCATTTCCCCCAAACCAACAGAAGCTGACACTTTTCCATATTTGTGAAGCATATTTTTATGAAATGGGCAGGCCCAAGTTTCTTTGGCCAGAATGAGGTCTCCATGCTGTTTCTGGGCCAATGCGCACCTGAAAGGGATGTAGGGTAACCCTTAGCAGAGGGCTGCCACTTCAAGGCCAGGTAAATGAACGGGTAGATGTGCGTTGCCAGACTACAGACTTCATGACAACATGTCCTTCAGGCATACATGGTGGGGACAGCGCCTGCCCGTAAGTGCAAGGTTTGGGTCAAGTGGGCTGGGTTCTGCCTGCCACACAGTCAAAGTATTGGCCAATGCTGGATGCTAGTGGGCCATGCTCTCTGTTACAGAGGCCAGCGTATTCATGGTGGATGCAACTGACCTACAGGGGCAGTGGTCACCAGGGGGAAGCAGGAGGGAATAGCTCTCCCGGCCAGTTCATTAGGAGCCCAGACTGGCATGACAAATGAGGGTATCTACAGAGCTGGAAGGCCAGGTCCTTGCAGCATGAGAAAGCAGGCAATGTCCATGTTAGGTCTCAGCAAGCTGGCTTTCCCATGCATTTCCAATGCATTTCAGGCATTTGAGGGCAAGATTCTCTATTCAATTTTTTCCATGGAACAGTAAGCTGTTAAGTGGCAGATGTGGAAGTACCAGTTCCATAAAACGAGGCCAGGATTGCCATAGCATGCCTGGATGCTAGCAAGTCCCAGAAATTAGATTCTTAAGGTCTTGGCAGGCAGCAGGTCTCCATGATTGTGACACAGGTAGGTCCCAGAAGGCCAGTCTCTATGGTGTAGGGAGGAGCTGTAGACGATGCTTCCGGCGGATGTGCCTCTGGAGAGTGTTGCGCTCACCAAAGCGCATATAGCATGCTTCACACTGGTAGGGCCGCTCGCCTGTGTGCACTCGCTGATGATGCAAGAGCTCCCCAGAGTCACGGAAGCTACGCTGGCAGATGGGGCATTGATGGGGCTTACGGCCAGAGTGGGTATATTTGTGGCGCTCCAAGTGGGATGTGCGTTTGAAGGCCTTGCCACAGGCTCTGCAAACATGTGGCTTGCTTTCTGAGTGGGTAATGCTGTGGCGCTGCAGGTAAGACAGGTACTCAAATGTTCGTGAACACACTGGACAGCAGTACACCTTGCGCAAGGGCCCTCCACTCCCTCCACCATCTGCACCTCCTGTGGTTGCCCCTGTTGTCCCTACCCCCTCTTCAACCAGTACCGTGTATGGCAGCCCCTGGCTGTCAATCAGCAAGTAGCGCCCCAGTCGAGAAGTTTCTCCTTGTTCTATGCTAGTTGTCCCGACAGGAACATGGGCCCGTTTGCCAGCTGTGGGCAGCCCATTCAAACCCTGAAGAAGGGCACCGGCAGGAGAAGGCACTGGTGGGCGAGACAGTTTAGGAGGTGGTATTTGGATATTTCCTCCCTCTTCCTCCAGCTCCAGCTTGATGTGCCCCATGTTAGTTGTGGGGTCTTGCAGGTGGGGGCGTTCCATGGTTTCGGCTGGTCTACAGGGATTCCCTGTAGACTTGGAATGTCTTTGCAGCTCCATAAGGATCTCCTTAGAAATATTTCCTTGGGATGAACTGCCAAGTCTGCAATAAGAAAGCAAGCATGTTAATTGCGCAAGTGAGAGTTATTCGAATGGCTGAATCCACAGTACTTGTAGAGCTTCACAGTGCAATTCTAAGCACAATTATACTTTTCTAAGCCAATTGACTTCAATGCACTTATGCCTAGGAATGAACTTATGCTTTGGAATGCAGCAATGCCAACTTAAAAAACTGTACTTGATAAATCATTTTCTTTTAAACAATTTAATTATTACTCCAATACTGAGTGCTCAAGATTTGAGGTTTAGAAGGAAAAATAACATGCAATGCAAAAAGGAAAGTTACCACTAACTGTTAGAAGGAAAGACATTTTGCATATTTTCTTCTTCATCTCCAGGTTACAACAAACCAGACCTGAAAGAGCCTTAAAAATTAAATAAGTACACCCTAACCTAACAGACCAACCGATCACAACTCCAATGATTAACTCAGTCCTACTCATGCTACTTAGGAATAAGTCCATGGGATACAGTGGGACTTGTTTCCATATAGGCACACACAGGATTAGGTTGGAGTTTCCTGTTCTTGGAAATTTCACAAAACTTGAGCTGCAAACAACAACAAAATATTCCAGCTGGTGCCAGAATAGTTTGTTCCATTTGTTCCTCTTCTCTTTGCAGCTGGATTCACTACAACTCTAGGAAATTTACACAGGCGTTACTCACAGCAGGAAGCAAAAGCTTATGATCCCTCCTGCTATACTTCCAAAAAGATATTCAAAGTATTTGTTGTGTTTCTTCTTGTGAATGCAGCCTTAGCCCTAGTCTTGCCTAGAAAATGCTAACCAAGTTTTGGCCCATAGATGATACACTTCATAGGACAAATCCAGTACAAACCAAAAGCAAAGGAACTGAAATAAAATTTGGCTAGGAAGTCAAAACAGGCTGAGATAGTAAGATTTCATCCCCCGGAGGGTAGCAGGGGTCACATGGGAGCACAAGCTTCTAAATAAGGGGTAGAGGTCTTAATAAGTTTCTGACATAAATATTGCAATTTTAGGCAATGACCACCATACCCCAAGAATGACTCGTTCACAATTTTGGGGAATTTCAAAATACTTTTGGAAAGCTTACAAGCCCTTCAGATGCTCGCTGTATCTGGTAAGAGATACACTGCCTCTGAACATGAGGGTCCCATTTAACTATCAGAGCTGAAAAGAGAAGCTAGCATGGCCAGAGCTAGAGAAAAATAGGTAGGAGGAACTTGAAGGTGCCAAGGAGTGCAGTGGAAATGGCTTGGCAATAGGAGTGGGAGCACCCCCACGTTTTGAAGGCATCTGTGTGTCATAGCCACCATCCCAGCTGACCCTTCCTTTAACATACCAACAGGTCATAAGAACATAAGAAGCACCTTGATGCAGTGGATCAGTGCTTCATCTAGTGCAGCATCCTATTCTACACCATGGCCAACTAGCTGCCAGCATACAGGGCATAGAGGCCAATGTGGTTTCCTAAAACTGGTATTCAGAGATTTACTACCTCTGAACGTGGAGGCTCTCATTTTCCATCATGGTCAGTACCCAATGATGGGCCTATCCTCCATGAATGGGTCCCATATTAGCAGCCACTACTACATCCTGTGGCAGTGAATTCCACAATTTAATTACTTGTTGAGTGAAGCATTATTTCCATTTGTCTGTCCTGAATCTACTGCCCATCAACTTCATTGGGTGCCCTCAAGTTTTAGCATTATGGGAGAGGAAGAAAAAAGTCATCTTTATCCACATTCTCCACCCCATGCATAGTTTTATAAACCTGTATCTTATTCCCATGCGCCCACCCCCCACCAGTAATTCCCCTCTTCTAAACTGAACTTACCCTGCTTGGATGACGTCCCTAAGTGTACATCTGAACTCTCATTTCTGCATCAAAGTTTCATGCCAAGGTGGGTGGGCAACAAAATATGCCCTTTGCTACCATCCTGGAGGGCTGAGTAAAGGAAACGGTAACATCCCAGTGGAGAAATCCTATCAATCCAAGGCAGCAATATCAGTTGGTGGTCTGCAGAGGTCCAAGCAATGCAGTTTGCAGTAACAATCCAGGCTATGTGTCAGGCTGCGACTGGCAGAGAGCACCCCCCCCCAGTCCCACATTACCAGGATGAAGGAAAGGGACGAAGAATGCCACCTTAGTACCCCAGGTGCAGCAGACAGAACCAGGCTAATTAAGTACCAATCCAAGAAGCTGTGAAGTCGCCCAAGGCTCAGCAAGGGAAGAAACAGTTCAGAAGAGGTGGCATCCATCCAGTGGGCACAGCTGGCAGCAAGCTATGCCTACGCATCCTGACAAGGGTAAAAAGATCCATGCTGGAGATTTGCCCCTGGGGTCTGATGAAGTTGGCAGCCCCCATCCCCCTCCACTTCCCACCCATGGAAGGGTCTTTAATCCTAAACCGATGCAAATTTAGGATGAGCCTGCTGCACCCCCTCGCCAAAAGAGCAACAGTGGGAGCTATCCAGGTCAGGGTGCCTCTCGCCCCCTTCCCTCCACCCCGCTCAGCCTCAAGATCCTCCTCAGTTCCCTAAAAGGAAGAGGCCGAAAAGGATGAAACGAGCGGGGGGACATTGCAGGAGGGAAGGGAAGAGCTCGGCAGGGAGTGGGTGGGAGGGGAGGGGAGGGGGGATTTCTACCTAGCTCTGCCAGGGGGAGGGGGGGCTGAAGGTGGAGGAGAAGGAGGCGGAGTGGGTGCCACAGCAAAAGGAGTCCTGACGGAAACGCAGCAGCTTCTCCCACCGGCTGGTGACAGAGAAGTTCCCGGATAAACATTACTCTTCCCCCTCTTCGGGGTGGGGTGGGGTGGGGGGGATGGGTGAGGTTCTCATACACCTTCGAAAGCACCGAGGAATCCGGGATCCACCCCCCGGGGGCCTCCACCCACTAGACTCTCCCTCGCTTTGCTCCGCTTCTTTTCCTCTGCTGCCAGCCCCGGACTCTGTATGCAGCCTTGGAACGCGATAGGAAGCAGGGGTCTGATGTCGTATAAGATAAAAAAACTAGGCTTGCCAACTCCAGTTCCTGGAGATTTAGGGGTGGAGCCTGGGGAGGAACCTCACAGGGTTGCCAACTCCGGGTTAGGAAATTCCTGGAGATTTGGGAGGTTGGAACCTGGGGTGAGTTATGGGGAGGGAAGAGACCTCAGCAAGGTATAATTCACTCTCCAAAACTGCCATTTCCTTCAGGGGAACGGACCTCTGTCTGGGCTGGAGGTCAGTTGTATCGACTCCAGGCCCCACCTGGAGGCTGGTAAGCCTAGACCTCACGGGTATAATGCCATCGAGTTTGCCCTCTAAAGCAGCCATTTTCTCCAGTGAAACTAATCTCTGTGTCCTGGAAATCAATTGTAATTCCAGGGGAATCGCCTGGCTCTGACAGGGGGTTGACAACCTTTGCATGCATCTTGAGTCTTGAGCCTCCTTCTCACCCCCCTACCACAGGTAAGCCATCACAGGCCAGCCAACCCCGTTTCATCAGGCACTAATGGAGTGGAGCTTTGCATACAGGGCTAGGGTGTGCAGCTGCCTTGAACCCCAAGTCAGCTACAGGTTTGGGGCCATGTGTTCCCCCATCACCCTTAAAATTCCATCCTGCCCCCCAAAAAGTTACATTCTAGTGCACCCCCTGGTGTCCAGTTGCTTACCCTGCCCACTTCTTACCCTATCCAGAGTCTCTAGATGCTGCTTTCACACATGTTGAATAATTCACTTTTGCAGTTAGTTGCAAGTTGGTTTTCCAGTTTCATACAGTAAAATCCAGTTGCAAACTGCATTGGAAGTGAATTGAAAGTGCCATATGGTCTTGGTTACACACTAGACTCCCTCTTCTTAGGGTTGCCAAAAGGCCTGGGGAAAATTGTCCTGTCCCTTTAACAGAGGTTAGATGGGATGTTATTTACCTCTATAGCATGACAAGCATTTACATGCACTAAGCCTGCAGATGCAACTGTTTTCTCCAGGTCTTTTGGCAACCTTGCCTCCTCTCTCTTCCTTCCCCCAGAGAATTTGGAAGGATCCATTCTCAACTCTACACCTTCAGGCTGATGAAAAACGCATATGTGTTTTCCTTATTTATCATGCAAGCTGATAAAGGCTCAAGAGAGAGAAGAAGAGTAAGAAGTAAGATTTCCTGACAGTTTTTCTAGAAGCTACCTGTGTATTAATTAATAGTGGCAGTAAGAAGTGGAGTCAGAATATGTAATAATTTAATCCAGAAAAATAGGAGGGGGGTTGTAGAGCATATTTTTATTTACTTTATTCATATCCCACCTTTCTCCCCAATGGGACCCCAGGTGGCGTACATAAATTATCCTCCATTTTATCCCTGCAACAACCCTGTGAGGTAGGGTAGGGTAAGAGTGTGTGACTGGCCAAAGGTCACTCAGCAAGCTTCCATGGCAGAACGGTGATTCAAACCTGGATCTCTCAGATCTTAGTCCAATACTTTAACCACTAAACCATGCTGGCTTGGCAGCAGTGTGAGGAGACACAGGATAATCATGAAATATTGTAGCACAATGGTTAAGTGGTTTGACTGTGAAGCAGCACTCTGCTGGTTCAAATCTCACCACTGCCATGAGCTTAGCAGGTGGCTTTGGGTAATTGACTCCTCTCAGCCCTGGCTCCCCAGCTGTATTGTGGGCAGGGTTTTTTTCCCGCTGGAACACGGTGGAACGCAGTTCCGGAACCTCTTGAAACTGGTCACATGGCTGGTGGCCCTGCCCCCTGATCTCCAGACAGAGAGGAGTTTAGATTGCCCTCTGTGCCGCTGCCAAGCGCCAAGCGGCGTGGAGGGCAATCTAAACTCACCTCTGTCTGGAGATCAGGGGGTGGGGCCAACAGTCATGTGACCATTTTCTCCGAGGGCAACCCAGTTCCACCACCTCTTTTCCCAGAAAAAAAGCCCTGATTGTGGGGATAATAATAGCATTAACTTGTTCACTGCTCTGAGTGGGGCACTAATCTGTCTAGAAGATGGTGTATAGCTGCAGTTATTATTATTATTGTTTGAATATCTCCATGTGGTGACATAAACTATGCTAGCTGGTGACATTTTGAGGACTTTGGATAATTTGACACTAGAACTTAACAGGGAGGTATGAAAGCCAGTGGGCTCTTTGATAAAATGGTCAGAATCTATACACTGGGACAAATAATTTTTTTAAAAAAATCTTGTGGAAGAGATTTTGAGCCCCAGCCCTCCCTATCTGTCAGTAGTTATGTTGATTTTGGCAAAAATTTTCATGCTCTTTTCTGTCTGTTTCTATAACAATCACAATCAAAGTACAGCTAGTCTGTCTTGTGATCTTGAGCCTGCTGTCATGCTTAAGAACATAGGAAGCGCCTTGCCAGAGCTGACCAAGGTCCACCTAATCCAGCATTCTGGTAACCAGAAGATATTAGGTAGACAACTGGAAGTTGACCAAGAGTTAACTGCCAGATCATTACCTACTTTGAGCCTGTCCTTGATCTAATTGATTCAACTTTCTCACAGAATGTCAGAATTATGAGTTAGACCTTTTTGCTCTTCTATACCGCCATACCATATACATGGCATATTCCCTACTCCAGGCGGCTGTGACAAGACACTGGGTTGGATCCAGACTAAGTTTTCTAATGGCAGAACGGAACTTTCTTTTTAAAAATATTATTGTTTGTTTATTAATTTCAGATAATAAAGTCAACCATATACACAATAAACAGCAACTTCATATAATCGTCCAGATCCTATTTCTACAATCATCAATTACTTCAATCATCAGTAATCATCTATGTCATATATAAACCTAAACACAACATCTAAATCATATAAGAGAATAACTTAACAGATAAAATGCTATCAGTTAAATTGTCATCAGTTAAATCATATACCTATATAAAAATATATATTCCTAGCTTTCCACTTTTATTTTAATATCCGTCCATCTATCACCATTTTTAATAATAGTTGTTCTTAGTTATTCTTAGTTTTCAGCTACATAATCAAAAAAAGCTTTCCATTTTTCCTGAAATGCTAAGATTGGCCTATTATGTATATAAGATATTAATTTTGCCATTGGCCTATTATGCATATAAGATATTAATGTTGTCATTGGCCTATTATGTATATAAGATATTAATGTTGCCATTGACACATAGCAGAATGGAACTTTTCTGCTTCCACCCCTCCTACTGCAATCCAGTAATCTCCACAGAATGCTTTTCCTGGGGATAGGGGACCCCGAGGAATTACGTGAGGGAGATCTGCAGCAGGAAGGAGGAATCTGCGGAAATTTCCATTTTCATCTGCATCCAGCCCATTGATTCCGCAGTACTCACTTGATAGAACTCCATTGTTATCTGAACTGCAGGCTGCAGTGTGTCAATAATGGTTAAACAGAATAGAAGGATTTGAATCCAGTGGCACCTTAGAGACCAACAAGATATTCAGGGTATAAGCTTTTGAGATTTAAAGCTCCCTTCTTCAGATATAAAATAGAATAGTTAAGAATGAAATCGCCATGGTCACAGACAGTTTACCTTTGAGTAGCAGATGAAACTTTAAGGCACACAGTCTTCCTCAAGGCTACCTCTATCCTGTTCTGCTTGTGAAAGTACTAATATTACAATGATTCACATCCTGAAAAAATATTTGTTTCTCTGCATTTTGGGCTATGGAGCTCTTTCCACAAGACCATTCTGGCACTGGAATATTGATGGTGAGGGATACCAGCTTCTGCTCATTCTTCTGCCTCAGAAATGACAGTATTAATTCCACCTGCCATTTTCTGCTGCCACACACAACCCTCTTTCACAAGTGCGTACACAGCCATTCTTAACACACAGTATACAGAGAGCTATTGAAGGAAACCCAGTACAGCCATTCTTCCCCTACACATACACATGCTCACACGTGCGTGCGCACACATTACACATACTCACAGAGCAGATGATAGTTGGAGGGTAAGTGATATGTTCAGGGTGAGGCCTTTTGTCTCATGGCTTCTCCCACCCACTAGGATAATTGTTAGGCTCTGGGATCCTATTTTTAGTCTTAATTATGGGTTGTGGCATTAAAATAATGTCTGTTCCTGCGCATTCTAGGTTCCGTTTCAGCACGTTTCAGTATCCCTCTCTCCCGCATACTCCCCTGCATTCTTCCATAGCTGTCTTGCCAAAGAGCAAGAGGTTCTTTAGGATTTGATAGCAATAAGCATACCGGTATGGAAGGAAAGCAATTTATTAAACAAAGCACGTAAAATACAAGAAAGACATAAATGCATAATCAAGACAGAGCATACATACAAAGAGATAACAGAGGAAACATCAGCACAAAAGCATAGCAGAACAGAGGAAGGATGCCACCTGATGATTTACACTGCCAGTTTCAGTTGTTTGGGACCCCAAAAGACCACGGGCAGTCTCTTGTGGCCAATTTGTGCCCAGCATCTTACCGGTCCGTCTAGGCTGAAGTCCAGTTTGAGAGGGATTTCACCAAGACTTATATAGGTTAAACTTACATATGCCCCCCTGGTACATTAATCTTCCTCAAAAGAGGGATGATTAAAGAGAAGTTGACTGATTGTCACAAAGGGAAGGTTCAAGACCAAAACATGCTGTGTCCCAGGCCAGCTGGCGCCAGTTCAAGAAATTATTGCCTGCCTATCCTTGGGGCCAGTTTGCTTGACCTCTCTGGGAATCCCTGTACCCAAACCACCAGCAAGGCTAGAGCTTATATCAGGAGAGCACAGTATAGCTTAGAAAGGCATATTCAAGCAAGAAATCATATTCAGGCCCTGGCATGAACAGGGCAAGATGGCAGAACTTGTGATACACCCACTAACTCCTCAATATACCATATTCTTGCACAATTTCCACTACAATAGTTATGGCAAGGTTTTCTCTTGTTTGTTGGTTAATTTTTTTTATAACTTAAGCCCACCTGGAGTTTAAAGTTTTTACATGAAGATTAACATCCAGCATGCTTTGCAATGTAGCTTGCCTGCCCAACCAGCCCAGTTTTCCCTCCATATCTTCTGAGGCGCTCCTGCAACAACCAAAAACAAGATGCTGGGTGAGGTACATTTATGCTCTAACGAGTTCTGTAGGGGAGACTCAGAGAAGGAATTATGCTGGGAGTCTGACTGCTGCCTATGTTCTTAGATGGGAAGCAACTTCCTCTTCCCTCCAGATATTATTAGCTTATAAAAGATTATCCAGATTTATAATAAGGATGAGGAAGATGAAGGATGGTTGGGAGTTTGTGAGAAGGGAGGGAAAGTGGGAATGGACAGGGAAAGTGAAATAGGTTTGTCTGCAGCAGAGATGCCAAAGGGGTGGGATCACGCACTGAAGCTACTGGGTTAGATCCAACTAAGTTTTCCAGTCTTGCCCAGTTTTCTACTTTATGACACCTCATATGGCTTTTCTTTAATTCCTTCAGGTCCCATGATCCTCAGCTTAGCCGTTTTGAGTGGTCAAAGGGGATCCCTCGTGCCTTTTCCATCAGTGTAAAAACAATTTGGATTCAGTTCATTGTAACCAGGCCTTTGCTGACTTTATCACACTTTTAATTACAAATTTTATTTACAATATTTCTGTACCGTTTTACCCTGTACTCTGAAAAATGTACAAGTGAATTAAAACGTACAATAAAATAACCAAAACTTCAAATCCACAATAAAATACCAAACAACATTCAAACAACAAGGCTCTACAGACCAAATTCAGGCTAAGAGGAAAGTCTTGCGCCCTTTGTGGAATAAAACATAATATTGCATTCTGCTGCCTCTGGTTGGGTAAAGAATGGAAGTGCTGTAGTAGAGCCTTGTCCTGGCAAACAGAAGGGCCCTGGCATCTCCAGAGCCCATAGTAGGTGATGCAGAAGAGGTCTCCTTGAACCTAGAGTGCTGCTGCCAGTTAGTGTGGACTAACTCTAGGGAGAATGTGTTGATGCCTCCCCCCCAAATATCACCCTCTGAAGCCATTGTTTGAATAGTTGCATAAGAAGAGCCCTCCTGGTTCAGTCCGATTGTCTATCCAGCATCCTGTTTTCCCCGGTAATCAATCAGATATCCCAAAAAGTTCACAATGCAGGAGCCTGGAGGCTAAGGACTCTTTTGTCATTGCACCCTACTTAGCTATCCTGGCTAATAGCCCTGGATAGATCCAACCTCTGTGAATGTGCCTAATCTCCTTTTAAAGCATTGAAGCTAGGGGCTGTCACTACATTACATGGCCGTGACTTCCATAAGTTGATGATTCGGTGTGTGAAGATGTACTTTTCTCTGGTCTGACCCAAGTCAATTGCCCATCAATCTTAACTGGGTGCCTCCAAATTCTAGGGAGAAAAGTTCTCTCAATCCATTTTGACCAGCTGTGATTTTTTCCCCTTCAGGTTTGGTTTTTCTCATTCTTGGAACAGTTGCTTAAGGCTGATCACTTTGGGATTTTAGCATGTTGGGGATATGAAGGGATGGGGAGAAGGCTTGAGCTCATTGGTGTTTGGATCTAGAGCAGATTTAAAGACTGAGTGTTCAGGGGTAGATGACATAACTTTCAGGAAGTCTGAACCCTGTTGCCCCTCATTTTAGAAATATGCATTGTTTATATAGACATGCATTGTGTGCTGTTGGTGTCAGGTTGTTTCTGACTTATGGCAACCCTATGAATGAAAGACTCCAAAATGTCCTGTCATTAACAGCCTTGCTCAGATCTTGGAGGATGTGGCTTCCTTTACTGAGTCAAACCATCTCAGTTTGGCTCTTCCTCTTTTCCTAATGCCATCAACTTTTCCTAGCATTCTTGTCTTTTCCAGAGAATCTTGTCTTCTCATGATGTGACCAAAGGACAATAGCCTCAGTTTAGTCGTTTGAGCTTCTAGGGGGAATTCAGGCTTGATTTGATCTAGAACCCACTTATTCATCTTTTGGGTGGTCCATGGTATCGGTAAATCTCTTCTCTAGCAGCACATTTTGAATGAATTAAAAGTCTTCCTGTCAGATTTCTCCGTTGTTCAGCTTCTAAATGTTTCAGTGCCTGTTCTGAACAGCTAGGAACTCTTGGCTGTATAGAGGTGTACGGAGTCTAAAACAAATACAGAAACACACTCCTCCATGGGCTTTTCAAACAAAATGTCTTCAGGGGCTGAGCAAAGGCCTCCCTGGGCCAGATAGTGGTGACAAGAGGATTGTGTGTGTGTGTGAGATGCACTTTTGGATGGGTGGAACGTTTTAGTGAGATTGATCGGCGGCGGTTCTCCTTGAAGTCAACAAGGAGATTATTTACTTTATTGATAACTAGTAAGCTGAATGTCGGATGACCATTTGATGTTGCACTGATGAACGTGTACGTATGGACATGCAGGGCCAGTTAAGGTTGCCAGTTTCCAGGCGGGGCCTGGAGATCTCCCAGAATTACAACTGATCTCGAGACTACCGAGATCAGTTCCCCTGGAGAAAAAGGCTATTTTGAAGGCATTGCACCCTCCCCAGGTTCCACCCCCAATCTCCAGGAATCTCCAAAACCAGAGTTGGCAACCGTACCTTTGCCTCCAGCCGCCAACGCGCCCCTGTTCAGCCAGCCCCCTCCCCACCTTCAAGCTGCCTCGCTCCTCCTCCCTCTGCCGCCCCGCCTTCTCCCGCCGCACTTTAGGGACGCTCCCTGCTCGGCTCCTTGCTTGGGAGCTTCGCTGCGGATGCGGCCAGAGGTCCAAGGTAAGACTGGGGGTGGGATGGGATGGGATGGCCGGGGGAAGCAGGGCTTTCAGCCCTCGTTCGCAGCCCTCGGCCCTTGCCTGCCGCCGCCACCTCCTTAGAAGAAGGGCTGCTGGTCCCCCGAGAGGTGCTCCCGACCATCCCGCTCGCCGAGCCCAGGGGCGCGCTACCCGAGGCGCACGGAAGGTCCTTTGGCGACTCCAAAGTCCTGGGGCGCGCGTCGCCAACCAGAGGGGCTGGGAGACGAATCGCTCTTCGCAGGGCAGCAGCCGGAGCCATTTTGCAGCGGGGAGGATGATCGACTCTTGATTTTATTTTCCCCCTTATTTACCAAAGGCCCGATCTGGTTGGGCGAGGGGAGGGAGGGACGGATCTTCAGCCCCCAATTTGGCGTCATCGAGCGGGCTGGAGAAGGGAGTTAGCGTGGGAGAAAGCTGGTGGGTAGGAGGGAGAAGGCAGGCAGGCAGGAGGCCCCTGGGGTGGTCTTTTTGGATATAAGATAAGGAGAGTTGAGGCTTGCCAACATTCGGGGTGAGGGGTGGGGGGGATTTCCCGGAATTACAACGGATCTCCAGACGACAGAGATTAGTTCCCCAGGAAGAAATGTCAGGTTTGGAGGGTGAATTTCATGGCATTATACCCCCCTGAGATCCCTCCCGTTCCCAGGTTCCACCCCCAAGATCTCCTAGAATGTCTCAACCTGGAGTTGGCAACTGTAGCTGGGAAGTGCATACATCAGTTTAAGGACCCCCGCCCCCAAAAGGGTGGCGGAGGGAGTAGGGTGGAGGTTGGCTTTGCAGAGACGGCAGGCAGGTGGTGTGTTGAAGTACCAGTACCAGTGAGCCTTGGCTAGACAGGGAAGTTGTGTGTGTGAAGGCTGGAGAGGGTGGGAACTCTGTTGTTGCTAGGTACAGCCCAAGTTACTTACAGTGCAATCCTAAGAAGAGTTATTCCAGTCTAAACCCATTGCAGTCATTGAGCTTAGACCGGAGTAACTCTGTTTAGGATTGCACTGATAGATGCCCTCAGGAGGTGCAGGTCAGAATCTCCCAGTTGTGCCCCTGGAATCCCTTGCAACATCACAAAGGATATTGGGACATGACTTTAGGGTGGTTCTCTGCTTCACTATGCCCTTAAAATGTTATCTCGGAAACCATCGCTTGGGCTGCTTGTGCCCATACCTGCCCAGTTTTGCTTTCCGTAGGCTGAGGTGGCTGGTTAAGATGCTATCACTTTCTAAGCTTTAGTTGGATAGGCTTCAGTTAGAGGGGGGGGGGGCATAGCTAGAGAAAAGAGGCCCTTTGGGGGCCTGTACATAATAATGAAAATGGGATTTAAATAAGTGAGGCTGCATATCAGTGCAATGTTCAGAGAAGGCTGAAAGGTTGGCGGCTGAAATATTGAGCCTTAGATCTCTCACTCTTCTTGATCTAGATGATGCTAGTTGAGCCCAAGATGCAAGAGGGTCCGACACAGCTGATTATTACACTGTATTTGTAGGGTCTTGGGTGGAGTTATTAATAATTACAGTGATTAGGGAGGGAAGTAATATATAAATACTGAGCGCTTAAAGTCAATCGCATGCACCTGGGATCTGCAACTGATGGCTCCAGAGCCAAATGTGGCACAGTGGGATGTTAGAATAACCAGTACATGAAGAGAATGGCAGGCAAGTATTTTTATGGGGCTGAAGGGCCTCTTAGGGATAACTTCACAGAAATGGAAGTGAGAGAGGTGAACAGTTGCCAGTAATCTAGCCGTGAACCATGCACATATTTATGCTAGTACATTGAAACAACTTGCACAGAGTGCTACTGTATACATTTATTGTGAGACCTCACCTGTGCCACTTCTTAATAAAAGACTCTTAACAGCCTGTGTTTGATCTGCAGAAACCTTATGGATTATTAATCAACATGTCAGTTATGAGTATATTGTCTTTAATAATGAATGGATTTGGGGAGTTGTATAAGAGAGAATCTACAAATGAATGGACCACAGGTGGTTGAAGGGCAATTGAGTGGGTGCGAGGAGGATAGCAATGGGATACAGCAATGGATGGACCAAAGGAAAATGGAGCCTACTATAAAGCAGGATGGGGAAAGAGAGAATAGGAACAAGATGCAGTAATGAAAGAATCATGAGGCTGTTGGGCGTTGTTTGGGAACTGAAGATGGTGTTTGGACAATGGCTGAGCCGCAAACCTAGAATTGAGAAAAACCTTAAACTTGAGACTTGCACCAGTATCAGATTTTTAAGTGCTTGAACAACCAGGCAACTGGGATTATTCTGGGATAGCAATATCTGGGATAGCTGGTGAATAATTCACTGTGGCAGAACCTGACCCTTTTTGGGGATAGGCATTTGCAATAGGCAGAGTGGTTTTTCTGGCAATGTTTGGAGATTGGTCTGGGATGCTAGAATAGCAAGGCCCTGTGCATGCCATAATGCTTAAGGCTAAAATCAGTCTCTCTCTTTCACCCTCCTGTAATTTTCTGGTATGAAATATCTTTGAGGTGGAAGTAATAGATTTGTGCGATCCTGAGAATGAAATGGATATGTTAATGAATGGCTTGGTTCTGCCCTTGCATGAAGAAGATGTACGTAGGTGGGATACAGTAATAGATGGACCATTATTAATAGGCTTTAGTTGGCTGGGAGAGGTGCGGAGGCAGGGGAAGGAGAGAGACAGATGAGAGGTTGTGCTATTAAGAGGAAGGAATCCAGCCATTTCTGATGTATGGAACCTTGACTGGCATGTGATGCCCAGGTGGAAAAACAGCTAGTTTATTTTGGGATGGAGGTACAAAAGATTGGGCAAGGGTAGTGGAGAAATCCAACGTTTAGCAGAATGGATGTTAAATTTAATGAACTTAGAGTCATTCCCACTCCACTGCCACCCCCGCAAGAGTCATCTTTATAGACGTAGCTGCTGTGCAGGAAAATCTGGTTTCCAATCCCAAATAATTTTATGTTTTCTTTTGTTTTAAAGCCCTAAGATGTTTTCTCACCTTTTAAAGAAATGCTCCCTTCGCCCTTAAGAATGTCACATCGAAATATTCTATCATGTTTGAACATAAAATACAAACATGGGATGTTTTGGAAATCTTAAAAAGATTCCCTCTGAAATATTAGAAAAGGAAATGAAGTCAGTGCCGTTCACTTACATCAGTTTAGCCCATTTGGGCCCCGTTCTGTTTCCAGAGAATTTGCAAACTTGTGACAATTCAGTCACTTGATGATTGAAACCACCCAGGTGACCATGTATGTATGAATGAGCCATCACAAATAAAACACGCATCTGACGAAGAGAACTGTGATTCTCGAAAGCTTATGCTATAGTAAAGTTGGTTAGTCTTAAAGGTGCTACTGGACTCTTTTTGATTTTGCTACTACAGACCAACACGGCTAACTCCTCTGGATCCACAAATAAAACAATGTTCTTAGTGGGTCATAGTGCCTCTAGGGTCACCATTCCTGACAACTGATCAATCATATACGATCAGTTAACCATATTGTAATTGGGGAGGGGTTGCTGCTCATGGGCAGAGAGGCTGCTTGGCATGTAGAAGGTTGCAGGTGCAATCCATGGCAGCTCCAGTTAAAAAGATCAGGTTGTAGGAGATACAAAAAACCTCTGCATAAAACCCCAGGGAGCCTCTGAGTAGACAATACTGATCTTGATAGACCAGTGGTCTGATTCGGTGTAAGGCAGCTTCATGTGTGACTCCAGTCCAATATTGACAAATTATTACATGAAGCAACGAATGTCAGTGTAAGTGGCAGCTTACTTTTTTAACTTATTAGCAAGAGCAGGAACGAGTGTGCACCAGCCCTGTAGTAACCCAGGGCCGCCCTGAAATGTTGCTTCTCTTACTAGCTGCTTGTTAATACAGAGTGATTCCGCACACGTTGGATAATGCACTTCCAATCCTCTTTATAGATAATTTAGAACAGATTTTTGTGTGTGCGGAACAAAAAATCCACCTCAAACGATTGATAAAGTGCATTGAAAGTGCATTATCCAACGTGTGCGGAATCAGCCAAAGTAGACATTTCCAACTGGAAACATGCAATCCTTTCTGCACAGTACACTTTAAGCCAGTGCCTCTGCATATTCGTGCCAATCAACGCTGAATTGGATTGAATTATGTTCCTTTAAATCAATTTGCTTACAAAACTGTTCAGAATTGCATAGTTGCTTCCTTTTAATTGCAACTGCCTTGAAATCTGACTTTTTTTAAATTTAAGAGTTGCTGTTACTTTATTTTGGTGCTGCTTTCATTTTTCTTTTTTAAATAATTGGAAATTGATGTTTCAGGATACAGACCAAAGGGAAGTATTGTTCAGTGAATTGTTCACCTTTTTTGAAACCTTACCTGAAATAGTTATTCATTTTAAAAAATCCTAAAATTTAGTTTTGCTGTGTTACAATAAAAATTAATAAATTTGTAATTGGCATGAAGTATCAGAACTGTTGGTAATTAAATTTTTCTCTTTTTCTAAGAATGTTAGTACTGGATTTTTAAAATACTCAACCAAAATTTCATGGATCTGACCAACTCTGAGCACCACAAACACTATGTTTTCCAACAGAATTAATTCACATATTCAGCTGCGAGTGAACTAGAATCCCTATCTGGATTGAAAGGTTTAACAGTATACTTCTAAAGAGAGTTCCACCTTTCTAAGCTCATTGAAGTCAATTAAAGGTGTAACTTGGCTGAATCCTAGAATCTTATTTGTCTTTGGTTAGCAATAGGTTATAGCATTTGACTACTGATAATATCAAAGTTAATCTCTTTACATAGGGGAAATGGGGAGGGATCGGGAAAGTTAAACAAAATCATACTAAGGGGAAGACTATTATAAATCACTAAGTTGGGTGAGAGGGGAGGAGGGAGGGGCTAATTTCAATAAGAGGGAAGACAGTTGATTGTTAGTAAAATGGATAAGGCACAATGTTAAAATTCAAAACTACTGTTACATATATCTTTAATTGATGTTATTTTCTGGAATTGTAAATCTTGCAATAAGCAATCCTAAAACTAAGATCATCTGTAACGATCATATTTGTGTTTAATGAATATCATCCCATTTGTTGTTATTGTTATTGAAAATATTGAAATAAAAAAAAGGTGTAACTTGGCTTAGGATTGCACTATAAACATTCCTCAGGCAGAAAGTAATTGTTGGGTACCTCTACAGGACTGCTATGAGCAGAGGTACCCCCTCATTCCTATCTCCTTTGGGCAATGTTCCTCCATCTGCCCTTTTCGATGGTATCTGGGAAAACACTGAAGATATTGTCTTCCACCTACCATTCTTGATCTGGCTTGGCATCTCTGATTACCTCTGTTTTTATAGGTTCCTGTAACCTACTGATTTTCCACTTTTTACCTTTGCTCAGGTATCTGGAGTCATTTGCAGGTGGACAGGCAGCTGTGTGGAGGCTGGAGCCCTGAGAGTCATCCTGGCTCAGGTAGACATCCTCTTCAGTTTAGGAGAAGGAGATGATACTGGGGAAACCAGGATTTCTCGCCTTCCTAAAAGAACTTACGGAGTTTAGCATGCTTACACTAGGGCAGAGCCCCCAGATCTTTTCTCAGTGCCCAGCCTGAGAATGTACAATAATAATAGTAGTCATGGTGCAGAAAAGTACCTCTGAACACGTGTAGGTGCCTTTTTTCACCACAGGAATTGAGGGTTTCTAAAGCAGATGGCATGGGTTCCAAGCAGGTCTTCTCTCAGCAGTTGAATATATTGCGGGATTTGGGAGACAAGAGGCACAACTCCTAGTTCTACATATAAGAGAGTCCATAAAACGTGCTTGTGCAATTTTTACATGGAGGGGAGTATTCAAGAATTATCTCTCCCACCATTCCTGTGAAAGGTTGTGGCATGTATGACCCTGCTAGAGAGACCTTGTCATTTCCCTAGATGGGTACAGCTCTTAGAGAAGGGCTATAGCTATAGAAATCAATTATTTAGTGTTCTCTGAATGGATCACAAAATTTTAAGAGATGAATAGAGTATTCTGGAGAGTGTTAATTGACTTAAAGAGTTCACTGGCTAGGAAAACCTGAGAAATAGGTATCTTGGACCATGTAGGGGAAACTAGAAGGTAACTGTATGATCCAACCGCCCAGTCATAACCCTTCTTCTCTCTTCTCCAGGCTGGCAATATCCGTCCCCCCCGAGGTAGGAGGACAATGAGTGAGAATAATCATCATCACCAACGGTCAGGTATGGGTAGAGGACGTCGTGCAAAGCAAGGTTGGTATGTGTTGGTCGACTAACTGGTGAATTACATGGGGTCGTGTGGGGTAGAGTGGCAGTTCATCTGCTGTTGTCCTGATCAGATCTCTTAGCAAGAGCTTCAACATGTACCTGTCATGGAGAATTCCTGTGAATCCTAGAAGCAGCTCCTGCAGAATGCCAACTGTTTGTCAATGCAATAAACTGTTAAGGTTGTTGTTATTCCTTGAGAATGCAGATTTGACATCCAGCAAATATAAATGGTGTAGAGCACAAACACAAGTATGCAAACAGAGAAACCGTATAAATGCCTGGAGTGTGGAAAAAGCTCCAGGGACAGTGGAAGTCTTACAGTCCATCAAAGAATTCACCCAGGGGAGAAACTGTATAAATGCTTGGTGTGTGGAAAAAGCTTCAGTGGCAATGGAGGCGTTAATTCTCATAGAAGAATAGAGCCTTGTCCATATGATCTGGTAACACTATTCCAAGGAACTCTTGAAATATCAACACAAATGTCATTTCCAGGGTTTTTTTTCTGGGAAAAGAGGTGGCAGAACTCTCAAGAGGGAAATGAGGAAGAAACACACGGGATTCTTTGAAATAATATTATTTTCAAGCACTATTGCCGAGCAGGGGTCATTTCATAGAAAAGGAGCTGGAGGAACTCATTAGCATAACTCATTCACATATGCCACACCCCTTGACATCACCGGAAGTGTGTCATTAGTATAACTGATTTGCATATGCCACACCCCCTGACATCACCTATCCTGGCCATTCAGGGCTGAAATTGGGCCCAAAATGGCAAAAAGGGGCTGGAAATGGCTGAAAAGGGGCCAAAAATGGTCAAGATCAGGCCACTACTGAGTGGGAGAGTGATCTACCACCCATCAGAGGCCTGATCTGGGCCGTTTTGGCCCCAATCCAGGCTGAAATGGGCCCAAAATGGCTGAGAGTCAGGTGGGTGGGGCCACCTGACATGTGACCTCTTTGGGGAACTGCTGGAACTGCATTCGTGTGCATTCCCCCTTGAAATGAGCCCTGTTGCCGAGTATTTTCAAGAGGTGCCGGAACTCGGTTCTACCGCGTTCCCCCTGAAAAAATGCCGTCATTTCCATTTTTGAAATCCAGTTCAACAGAGTGAGATCACACAAACACATACAAGTTTCTGTAGGTATATTGCACTTACTCTTAACCACTGGTGTCTTGTTTTATTTTTTAAAAAATTGGTACACACTAACAAGGATTACTTGTTGGTACACCGTGTTGGGCACAGAATAGAGAATCTTCTGGAAAGGCATATGTGTGGTTTGCATGGTTTTTTTTTCACAGAAAGGCAGAAATATTGTCACCTTTAAAGCAGCCTCAAGATATTACTGTAAGACGAAAAGTTGGGAAACGCCTGGATTGCTGTCTGTTGTATCTCACCCACTGTTATAATCACCAGAAATTCAGCTTTAAGCCACTATCTTTTCCTATCAACATTTCTCTCTTCCTTAGAGTTTCATGGATTCTTGTCACGACAAAATTATGCTCTTCTTTCTCCCCACCCCAACCCCGTCTTAATGTCCACAGTGAAAGAAGACAGTGAAACTTCTGAAATATCCATACCCCTCAATGAGCCACAGCAGATGGAGTCACAAATGCAAGCTCAGCAGCAGTTATATTACGGCCTGAGTCCCCCACAGAATTTTGATGGTGAGAATATTTTTACTCTCCCTCCTGCTGAAACTTACACATCTGTGCTGACCCAGTATTAATGTGTTACTTGACACAGGTAAAAGGTTCCCGTGTGATTTGTTTTTTTAAAAGTGGCCATCCCTAGATTGAATGTAATCCTGCTGTCATTTCTGTCATCGTGGCAATTCCAGAAAGTAGCAGTTGTGGAGTGTAGTGGTTGTTGTGACTTTGGAAACGGGGATTCAAATCCCTACTCAGCCACGAGTCTCACTGGATAATCCTGGGCCAGTTGGCTTCCTTCACAGGTTTGTTGTGTGGATTAAAGCAGGACTGTATATGCTGCTCTGAACTCCTTGGAGCGAGAGCAGAATAAAAATCAAGTAAATAAAATACAATACATTTCTCCATGTGATCGGAGACCATTTTGTCTGTGTGAAGCTGCTGTAAGAATTTTGTATTTTTGTAGGATATTGATGGGTGATTTCTTGGGGTGGGGAGTGGAGGAAAAGGAATAAAAAGATGGAGATCAGTTAGACCATTTTGCATAAAGGCATAACCTTTCCCCTATTTTTTCT